>NC_057834.1:66788806-67104464 GCF_910594005.1 Cervus elaphus | reverse complement strand
GGGCAGAGCTTTCTAGAGTAACCAACCTCCTATGGCATTAGGGATTTAGCTGAAACCAGCAGAATTGAAAACTCTGGCAATAAAATACAGATTCAACTATATCCCTTCTGGCAATTTCCTTCTCAGAGAGGGGAGTGGGAGTAAAATGTTGCCTTCCCCACTTCTCACCACCACCACCATTATGACACTCCTACTGGCTTTTGCCAATTTATAGAGAGAAAGGTGGATTGGTTTTAGTGCTCTGAAGAAAAAAAAAGCTGCAGCATTTCAGGTGCAGTATGATATTTCCTAATCTTTCCTATTTCTTAACAAAAGATTTTAAAGTACTTCTCTAGTCATTGAAGTTTTTTTTTCCTTTACATGAATATTGATATATTCTTTTTCTACTCAAAGTGCCAAAGGCTACAGTTTTTAATGACTTAAATTGTACCACATTGTTAAGGAAATATATAATGATAGTCGCTAGAACTCAGACCTCTGCATGTGTATTTGATAACACATCTTTTGTAAACAAAAGATTACAAAGAATTATTTGTTTACATTCCACTGGTACCTTAATTTAAAACAAATGAGACTAACAGGTGGTATCTCTTCTTAGTGTTCTATTTATCTTATTTGCTAATGAGAGCACTTCTTCCTTTGTTAGGCTGTGCTTTATTGATAAAACCAAGTATTGAATAAAGAGAGTTAATTATCTTTTTAAAGTAAATAAAATTATGAAGATATATATGATATATATAAAGTATTGTGTTTAATAAAATGTTATGCAATGTTTTCCAAACTGATAAAGTTTGTAAAGTGCTATAATGTATTTTGTTAAGTACAGATCAGAGCTATTGTGTGAGTATATTGTGCTAACATCATAGAAATAAAGATTAGATTTCTTCATCAAAACTGGAGCACTTTGGTCTTTTACTTCAGACAGAGTATGAATTGATAATACTTTATAGGAAAACAGCTAAAAAATTTGAATAACTCAGAACTGATTATAATTAGAAGAAAGAGTATTGCGCTAAGAAGGAAAAGCTTCTTGAACTATGACGTATTCCTTATCATTTAGAATTTTGGTTTTACGCTTATTAAAGAAGTTCTTTTAAATTTATTTGAATGAATGAATGAAGTCGCTCAGTCGTGTCTGACTCTTTGCGACCCCGAGGACTGTAACCTACCAGGCTCCTCCGTCTATGGGATTCCCCAGGCAAGAATACTGGAGTGGGTTACCATTTCCTTCTCCAGGGGATCTTCCCGACCCAGGGATCGAACCCGGGTCTCCTGCATTGGAGGCAGATGCTTTAACCTCTGAGCCATTTAGACCTAGATTTTTTGCATATCAATGTTACAGAGTATTGAAAAAGAAAATAGGAAAGAATCATTTGTGTAAGTACCCCTTATACTATGATTGGATAAGTAACCCTGATCCTAATACATTTCTCATGAGGTATCAGGTGAGTGGATTCTGGGTTATACACATAGGAAGTTATCATTAAAACCATATCATTTATACCTTTTACAGGTCAAGTCTTTACTTGATATCTATGGGTTATTTCATATTCAAATTCAAATGGAATATAGAAATTCATTATTCAGAAAATAGTTTAATTAAAATAATTCAAGGAAATCAAAAGGAATTGAAATGGTTTAATCTAAAAGGGAAATGTGGCCTGGAAAATGGGTAATGGTTTGTTTGTGACTGAGTGTTTCATTTTCTCTGCTTATTAAATGTCTCCTGTCTTTATTCTGTAGAAAGTTTCTACTATGCTCTAGGATCGAATGCTACAGTTTGAAGGAAATATAGACTTCAGTCATAGTATATGATATTACAGGCTTCCCTGGTGACTCAGGTGGTAAAGAATCCGCCTGTAATGTGGGAGACCTGGGTTCAATCCCTGGGTTGGGAAGATCCCCTGGAGGAAGGCATGGCAACCCACTCCAGTATTCTTACCTGGAGAATCTCCAGGGACAGGGGAACCTGGTGGGCTACAGTCCATGGGGTCACAAAGAGTTGGACATGACTGAGTGACTAAGCACAGAACATATGATATTACAGATGAGACCCAATAATGGGAAATTCCCAGTGACAATGCTTCCTAATGGTTTAAAAAAAAAAGAAAGAAAGAAACAGAAGAAAGTAAAATGTCTAGATGAGTCCTCTGATACAGAAATGACTCTCATCTCACTGGCCATACAATTGTCAATAAAAATCCCTAACTGCTAGTGTTTATTCACTATCATCAATGAGAAGGAGGGGCAAACTGAGCAAAGCTACAGTTCTGCCACCAATTCTATTTAACAAACTTACTGAGTCTTCATTTTGTCTCCTTTATTCCTTCTTCATTAAGATTTTCAGTCATAGCCTAAGAGAAAAATCTATCTAAACTCTAGGGTTAGATTTTAAAAATAGTACAGTTGACAAGTAGGTGAATGAGTTTAAAGAAGAAAAAAATATGAAATCACATTCGTGTATAATCTCCCTTTCTCTCAAACACCTCCTGACACTACACCTCCTACTAACCGGTTCTATTCCTGGGTTGGGAAGATCCCCTGGAGAAGGAAATGGCAACCCATTCAGTATTCTTGCCTGGAGAATTCCATGGACAGAGGAGCCTGGAGGGCTACAGTCCATGTGTTCGCAGAGTCGAACATGACTGAGTGACTAACACACAAACACAAACACATACAATAACTTATAGAAAGAAAGCTAGATATTCTCTATAAGAGGAACTTTCCCCCCACAAACTCCCTTGTTGTAGTTTGTTCCTTCTAGCCTGCGATATCCCTCTGAGAGACAATATGTAGTTTTGAGTATTAGGTAAACTAATTCCACTCCACCTCTAGCCCAGTCTTTCCCATTCTGCATCTAAATTAAATAACCATAGATATTTCTGGAGGTCTGTGTGTTTGTGTTAGTCATTCAGTTGTGCCTGACTCTCTGTGACCCCACAGACTGTAGCCCAATAGGCTCTTTGGTCCATGGGATTTCCCAGGCAAGAATACTGGAATGGGTTGCCATTTCCTTCTCCAGGGGATCTTCCCAACCCGGGAATTGAACCCCCATCTCCTGCATTGCAGGTAGATTCTTTATCATCTGAGCCACCAGAGTATAAAAAGAGGCATTAAAAAAATAAACTCAAAATAAGTCAAAGACTTAAATGTAAAACTAAAAAATTTTTAGATAAAATATAGGAGAAAATCTTTAGGATATAGAACAAAGACTAGCTGCTAGTCCTTGGTTAGATATATGTCTGCAAATATTTTTTTTTTCAGTCTGTAGTTTATCCATCATCCTTTGAATAGAGTCTTTCAAAGAGCAAAGTTTGTCTTTATGGGTCATTTTTTAAAAGTCAAACTAGACTTTATAAAAAAATCCTCAAAACTCAACAGTAAAAACTTCAATAACAGTAAACAGAAGAGACTAAAAGAGAAAAACAGTAAAATAAAAATGGACAAATACATGAACAGACATTTCAAAGAGGATATATAGATAACAAATAAGCATATGAATTGATGTTCAAAACTATTAGTCATTTCAGAAATACAAATTAAAATCACAATGAAATATTACCACATACCTATAAGGATGACTAAAATTTAAAAAATGATAATACCAAACGCTAACAAGAATGTGGACAAACTGCATCACTGACACATTGCTGGTGGGAATATAAAATAGTATAAACTCTCTGCAAAACAGTTTGGCAATTTCTTTACAAAAAAAAGCCCTAAATTTACATTTATATTTCCTAGGATTTATACTCTTGGGCATTTATCCACAGAAATAAAAATTTATGTCCCCAAGAAAAATGGTACCTATGTATTCATCTCAGTTTTATTAATAATAGCCCCAAACTGAAAATAATCCTGATGTCCTTCCTTGAGTGAGTTGTTTAACAAACTGTTATACAACCATATCATGGACTACTACTCAGCAATAAAAAGAAATGAACTATGATACTTGCAACTGAATGAATCCCCAGGGTGCTATGCTGAATGAAAAAGCCAAAAGGTTACACCTGTATGATTCCATCTCACACAACACAGATAGGAGCAGTCCATGGCTAGAGAAGTAGTTTTACCATCTTTAATATATGGCTTCCAAAGTTGCTCTAGTTGACATGATTTCCCAGAAGGATTGGGGTTGGGAGGGAGGAAGTCCGGGATAAGCAGCTTTGTCTTGAAGAAAATGACACAGAAGTTTTATCTGTCATGTATAATCCACCCAATGGGAGCAAACTGGATTATCCTGTGGCAAAAGATGCCAGAGAATGTAGTCTCTTGGTCAGAGCACTTATTACCAACTAAAAGTTTGTGTCTTCTCTAGCCAGATGGAAAAGAATCAGAATGGTTTCTGAATGAGAACAATCAGTCTCTGTCATACAGCTTCAAGACTCTTCATAGTACAACCTAAGACCCTTATAAACCACTACTTTTCCATACACACCTATTGTGCAATAGGCTTCACTTCTACATTTGTGTGTGTATTTGGCTGTGTGCCTGTGGTTTATTTTTAACTCTCCTTCCAGAAAGTCTTTGCATTCACTTTTAAATCTCTTTTGTCCTTCAAGACTAAATTTCAGTCTTCCCCTATGCAACTTTAGAGCTAGAAGGGATTTCAGATATCACACATCCTTTTAGGTATAATCAACCTAATTATCTATGTATCAAGAAAAGTAAGACACATGAGAAGTGACTTACTCAGAGTCACACAACTGGTAGGTGCCAGGAGGGTATTGAGAGCAGGAAACAACTACTTTCTGTTCATTTTGTAGTTTCTAATGTTTAGCACATCACCTACCACATAGGTTAGACACTAGGAAACCATTTGCAATGAATGAATGTTTGAATGAATGAATGAAATATTATGACACCAGAGTTCGTACCTTTTTCAAAAAGGTTGAGTGATCTCTCTCTTTTGAGAATGTTTGTAGACCTGTGTTTTTCATGGCCAATGTATTCACACTTATATAATTTGTACAATTAATCACCAATTAACAAGACATTGAATATTTACTATAGACAAGACTGTAAGCTCTTTATATGCAGCACCTAACACAATAAGTGATCAATAAATATAAGAATATTTGAAAGAGTACAGTATGTTCTACCTATTATGTGTGAAAAATTCATGAAATAAGTAAATAGAATTTATTATATAAAGGAAAAAGTATGAAGGGTCTTGGAACAGAAAGAAATAGTTGTTCATTTGATCTCTCTCTGAAGTTCCACGGTTCTCAGAAATCCCTTCACGATTTTGAAGCCAAATTTATTTATATATTTCTCTTTTTTCTTATTTGAAGCATCTTTTAAAAATGTTGACATGGTGTAAGCCAGATTTCTTGGAACAAGCTGTCTTCTCACAATAGATGTGATTTTGCAACAGTTGTTTGTTCAAATGTTCCCACCTCCACAGTAATTTCTGTAGAGGCAAGTGCCAATGAAGAATACTTATTATGCTTAAGCTATGACTAAACTGTGAAAGTCCCTCAGTCCAGTCTGACTCTTGGCGACCCCACTGACTAATTCTCCAAGCCAGAATACTGGAGTGGGTAACTTTTCCCCTTCTCCAGCATATCTTCCCAACCCAGGAATCAAACCAGGGGTCTCCTGCATTGCAGGTGGATTCTTTACCACCTGAGCTATCAGGGAAGCCCCCTGTGTTTTTCATGGCCAATGTATTCACACTTATATAATTTGTACAGTTAATCACCAGTTAATAAGACATTGAATATTTACTACACACTAAATTGAAAACTCTTTATATGCACCAGGACCCAGAGACCCAACAGAGACTGAGCCAGAACTGTGTTTGAGTGTCTCCTGCAGAGGTATGGGTCAGCAGTGGCCTGCCGCGGAGGCAGGGGCTCTGGGTGCAGCAGACCTGGGTATAGCAAAAGCCTTCTTGGAGGAGGTCACCATTAACCCCACCATAGAGTCCCAGAACTTACATAGGACTGGGGAAACAGACTCCTGGAGAGCACAAACAAAACCTTGTATGCACCAGGACCCGGGAGAAAGGAACAGTGATCTCACAAGAGACTAACCCAGATTGCTCATGAAGGTCTAGGAGTCTCTGGCAGAAGCATGGGTTGGCAGTGGCCTGCTGCAGGGTCAGGGGCACTGAGTGTGGCAGTGTCTGAGTCTGGGAGCTTTTGAAGGAGGTCTCCATTATCTTCATTGCCGGGAGCCGTATGGGAGTCCCGCCCGTGACGAGGTCATGAAGAAAATAACAGACAGGCAAGGCCGTCTGGGACCCCATCCATGACAAGGTCACGAGGAAAAAACCTGACAGGCAAGGCCGTCTAGGATAAGGGACCCTCCAGGCTGGCCTCGGCCTCTACCCACCCTGTACCCTCCCCCATTTTTCTGCTGTTGTTCTTGTTTGCCCTGTTGCAGATTCTTGTGTTGCCTGCCGAGAGCTCTCCTGCTCCTCTTTCACTGAATGAGGACCAACTTAAAACCCTAATTAATAAATCTCCTGGACGCTGGTACCCTATGAAGGGGCCAGGGATGAAGGAAATGCTTCCATTCAAACATTTTGCTGGCATTTTGGCTTGTTTGATAAATGTGTGATCTCATTGCACAAAATGCTCTTGATTGTTCTAAACATCCTAAATACAGTATGCTAACAAAAGAAACTATTAAGCATAGGCCCCTCCGCAGGGTGAGAAAAACTCCACAAATAATAGTCACAAATGTGCCTAATAGAAAATACTTTAGATAGAGATTAGCTGGAGACTTCTTGCAGGTAGTTAACTTTTAGAGTAAGAGCCTGTTTTGTGCTATATCTGCTGTTTTTGCATTCCCTCGCATTTCTGTTCTGTAAAAATGTAATCCTATCTAGTTCCCGTGGAGATGACGCTTATTAGAAAGAAAATAGATTAATTATAAGAAAAACAGGGTCAGCTACTGAAGTTGCTTAAGTCACACCAGGTGCAAGCCATAAAATGTTAGCAGGCCTGAAGGCCAAATGATAAGAAAGACTCTTGTGAACGAAAGTATGTGGGTGACATCCTGTTTTTGTTGAAGGTCAAGTTGCTGTAATGTTTTGAGATGACCTGTGTGTAAGCAATATGCAGTTCCCCCAAAAAGATGTTGTTAAGGGTATAAAGGGGCCGTGCAAAAATAAACTTCAGACTTAGCCCTTGAGCTTTGTCTCACTCTCTCTCTCATTAGCCGACGCCGTTCATCCTGAGGGTTCCCTGGATCCTGCTGGGGCTGGACCCCGGCACTTCATTACCTCCACTATAGTTTGGCCTCAGGTCAAACAACAGGGAGGGAACACACCCCCACCAATCAACAGAATATTGGAATAAGGATTTACATAGCATGGCCCCGCCCATCAGAACAAGACCCAGTATCCCCCTCAGTCAGTCACTCCCATCAGGAAGCTTCCATAAGCCTCTTGTTCTTATCCATCAGAGGGCAGACAGAATGAAAACCACAATCACAGACTACTAACCAAACTGATCAAATGGACTACAGCCTTGTCTAACTCAATGAAACTATGACCATACCATGTAGGGCCACCCAAATGGATGGGTCATGATGGAGAGTTCTGACAAAATGTGGTCCACTGGAGGAGGGAATGGCAAACCACTTCAGTATTCTTCCTTTGAGAACCCCATGAACAGTATGAAAAGGCAAAAAGATAGGACACAGAAAGATAAATTCCCCAGGTTGGTAGATGCCCAATATGCTACTGGAGATAGGTGGAGAAATAACTCCAGAAAGAATGAAGAGATGGAGCCAAAGCAAAGACAACACCCAGCTGTGGATACAACTGGTGATGGAAGTAAAGTCTGATGCTGTAAAGAGCAATATTGCATAGGAACCTGGAATGTTAGGTCCATGAATCAAGGCAAATTGGAAGTGGTCAAACAGGAGATGGCAGGAATGAACATCAATGTTTTAGGAATCAGCAAACTAAAATGGACTGGAATGGGTGAATTTAACTCAGATGACCATTCTATCTACTACTGTGGGCAAGAATCCCTTAGAAGAAATGGAGTAGCCATCATAGTAAACAAAAGACTCTAAAATGTAGTACTTGGATGCAATCTCAAAAACAACAGAATGATCCCTGTTCGTTTTCAAGGCATATCATTCAATATCACAGTAATCCAAGTCTATGTCCCAACCAGTAATGCTGAAGAAGCTGAAATTGAATGATTCTGTGAAGATGTACAAGACCTAGACTAACACCCAAAAAAGATGTCCTCTTCATTACAGGGGACTGAAATGCAAAAGAAGGAAGTCAAAAAACACCTGGAGTAACAGGCAAATTTGGCCTTGGAGTATGGAATGAAGCAGGGCAAAGGCTAATAGAGTTCTGCCAAGAGAACGCACTGGTCATAGCAAACACCCTGTTCCAACAACACAAGAGAAGACTCTACACACAGACATCACCAGATGGTCAATACTGAAATCAGATTGATTATACTCTTTGCAGCCAAAGATGGAGAAGCTCTATATAGCCAGCAAAAATGAGACCAGGAGCTGACTGTAGCTCAGATCATGAACTACTTATTGCAAAATTCAGACTTAAATTGAAGAAAGTAGGGAAAACTACTAGACCATACTCGAATGACCTAAATCATATCCCTTACAATTATACAGTGGAAGTGACAAATAGATTCAAGGGATAAGATCTGATAGACAGAGTGCCTAAAGAACTATGGATAGAATTTCGTGACATTTTGCAGGAGGCAATGACCAATACCATCCCCAAGAAAAAGAAATGCAAAAAGGCAAAATGGTTGTCTGAGGAGGCCTTACAAATAGCTGAGAAAATAAGAGAAGTGAAAGTCAAAGGAGAAAGGGAAAGATATACCTACTTGAATGCAGAATTCCAAAGAATAGCAAGGAGAGATAAGAAAGCCTTCCTCAGTGATTGATGCAAAGAAATAGAGGAAAACAATAGAATGGGAAAGACTAGAGATCTCTTCAAGAAAATCAGAGATACGAAGGGAACATTTCATGCAAAGATGGGCTCAATAAAGGACAGAGATGGTATGGACCTAGCAGAAGCAGAAGATATTAAAAAGAGGTAGCAAGAATACACAGAAGAACTGTACAAAAAAGATTTTTATGACCCAGATAACCATGATAGTGGGATCACTCACCTAGAGCCAGCCATCCTGGAACGTGAAGTCAAGTGGGCCTTAGGAAACATCATTATAACAAAGCTAGTGAAGTTGATGGAATTCCAGCTGAGCTATTTCAAGTCCTGAAAGATGAGGCTGTGAAAGTGCTGTACTCAATATGCCAGCAAATTTGGAAAACTCAGCAGTGGTCACAGGAGTGGAAAAGGTCAGTTTTCATTCCAATCCCAAAGAAAGGAAAATGCCAAAGAATGTTCAAACTACGTCACAATTGCACTCATCTCACATGCTAGCAAAGTAGTGCTTAAAATTCTCCAAGGCAGGCTTCAACAGTATGTGAACCAAGAACTTCCAGATGTTCAAACTGGATGTAGAAAAGGCAGAGGAATCAGAGATCAAATTGCCAACATTTGCTGTATCATCAAAAAAGCAAGAGAGTTCCAGAAAAGCATCTACTTCTGCATTGTTCACTATGCCAAAGCCTTTAACTGTGTGCATCACGACAAACTGTGGAGAATTCTTCAAGAGACAGGAATACGAGATCACCTGACCTGCCTCCTGAGAAACCTGTATGCAGGTCAAAAAGCAACAGTTAGAACTGGACATGGAACAACAGACTGGTTCCAAATTGGGAAAGGAGAACATCAAGGCTGTATATTGTCACCCTGCTTATTTAACTTATATGCAAAGTACATCATGAGACATGCCAGGCTGGATGAAGCACAAGCTAGAATCAAGATTGTCAGAAGAAATATCACTAACCTCAGATATGCAGATGACACTACCCTTATGGCAGAAAGTGAAGAACTAAAGAGCCTCTTGATGAAAGGAAAGAGGAAAATGAAAAAGCTGGCTTAAATTCAACATTCAGAAAACTAAGATCAAGGCATCTGGTCCCATCACTTCATGGCAATTAGATGGGGATAGAGTGGAAACATTGACAGACCTTATTTTTTTGGGCTCCAAAATCACTGCAGGTGGTGACTGCAGCCATGAAATAAAAGACGCTTGCTCCTTGGAAGAAAAGTTATGACCAACCTAGACAGCTTATTGAAAAGCAGAGACATTACTTTGCCAACAAACATTCATCTAGTCAAAGCTATGGTTTTTCCTGTAGTCATGTATGGATGTGAGTGTTGGACTATAAAGAAAGCTGAGCACCAAAGATTTGATGCTTTTGAACTGTGGTGTTGGAGAAGACTCTTGAGAGTCCCTTGGACTCTAAGGAGATCCAACTGGTCTCTCCTAAGGGAAATTGGTCCTGAATATTCATTGGAAGGACTGATGCTGAAGCTGAAACTCCAATACCTTGGCCACCTGAAGCGAAAAACTGACTCACTGGAAAAGAGACTGATGTTGGGTAAGATTGAAGACAGGAGGAGAAGCGGACGATAGGGTATGAGATGGTTGGATGGCATCACTGAGTCAATGGACACGAGTTTGGGTAAATTCCAGGAGTTGGTGATGGACAGGGAGGCCTGGTGTGCTGCAGTCCATGGGGTCTCAAAGAGTTGGGCATGACTGAGCAACTGAACTGAACTGATCACTGAAAAAATAGCAAGCACTGCACAGTCAGCATTCAAGTTTATTTTTCAAATTCAAAATTAGTTATTAGAGTCCTGGATTATAGCAATTTATTTAAATCTGGCATGTCCACTGGTCTCATATTCTCACCCCATCTGCTGCTAGGATATCACAATTATTTTCAGAAAGTAGCAGAAGAGTCTTTGGGATCAGGCTGATAATTATTCAAATTCTAAATCAACCTACTGTGTTCCCATTTCCTGTATAATAGGGATAATAATTTAGAGTTGTTATGGAGATTAAATAAATATATGCAAAGCATTTAAAACACTCTGTGGCAGTGGCAGTACATTTGTTCTTAATCTTGAGCATTGTTTTCTGATTTCTTTATCTCTAGTCCTCATCTCTCCTAGAACTCTAGAACGGAATATGCAACTCACTAGTTGATTGATATCTCTACTTACGTATCTATAATCATCTCAATTTAACATTTTCAGAATACATTTTCTGATTTATAGTCCCAAATTTACTTCTCCTTCTTTGTAATAGCAAACTGTCCTTCCCCCACTACAACTATTAAAGCAAAGCAAAAAAATGTAAGCTAAGTTATATATTTTTTTTTAAAGCTGCTGCTGCTGCTTTAAAGCTACATATATATATTTAATCTAAGCTATATATTTCGTTCCTTTTTCTTACCAGTTGTTATGGCATTGCCACAAGTGGTGAAAAGTAAACACAGCTTGTGAGAAATGGAGAACACTTAGTACAACCCTGGCTCAGTTACTCACCAATTCTGTGACCTTGAGCAACTCTTCTGCCCTTTCTGAGAACTCTGCATTTATCTTGTTAAAGATAAATTTATTAAAAGAATGGTTTGTTGGGAGAATTCAATAAGATTATAAATCATACCCCAGCTGTCACTTCTGTGATCATTTTTAAGCATCACGCGGTAGTATTTTTTAGGAAATAAAGGCAGATTGTTATCTCAGATCCTGTCTTTGTGTGTCTGTATGTGTGTTTTAATTTATTTATTTTTTACTGAAGGATAATTGCTTTACAGATTTTTGCTGTTTTCTGTGAAACCTCAACATGAATCAGCCATAGTTTTTAAAATAATTTTTGTTGGAATATAGTTGCTCTTAGATCATATCTTGAGTTATCCACCCACCGGTTGCTTCCCAGTCTGTTGTGCTGGTGTATGCTACGTCTCTGCTTACCACCGCCAAGGATGATTAGACATGGAGGCTTAATACAACACTGTTCTTTTTACTTAGGTTTAATGGGAGGAAGAGTGAGGAGAGGCAGCTTGTTATAGCTCCATTCTTTTGTTCTCCACACCATCACACACGAGTCTACATTGATATAACCAAGTAACCATAGTAACTTATAAACATGGAAGGTAAAAATATTAAAGCTTTTGTGCTAAACATTAATTTCCTGTAATTAAAGAAAGAAGAATCTAGGAAGTTTAACTCTTCATAAAGGTCCTTAATTGATTGCCTTAGTTTCTCACTTTGCTTCGATTTCTTTATTATTAAAACACCTTTTCTTTTTTTCTAGTCTCCATTGAGCAAATCTCTCATGTATTATTGACATGGGCCAGTTTCAGCCAATTCCACCTATCTTTTCTTAAGCTCTAAGTGTTAGAATAATGTCCTAGGAAGTGAGGTTCTGGGAGAGTGTGGAGAGGACTTTGGCTGCCCAAGTGCCACCAAGAAATTTAAATTTGGGCCCTTTGAGATTTTCCCATCAAATGAGTTATAGATAGGAATTGTTGATTCTTTCACCAATTAACTATTGAATTCTCTCTGTCTCTTTCTAATGTGAATATTTTTGTTTCTTTCCTTTCTTTCCTAAGCACTGCTATCTCAATTTCCATTCTCTTATATTTTCTTATAATTCTTTGAGTTCTTATATCTCAGTTGTAGATAGGAGTTGTTGATTCTTTCACCAATTAACTATTGAATTCTCTCTGTCTCTTTCTAATGTGAATATTTCTGTTTCCTTCCTTTCTTTCCTAAGCACTGCTATCTCAATTTTCATTCTCTTATATTTTCTGATAATTCTTTGAGTTTTTATATCTCTTCTTCTCAGGAAGAATTTTTGTATTTCTTGATACTTAAGAATAAGTGTTCATTAGCTTTTGTGATATTATTTTTCTTGGTTTAGTCTTCATGTTCAGTTGTGTCCAACTCTTTGTGACCCCATGGACTGTAGCCCACCAGGCTCCTCTGTCCATGGGATTCTTCAGGTAAGAATACTGGAGTGAGCTGTCATTTCTTACTCCAGGAGATCTTCCCAACCCAGGGATCGAACCCACGTCTCCTGCTTCTCCTGCATTGGCAGGTGGATTCTTTACCACTGCACCTGGGAAGCCCAATGAATAGGATATTTGATATTTATTAAAGTAATGATAAATCTACTGCTCAAATATTAAATACATATATTTATATAGTAACAAAGAAAATTTCATTTAGAGCAGGACTTTAAGAAATATAAAATCCAGCCACAAGGCAATGTTGGTTTAATTAGACTAATGTGAGTGACTGCACAAATCAGCACTCAGGGGAGAACATAGTGCAGACTCCATTCCGCACCAGTAAGGAGTTTCTTTCCCAGCCCACTAGAGCCATTATCTTCACAATCTTAATTCTACATTTTAATAAGTACCCCAGGTGATAATTATTCACCTAGCACTTGGAAAATATTCCACTGGGCAGTATTCATCAGAACAGGAACTATGTTTTTCCATTCTATTTCGAGTGCCAACTAAAGTGCATTGGTGGTGGAGAAACTCAAAAGCATCCATATGAATTTACTAAATTCTCCTGACAATTTAGGTATTGTTGTTTCAATTTGAAAAATGAGAGACAAAAACTTTAAGAAGTTAGAAGACTCTGTCAAACTACTAACTAGTAAGCTTGTTAGCGAGTTTGTTAATCGGACAGGCCACATTTTGGGATTGCAACTATGTATGCGATTGTGTGCCACAAGAATCTGACTTTTCTTCCTTCTTAGTGAGTATCTGGCTCAAAAATGTCCAACTCATTCAGTCTGGAGGACACATTTAGATTTGGAGATAAGTGGAGCAAGAAATTTAATACATCAAAATCCCATCAAGGGAAATTAGCTTGGAAAGTTCCTTATAAATAGCAAAAAAAAATTTGCTTCATTCGATAATGGACCTTTGAACAGAGGCCTTGTTCTAATACGAGTTCAGTTTCTCATTTATTATTTTTGTTGTTGTTAAAAAAAATAGCACAGTTTGTTTAGAATCCCTTAAAAGCGGTCTTGGGGGAAAAACATAAGGGACTCTCAAAATCCAAGATGATCCAGGGCAGGATTCCTATCTCTAAACTGAGTTTTTGATCGATTTCTAACATTTTGTTAATTGATAGACACCAGGATCACAGCAGGTGCCTCCACATTCATGCTGTCTCAGAGCTGAGATGTTCCCAGTGAGCAATCATCACCTTTCAGCTCTGTTATCCATATGCTGACCACTTCCACACATGCCTTGCAACGCTCTGGAGCATCATCAGTGGTTGGCCTCATTAACAAGTCAGAGAAATTTTTCTAGTTCTTGTGGTCTAGATTGTTAAACATATATAAATCTATGGCATGTGGGTTTGTGCATGTCTGTGCAAAAGAAAACATATGGTTGTTAATATGTTAGTGGAAGCTTCTAAATAGTGATGGTATGAATATTTCATGTTTCCTCCTGGCTGTTGCTTCTGTAACCTGTTTCTAAAGGGATAAAAAGAGAGAGAAGAGGACAAAAGAGGTCAGTTTCCATAGGAACGAATATAACCATGGGAAAAAACCTGTTAAAGCTAGAGTATTGCCTGAAGGGAAATTGAACGCACGCCACTAGAGAGTTGTGAGCAACACATTTACCTAATTCAGTTACATTTTCAAAAGTCATATTTAAAACTTTCCATAGTGATAGACTACCATACGAAAATTAACTATCTGGTCTCTGAAAACAAAAATACTTTAAATCAGTATATTAACTATATTTTTTAAATTTTTGGTTGGTACTATTAGAATATGGAGGAAAAAGTCAGCTAAAGCACAAATATTCTAGGAGAAATTTAAAGTATTACAAAATAATCACTTTTTCTAAAATATTAACTTTGTAGTACATCTAACTGTAAACACGCTAAGTATGTAACAGAGAGCCTGAAGAATCAAAAAATAATAATAAAGTAATAAATAACTTTTAAATGTTTTCTAAATTTACAAGACGAATTAAAAGCAAAAAATTCAATTTAAAAGAAAAATTGGTAACTTACAAACAACTCCTGATAATCAATATAAGAAGGCAAATCTGACCAGTATTTATATTCTAAGGGCCCAGAGGAAAATTTTCATTTTAGAAAAATAATTCTCATGTGAACTCTAAAATTTCTGCTTATAGCTTTTGAAGAGGAGTTTTTAAAATACTGACAACAGATAAGTCCTGGATCTCAGAATTATCTTTGAATTCTTCTTCTTTCCTCTCTTTCTATGCCCAACTCATCATAAAACTCTGTCTTCTGTCAATTCTTATCCATAACCCATGACATCACCCTAGCCCTCCTTTACCCCAGTTGCTCTAGGTCCCCACTTTGCAAGCTTCCAATGTTCCAAAATTCCTTCTTGTAGTTACTTACCCACACTCCCAGTCCTAATGGGCTGGTTTATCATTTCTTTGCCACACAGGCCTGATTAAGTGATTTGAAATATAATGTAAATGACTAATAAGGAGGTCAGTGTGTTATACTTCCTACCCAGGGCAATCTGAATTTAAAAGGGAGATTTATAATCTCCCAAAAATAATGTGTTGATTGAAATCATTTAGAAATGGGAGAAACACTTTTTTTATTTAAGTAAACAAATAAATATTCATAGGAAACTAAATATATGATGCTAGAATTTCAGCAATAACACAGCTGTAGACTGCAATAGTCTCAATTTGCATACTTTTAGCAACTAACTCCTTCATATACAATCATCAGCTCTGCAACAAAACTTTGGAAACTTAGAAGCAACCTGATTTGTTCTTTACCACCTCTACCACATGCTGAATTTATAGCACCAGCTACCCTCAAAATGGAGACACGGTGAGGCTGAAAACAAGAGCTGTTTAAGAATCAGCAAGAGTCATCAAATAATCTTCTTTACCTACCATTGCCAACCTCTGCAGAAGACTGAACATTTGTCTTTGAGATGGTGAGACAGAAGCTTATTTGAGAAGGTTAAGAAATCTGTCCCTTTGAAGCACACACCATAGACGGGGGGCAGAAATCCATATTAAAAGCTGAGTTAAGTCAAAGTCTACAGGTCATATACTGATTTTTGAAAACCCAACTTTTCCCCTCATTGGGATCTCAGAAATGATGACAGATAGACTAATAATCTCCAGGTCAAAGACTGAAAAATTCATTTTGTGAAATCTGACTGGCACAAGAGACGAGAACTAAAGGTACTGATAATCAGCCCAGCCAGATGAACCAAGCCAGAGATCAATGACTCAAGACTTAGAAACGAAAATTAACAGGACTAGAGGGAGAAATCAACAAATCCACATTCACAGGTAGTAATTTTAACATCTGTTTCTTTGTAATTGATAGAACAAGCAAAAAAAAAAATAAAAATCAGTAACAACATTGAAGTTTTGAATTAACATGGCCAAACTTGACCTAACTGTTTACTCATACAAAACTGCAGAATATACTTTTTAAGTGTACTATGAAATGCTCACTGAGACAGACCACATGTTGGGCCATAAAACAAATCAGGATAAATCTTTAAAAACTGAAATTATGTGTTTTAATATCACAACTGCATTTAATTAAAAAAATCAGTAAGATATCTAGAACATCTACAAATATTCAGAAATTACCTTCTAAGTAACTGATGGAGCAAAGAATAAACCACAGGGAAATTAGAAAATATTTCCTATTAAATGCTAATAAAAACATAATAGACCAAAACTAGCAGGATGTAACTTAAGTAGTGTTGATGCAGTACTTATAAAGAAATTTATGGTTTAAAATGTTCATATTTAACTGCAAAGCCAATTATCTAAAACAAGACACTCTGCTAGATACCAGAATACAATGGTAACAAAAATACAGTCCCTGTCCTGATGGTGAATACAGACGGCAAACGTTGCCATATACTATCATGAATAATCACCACCAGAGGTATTCATTAAAATGTAGAATCATTAATATGTACACCAAATTATAGATTTCCTTCCTGAAGCAATCGTTATTACAGTATGCTCTTCACAACAAGGAGATCCATGTGGCTACCAACCATATGCAGAAGTCTTCAGTCTCATTACATATTAGGAAGGTGCTAATTAGAAACAATGAGAATTCATTACACACCCACTAGAATAGCTAGATGAAAAGGACAGAAAATGCCAAGTGTTTCAAAGACATGGAACAACCAGAACCCTCATCTACTGTTGGTGGGAATTTAAAGTGGTTTAAGCACTTTGAAGAGCTGTCTTCAAAGTGATAGCTACAGTTGAATATGCCTATAACCCGTGACTCAGCAGTTTACTTCCTTAGTGAATGATAAGTAGGAAGTTACCTGAGTGTAAGGAGAGGCAGACCCTTCAGCTAACCATCCAATCAATAGCTGCCTAATCCCGCCAAGCAATTTACCAGCCCTGCTCCTAATATGCCCACAGCACTCCAAAAATAGTCAGGGGTCATAACCCAACCCCCCTCCCCCCACCCAAAACTGGCAGGGCTTTCCCTGTTCAAGCACATGCACACACCTCACATTCTCTTGGACTGAAGTAACTTTTGGTGCCCATTGGACTCATTAACTCCTCTTAAATATTCCATGATGTGCTCAGTCCATGGGGTCACAAAGGGTTGGAGGCTACTAAAGTAATGCTCAAAATTCTCCAAGCCAGGCTTCAGCAATACGTGAACTGTGAACTTCCAGATGTTCAAGCTGGATTTAGAAAAGGCAGAGGAACCAGAGATCCAATTCCCAACATCTGTTTGATCATCAAAAAAGCAAGAGAGTTCCAGAAAAGCATCTAATTCTGCTTTATTGACTATGTCGAAGCCTTTGACTGTGTGGATCACAACAAACTGTGGAAAATTCTTCAAGAGATGGGAATACCAAGGAACACCTGACCTGCCTCTTGAGAAATCTGTATGCAGGTCAGGAAGCAACAGTTAGAATTGAACATGGAATAGCAGACTGGTTCCAAATCAGGAAAGGAGTACATCAAGGCTGTATATTATCACCCTGCTTATTTAACTTATATGCAGAGACCATCATGAGAAATGCTGGGCTGGATGAAGCATAAGCTGGAATCAAGATTGCTGGGAGAAATATAACCTCAGATATGCAAATGACATCACCCTTATGGCAGAAAGTGAAGAAGAACTAAAGAGCCTCTTGATGAAAGTGAAAGAGGAAAGCGAAAAAGTTGGCTTAAAACTCAACATTTAGAAAACTAAGATCATGACATCTGATCACATCACTTCATGGCAGATAGATGGTGAAACAGTGGAAACTGTCAGACTTTATTTTTTGGGGCTCCAAAAGCACTGCAGATGGTGACTGCAGCCATGAAACTAAAAGATGCTTGCTCCTTGAAAGAAAAGTTATGACCAACCTAGACAGCATATTAAAAGGAAGAGACATGACTGCCAACAAAGGTCCGTCTAGTCAAAGCTATAGTTTTTCCAGTAGTCATGCATGGATGTGAGAGTTGGACTATAGAAAAAGCTGAGCACAGAAGAATTTTAAAAGCTGAGCACAGATGCTTTTAAACTGTGGACTCTTGAGAGTTCCTTGGACAGCAAGGAGATCCAATCAGTCCATCCAAAAGGAAATCAGTCCTGAATATTCATTGGAAGGACTGATGCTGAAGCTGAAACTCCAATACTTGGGCCACTTGATGCGAAGAACTGACTCATTGGAAAAGACCCTGATGTTGGGAAAGATTGAAGGCAGGAGGAGAAGGGGTTTACAGAGGATGAGATGGTTGGATGGTATCACCAACTCAATGGACATGAGTTTGAGTAAGCTCTGGGAGTTGTTGATGGACAGGGAAGCCTGGTGTGCTGCAGTCCCTTGGGTCTCAAAGAGTTGGATGCGACTGATCAACTGAAATGAACTGAACTGAACTAATGACTGAAAAAACAACAACAATGCTGTGTGTCTATCCATCTGTCTTAGCTACCTACCTATCACATCTTTTTCATCCATTCATCTATTTATGGATACTTTGTTTCTATATTTTGATAACTGTAAATAATGTATCATTTAACAGGGGAGTGCAGATATCTCTCCAATATCATATTCTCATTTCCATTGTATATATTCCCTGAAGCAGGGTTGCTGAATCATACAGTAGTACTATTTTCAATTTTTTGAGGAAACTTCATGCTGTTTCCCCTACTGGTTCCAATATTTTACATTCCTAAAACAGTGCACAAGTGTTCCCTTTTCTCCACATCCTCACCAGTACCTCTTATCCCTTGTCTTTTGGTGATGTCCATTCTAACGGGTGTGAGGTGCTGTCTCAGAGTGGTTTGGATTTGCATTTCCCTGATAATCAGTGATGTTGAGCCTCTTTCCAAGTATCTGTTGGAATGTTGTTTAGTCGCTCAGTCATGTCTGATTTTTTGCAGCCCCATGGACTATAGCCCACCAGGCTGGTCTGCCGTGGACTTTTCCAGGGAAGAATATTGGAGTGGGGTGCCATTTCCTACTCCAGGGCATCTTCCCAACCAAAGGCTTGAGCCTGCATCTATTGTATCTCCTGCACTGGCAGGCAGATTCTTTATCACTACCACCACCTCAATTCCATCAATACTGACATCTAACTATAACAGGCTGAATTCTGTAAATAACATGCACAGTAAAGCATCTTGCAATATAACCTGCAGCTGTCAATCATCAACCCCCTTGGAATATGCAAATGACTGGATTATGCAAATAACTGCCTTAAGTCTGTACCTGGGTCCTCCAGGGCCATTTGCCTCCCTTGGCGTGGCCCACCTCTCTCTTGCGTTCTCTCTGTTCTTTCTTTGCGTGTGCTCAGTTGCCTCCAACTCTCTGCAACCTAGTCTTTCCTTAGGTAATAAACTTTCTTGCAATGGATAAGACTTTAGATTCTTCTTTTCATCCTTACTGTAAACCAAGGCCCACAGAAGGAAGGATCTTCAGACTCTCCTTCCACTAACAGTGAACACCCTCCAAAAATGTTTATTAATATGTTGATAAAAACTGTGTATGCACAATCATATTTGGAGTAGCCCTATTTGGAAAAACCCAGATAAAAATCACCTGTCAACAGTAGAACAAATTTAAAAGAAAAAAATGACATAGCCACACAATTAGACACTATATAGCAATGACTATGAAAAAATGCAAATGTGTGTAAAAGTTGACTGAATATCATAAATGTAATGTTAAATAAAAGGAACCCCATAGATAAAGTGGTATCGACAGAGTGATCCTACTTCTATAAATTTCATGTCAGATAAAACTATTTCATGATAGTAAAAGCAAGAATAATGGTTTGCCTTGGGAGTGACAGGTGGTGTCTGCTAAGCGGTATAAAGCTAGCTTTGGGATGCTGGCAATATACTGTTCCTCAACTTGTGTGCTGCTGACATTTGAGGGTTTGCTTGGTGAAAGTTCTTTCACAGAATTTTTTCCACACATATTGTCTATCTGTAATATTCAAATTAAAAGCTCAAATAAAAATGGAAGAAATATTTTCCTTTGTTTTTAATTTGATTCATAAATGTCATCATCAGACTGTCTTTATTATTAGGGTTTCTTATGCTGAGAGTTGCCAACCACTATTCCTTTTCTGATTACACTTAGTTAAATGGCCTCTTCTGTTTTGTTAGTTCTCATATTTACCATGTGCTAATTGGGTGTTAAAATGAGTGGGGAGACCTTTAACATTTTCAAAGTCAAATAGCAAGTTTACTGTTTCATTAAGAGAATTGTTTTTGAAGTGAACTAATTCTGAAATCTCCCTGAACTGCAATACAATCCTTTTAGAATTACAAAGGGAGCCACAGATATAGAGATGATACCACTCTAATGCCAGAAAGCTAAGAGGGAATAAAGAGCCTCTTGAAGAGAGTGAAAAAGCTGGCTTAAAACTCAACATTCAAAAAACTAATATCATGGCATTTGGTCCTATCACTTAAAGGCAAATAGATGGGAAATAAATGGAAAAGGTGGCAAATTTTATTTTCTTGGGCTCCAAAATCACTGTGGATGATGACTGAAGCCAATGAAAATAAAAGATACTTGCTCCTTGGAAGAAAAACTATGCCATACCTAGATAGTGTATTAAAAAACAGATACCACTTTGCCGACAAAAGCCCATAGAGTCAAACTGTGGTTTTTCACATAGTCATGTATGGATATGAGAGCTGGACCATAACGAAGGCTGCACTCCAAAGAACTGATGCTTTCAAATTAGTGCACCAAACAGGTCAGCTGAAAACACCTGTGCAATAATTACATTAATTTGAAAGCATCAGTTCTTCCAAGCTTCAGGATCAAACCCATGTCTCTTACGTCTCCTGCATTGGCAAGCAGGTTTTTCACCACTGGTACCACCTGGGAAGCCTTTGAGTCAAGATATCTCCCTGCCAAATCAAAATGATTTAGAAGTTGCACTTGAAATATGTCTAATATTGGAAATTAAGAAAGAGGAATAATAGTCATTTGTCTTAGTATATAGACCTTTCAAAATACATTAGAGTTTTATATTTTCTGGTTTCTTAAAATAACTGATTTCTTGACAGCATCTTAAAATAAGAGTATGCCACCTTCATTACAGTTGCACAAATTTATACTGGTAGATAAGCCATAATTGTTTTCCCTTCAATTATTTTCCTTTGAAAAAATTTCTATTTTGCTTTTTTTCTAATAATTATGAAGCATTTTGTGTTTTAATGCTTTCTATTCATAATACTCGCATCTTTACTTACACTTTCATTGTTTCTGAATTGATTACTGTTGTAGTTTCTATGGTAACTCTGCCAGTTGCCTACCTATAAATAGATATTTTGTAACAGCAGGCTTATGAAAGTTCATTTCTTGAATACCCTTCTGCAAAAAGAATTGCTAGAAAAATAACATATGAAGCAAAGGTTTAAGGAAACAGATATCTTATACATGTCAGGGTGTAAAAATAGAAGACTAAAATTAAAAATTCATGTAGGTGCAGATTGGCAAGTACACAGTGAGAAGAGAGGATACGTGAGTATTTCAAAAGAAAAACGTACAGTTGGGTATATGTTTTATTTTAGTCCCCACTAAAAATTTCGTGATACTTAAAAAATAATATTTATTAACCACATATGAACTATCTAGCTTCCATTTCGTTCATTGGCATCTTAATACTACTCTTCAATGTGACATTCTGGAAACTCTCTTGTATGAATATTATCCTTTAAAACACACACACACACACACACACATATATATATACACACACACAAAATCTCCCATTCTATTCTTTATCTTTTAACTTTATTTGTATTATGGCTGTATTTGCCATACAGTTATTTTAACTGATGTAGTTAAATATGTCAGTTTTCTTCAGTGGCATCTGATTTTGTGTTTCACTTAGGAGGTCTTTTCTACTGCAATATTATATTAATAAAGAACATCCCCCTACATTTCTTTTCTTTTTAAATAGTCTTTAAATGTATTATGCTTTTAATTGATCCAGAATTTCTTGTTTGTTTTGTGTGAGATAGTAATTTTTTATAAAAAGGCAGTTGGATTTCAGCACTTATCCTTTTCCTGATAATTTTAAGTATTCTATTTACTATGTATTAAATTTCAAAGGTATGTAGATCTATTTTCGGTCCCTGAACTATAGTTCCTTCATTTGTTTTTCTGTCTCCACAATGATAGTTCTTAAATAGCATGTTTTAATATAAATAAGTGTGTTTCAAATGTATTAGTATTCTGTTTATTTGCTCTTTTATATGAGTCTAAAATCAGCTTGAAGTTCCATAAAATCCCCATTACTCTTTGCATTTAGTCTGTTATTTAATTAAGGAACAATTTACACCTATATAACCTTTTATTTTCCCATTCAGACACAGGGAAAGTGTCTATGTTTACTCTGCTTGGTTTTATGTTCAACAATACAGTGACATGTTATTCCCTGTTCAGATAGAATTGTGTAGTTTTGAACTACATGAACTACAACCATGTTAGCATGTTAGCATGCTTATCTTGCATTTTATCATTCAACTATACTCTGTTATTAGTTCTATTTGCTTTTTTGTTTTATACATAAATATTTAAAGGCATGTTAAGATATGCTTTCCTTTACTACCCACATATCTTACAAATCTTGTAGACCAATTTTTATAGCTCTCAAGATTTTTGTATGCTTTTAAAAATAAAAGTACCATAATCTTGGGGAAAAACAAGATTGTACATATACATGAATGTCCATGAGTCTGTACATATCTGTCCCAATTAATATGTATCTAGAGACAGAGTGGGAACTGTAATTCTGCAAAATAAATAACATTTCACTCTTTCTTATAAAAAAATATTAATTTCAATGTTTTCCTAGATTTGAAGTGCATTATAAATGTTCACGTGATATAATCACCAATGAATTGTGAACTCCTCAAATTGTATGGATCCACCTAACCATGTTAGCACCCCAGGCTCACCAAGTGCACTCATTCAACATTGTTGGATAAATCGACCAGTCCTTACTGCCTAATTATTTTTGGTCATTAAAGAAAGCCACAGTCTGACTGAAGTCTATGCTTATGAAATTTTACTCTGCTTTGAAAGAATTGTATTTTCTTTTACCACATTTGGTTTTATTCCTAAATGCTTTTTACATACCAGATTATTGTGCATTCAACTGAAAAAAAAAGGTTTTTTTCACCTTAATCAGAATCATCAAAGGGCTACCTGTAAGTGTCTCACATAAGGGAACAAAAATAGCAGAAGTGACTATACTAAAAAAAAAATCTAGTTTTCTAGAAAACGTTTTTAAGCAAAACATTAATATGATTTGAATACTGCTCCTTTTCCTTTTCTTCTGCATTTTGATTGTAAACATCATTAGCATTATACTTCCTGGCTAGATTCATGACACAAATCAATAAATTGTATTCCCTGTGCTCTTTTAATATACAGAAAACATGTTAGCATAGACAAATATAAATTACTTCTAACAGTTAAGACTCACATTAATCACTTCTTTTGAGGTTTCTTCAAAGAATGATTATAATAGCATGAAAAAATTGCAGTATAGTATTGATTTTATTGCAAGCAGTACAATATTGTATTAATGGATGCATTTTTGCATTCGTTTCAGGGGAGACTGTGTATGTCAGATATTTAATGTCTGTTAGACATTTAAACTGCTCTGTATTTAAAAGGATAAGTTGACCTTTTCAGATGCCTATTAAGTGAAGTAACTATCTTGTAATAATAAAAATATCTTCTATTTTAACAGAAATGAGATTCAATTGCATCATGCAAGTATTATTTATGAGGTGCAATAGATTATGATTAAATACATACTTCTGGTGCTAAGGAAACTCAGCAATTTCTTAAAATGGTTATATTTGGTATGCCTACAATAAACAATACTTTTAAACACACAGTTGTTATAAGTATGGGAAGGAAAACATAGCCTCAAAAATCAAATATCAGCAATGCTTCCTTTTCCTGATATTTAAAGAAGTGGAATGTATCCAAAGCAGAACTTGTTCTGTCTATATCACTGTTAACGGTATTTGTTTGAATAAGTTATCAGAAAAGCAATAATTTTAAAAATGGGTGGTGATGCTAAAAAACAGATCTTAGTATCTGTGAGGAAATGGCTAATTCTATAAACTAGGATTAAGATCATGGCATCTGGTCCTATCGCTTCATGGCAAATAGATGGGGACATAGTGGATACAGTGACAGATTTTATTTTCTTGGTCTCCAAAATCACTGCAGACATGAAATGAAAAAATGCTTGCTCCTTGGAAGGGAAGTTTTGACAAACCTAGACAACATATTAAAAAACAGAGACATCACTTTGCCAACAAAGGTCCACATAGTCAAAGCTATTGTTTTCCCAGTAGTCATGTACGGATTTGAGATTTAGACCATAAAGAAGGCTGAGCACTGAAGAATTGATGGTTTTAAATTGTGGTGCTGGAAAAGACTCTTGAGAGTCCCTTGGACAGCAAAGCTTTTGTGTTTTGACTATCCTACAGTAGTATTCTTGTCTTAGAGCCCCATGAACAGTATGAAAAGGCAAAAAGATAGGACATGGAAAGATGAACTCCCCAGGTCCGTAGGTGCCCAATATGCTACGGGAGATCAGTGGAGAAATAAGTCCAGAAAGAATGAAGAGACGGAGCCAAAGCAAAAACAACACCCAGTTGCGGATGTGACTGGTGATGGAAGGAAAGTCCAATGCTGTAAAGAGCAGTATTGCATAGGAACCTGGAATGTTAGGTCCATGAATCAAGGCAAATTGGAAGTGGTCAAACAGGAGGTGGCAGGAGTGAACATTAACGTTTTAGGAATCAGCAAACTAAAATGGACTGGAATGGGTGAATTTAACTCAGATGACCATTATATCTACTACTGTGGGCAAGAATCCCTTAGAAGAAATGGAGTAGCCATTGTAGTAAACAAAAGACTCTGAAATGCAGTACTTGGATGCTGTCTCCAAAATGACAAAATGATCTCTGTTCATTTCCAAGACAAATCATTCAACATCACAGTAATCCAAGTCTATGCCCTGACCAGTAATGCTGAAGAAGTTGAGATTGAATGGTTCTGTGAAGACCTACAAGACCTTCTAGAACTAACAACCAAAAGAGATGTCGTTTTCATTATAGGGGACTGGAATGCAAAAGGAGGAAGTCTAGAAACACCTGGAGTAACAGGTAAAGTTGGCCTTGGAGCACAAAACAAAGCAGGACAAAGGCTAACAGAATTTTGCCAAGAGAACACACTGGTCATAGTAAACTCCCTCTTCCAACAACACAGGAAAAGACTCTATACATGGACATCACTGGATGGTCAATACTGAAATCAGATTGATTATACTCTTTGCAGCCAAAGATGGAGAAGCTCTATACAGCCAGCAAAAATGAGACTGGGAGCTGACTGTGGCTCAGATCATGAACTCCTTATTGCCAAATTCAGACTTAAATTGAAGAAAGTAGGGAAAACTACTAGACCATACTCGTATGACCTAAATCATATCCCTTACAATTATACAGTGGAAATGACAGATAGATTCAAGGGATTAGATCTGATAGAGTGTCTGAAGAACTATGGATGAAAGTTCCTGTAATTGTACAGGAGGCAGTGATCAAGACCATCTTCAAGAAAAAGAAATGCAAAAAGGCAAAATGGTTGTCTGAGGAGGCCTTACAAATAGCTGAGAAAAGAAGAGAAGCGAAAGCCAGAGGAGAAATGGAAAGACATAAGATAAAAAGGAAAAGACAAAACTCTGCATTTGAATGCAGAGTTCCAAAGAATAGCAAGGAGAGATAAGAAGGCCTTCCTCAATGATCAATGCAAAGAAATAGAGGAAAGCACTAGAATGGGAAAGACTAGAGATCTCTTCAAGAAAATTAGAGATACCAAGGGAACACATCAAGCAAAGATGGGCACAATAAAGGACAGAAATGTTATGGATCTAACAGAAGCAGAAAATATTAAGAAGAGGTAGCAAGAATACACAGAAGAGCTGTACAAAAAAGATCTTCATGAATGGTCTAGTGGTTTTTCCTACTTTCTTCAATGTAAGTCTGAATTTGGCAATAAGGAGTTCATGATCTGAGCCACAGTCAGCTCCCAGTCTCATTTTTGCTGGCTGTATAGAGCTGCTCCATCTTTGGCTGCAAAGAGTATAATCAATCTGATTTCCTTCAAAGCATTCTGAAATCCAGTTTATGTATGTTTGAAGGACTGGTATAACAGAGAAAGAAATGGAGAGATATTAATCAACAATTTTCTTTTTTTAACAGTATGTCTATCCAATACTCAAGGACTGGAATTTGAGACTGATAAATCATTCATGTTCATCCAGAAAAGATTTGGGGTAAATTATTTTTAGGTTACTGGGAAGAAGGGGAAACTTAAATGCAAATTTTGTTTATACATTAAATGTATAATCTAAAATTGTATCTGATTTTACTTCATTTTGAGCTACTACTGTTGAATCTGAGTCTGCAGATTGTGTAAGCCTCTGGGAGCAGTGAGATTAATTACATATAAGGGAAAATCAGAAACTTCCTATGTCAGAAAGCTCCAGTAATGATAATAATCTGTAAATGTAACAGAAGAGTCTAAAAATAATACAGATTTTAGAAATGGAAACAATAAAATTACAATCCAAAGAAAAACTGGAAAACCTAACAGTAAGAGGTTCACAGAAAAGTGAACAAAATAAGGCAAATCTGTTTCTGACCCTCATCAGATAGAAGGTATGAGACAGTCTTAAATTACTGTGTAGCTCGTATTGAGTATGAGTGTTCAAGGAATTTTCACCTGCATAAATGAGAGAATTTGAAACAAAGAATAGTATGTCTTTCTATATCTGAAGCACTTTTTGAAAGGAATTTCACATTTCTCATGACATCCTGACAAGAATTTTAAAAGGAGGTCCTATGTCTTAGTGTTCATCTTATAGGATATGAAAAGAAAACTGAACTGGAAAATGGTTTGAGGGAGAATGGAAACAACCTTTTCTGACCTCACAATTGTAACTTCAGGATGCCTAGCTGTGATATAATTGCGGTAAAGCCTTTGGTAGGACCAAAGGCAAATGAAATATTGTTATAGATAAGAGGACCCTTTGAACTAAGTGCTCTACACGAACTCTATATACACTTGTTCATAAGGAATGCCTAATATTTGTGTAACTAGTTTAATATACATTTCTGTAGTTTACTGTGTGCTTTTATGAACAGAACTATGTGATCTCTCAACAGGTCTGTGAGGAAGGTGACATTTGTCACTTTTTCAGCAAGAGAAAACAACTCAGAAGGCTAGGTGTCTTAGTCAAAGCCACTCTAGTACCAAGTAGCAGGCAAATCCAGGGACCTGAACTTCAAACTCATGCATTTTACTCCTTTGCCAGGGACTGGAAGGAAAACACAGAAGATACTTTGTTAGGTATGCAGCCCTGTGACACATGATCTATTTAATTTTTTTATTGGTGTCTAGTTGATTTACAATGTTGCGTCAGCTTCAGGTGTACAGCAAAGTGAATCAGTTATACATATACATATTCCCTCTCTTTCTCTCTCTTTATTTTTTAAGATTCTTTTTCCCATATTGACCATTACAGACTATTGAGTAGAGTCCCCTGTTCTAGAGATTGTCATACTGAGTGAAGTAAGGCAGACAGAGAAAGACATATATTTATCACTTATATGTGGCATCTTAAAAAAAAAAAAGATGCAAATGAACTTATTTACAAAACAGAGGTGGAGTCACAGATGTAGAAAACAAACTTATGGTTAGCAGGGTGTAAAGTAGGAGGGATGCACTGGAGACTGAGACTGACCTATACATACTATTATGTATAAAATAGATAAAATAAGAGCCCGCTGTACAACATGACGTACTGAGCTATTTCTTCAGTCAAGTAGTCATGAGACTAATTTTCTTAGTATCACAATAATGGAATTAATTGAGTCTACAGTTTGAATTCTTCTTTTCTTGTGACTATATTGTTGTTTTGTTATTTAAGCAACAGTGCCAAAGCAAGGGTAAACAATATACTTAGAATTGACAAACTGAGGTCCCTTGGACTGCAAGGAGATCCAACCAGTCCATCCTAAAGGAAATCAGTCCTAACTATTCATTGGAAGGACTGATACTGAAGCTGAAACTCCAATAGGACTAACAGGTATACCCTTGTCATATCCTACCTTTAATTAACATTTGAAATGAACTGTTTATATGTGTTGGAGATTAACCCCTTATCAGTCACATCATTTGCAAATATTTTCCCCCATTCAATAGGTTGCCTCTTTGTTTTGTTGATAAAGCTTTTAAGTTTAATTAGGTCCCATTTGTTCATTTTTTCTTTTATTTCCTTTTCTTTAAGAAATCTGATTACAAACTTTAAGAAGTTTCAATAAGATCTAACAGCAGTGCTAAGCCCTATGGGATTAAAATTATTTGAATAGCAGTAGCATATATCACGGAGAAGGCAATGGTAACCCACTCCAGTATTCTTGCCTGGAGAATCCCAGGGACGGGGGAGCCTGGTGGGCTGCCGTCTATGGGGTCACACAGAGTTGGACACTACTGAAGCTACTTAGCAGCAGCAGCATATATCATCATTATGCAAATAAAAACTAAGGTTTTCACCTTACCCCTAAACATTAAAGAGGATCAGTTTAAAGTATGGGCATATTTTGAAACAATTTGGTTTTCAAAAAGTAATTTTTATCATAGGAACTAAATTTTTATTAAATGTCTTCTCATTATTTTTTAAATATCCAACAATAGCTAGATGACATCTTATAGAATATGAGTAAGAGTCAAGAAGGATCAAAGACGTGGTTTATCAATGCCATACAGACTCACACTTAGATTCCCAGGAGCTGCAAAGTGCTTTTCTTCTTAGGCCCGGCAGATGATTAAAAATCAATAACCTAAAGGCCTTAGCAAAACAAGGACCTTAGCAGCAGAATGAACAATATCTACTTTTCCTTTTTCCCCAAACTCAGCCTACAGTTTCCCTGGTCTCCATCAGCCTCCAGTAGACCACACATAGGTGCCATTCATATTCTACCTCCTATGGTCTATAATGTCTGATGAGTTACAACAACCATTGATTTTTTTAAATTTGTATCCATAGTTTCTCAAGACAAAAATATCAAATATATTAAATTTATTCCATTAGCACAAACATGCAGAAAGAATAAGGGTCATAAATGCAAAACAATTCAGTGATGAATAATAAAAGGAGACGTTTGTGAGACTGCAAGAAAGGAAAGGTTACCATGCATTAATTAGCTCATTTAAGCAGTAAGTTATTCTAATGTACATTTTAGAACAGTTAAGATTATATTGCTCTTTATTCTGACCTAAATCCAAATGAATTTGGAAAGTTATTATAGCTAATAAAAACAAAAATAAAATTACTTCCCATCCAGCAATGAGAAATGACTTAACTGCCACATAGGGTAGTGGTCTCTAGGGGTATTTTATTTCATCCCTTATCCTCCTTAGTTTCTTTTTTTCTACCATATTCAGGACTTCTTTTCACAATATTCTTATTAATATAATTAATCCTTTTAGTGAAAGTTTCAAGTTATTTACTTTTGATTATTTCATGCTGCGTATTCTGCTGCTTTGTTGATATTTACTTGCATTTTAAAATCATCAATAAAACCTTTTGAAAGCAATGCTTGTGAAATACACTTTTCTCAGATAGTAAACATGTTCAGATCCTGCTATTTTCTTCAAAGATACATAATAACAATTAAAAGGAAGAACTGCAGCTTCTTTAAACCCTTGACGGTAAGGGCTACTGGAGGTTCCAGCCCAATATATCTTTCAGTAAACACAACTATTTATAAGCAGAATATGGTGGCCTGCCAACTTCTCCCCTAGGTGGAGATTAATAAATCAGGTTTACTTGAATCCAAGATTTCTAAGATGCGAGGCTGGGAAAGAGAATAGAAAAACCAATTTATCTTATTCTCAAGTACATTAGTTTTTTAGTCTGCCAAAGGCAACGCAAAGTCTAAAGAAAAAAATTCAATAAACGTCAGTTTAACTCCTACTCTCTGCCAGGATCCTTTCTGGGAAACATGGTATTTAGTTTGCTAACATTAACATGCAAGTGGCAGGCAATGTAAAGTCAGAAGAATGCAGGAATTAAAACATCATGATATGGATACAGGAAGAGACCAATGGATTACTGTAACAGAATACAGTCCAGAAATGGACCCACATATGGATAAATGTTCAATAATTGATAATGGCAGTTAATATAACTCAGCAGGGAGAGGATAGACATGTATGGAATTTTGTCTCAAATTGAGAGAAAAAATTAAGTTGAATATTTTACACCATTGGCAAAAAGAAATTCCACACGGATTAAAGCTATATAAGTAAAAGTCAAATCCTCAAACACATTATAAGAAAAATTATATTGTGCATTATAGGAACATTATAGAAACTTATGCTTATAATTGCAGATAGAAGAGGCTTTTTATTCTGTATTATAAAAACAATACTGAAACACAGAAGCTGTAAAGGAAACATTGGAAATTCTGACTACACCAAAATTTAAACTTCAAAAAGTAGAAAACAAAGTGATAGATTGGGTTTCCTCAACTTGATCAAGAATATCCATTAAAAGGCTATAGTTAACATCATACTTAATGATGAGAAACTTGAAGCTTTCTTGCTAAGACCAGGAACAAAGTAAGGATTTCTCCTTTCACCATCTGTTTTTAACATTGTGCTGAAGATCCTGGTGCTGTTTAGTTGCTATGTTGTGTCTGACTCTTTTGCAACCCCATGGACTGTAGTCCACATGGCTCCTCTGTCCACAGGATTCACCAGGCAAGAATACTGAAGTGGGTTGCCATTTCCTTCTCCAGAAATACTAGCTAATGTAAAAGGGTGAGGAAACAATGCAGAAGGCTGATAGATAAGCATATAGAAAGATAGAATGCTTTGTTACAGATGACATGATGACCTATGTAATAAACATACAAGGATTGGAGTGAGTGCATGCTCAGTCACCAGGCTCCTCTATCCATGGAATTTTCCAGGCAAGAATACTAGAGTGAGTTTCCATTTCCTCCTCAAGGGGCTCTTCCTGACCCAGGGATTGAACCTACATCTCTCACCTTGCCAGGCAGATTCTTTACCAACTGCGCAACTGCTTCCCTGGTGGCTCAGTGGGATAGAATTCACCTGCCAATGCAGGAGAGGTGGGTTTGATCCCTGTGTCAGAAAGATTCCCTGGAAAAGGAAATGGTAACCCACTCCAGTACTTTTGCCTGAAAATTCCCATGATCAGAGGAGCCTGGCGGGCTACAGTCCATGGACTCACAAAAGAATCGGACATTACTTAGTGACTAAACAACAACATACGAGGATGAACAAAAACAACAACAACTGCAACTAATAAGGAATTAGTTGCAACCCTCCTGCAACTAATAAGGAACTATAGCAAGTTTTCAGGACACAAGATTAATATAGAAAAGTCAAAGGCTTTCCTATATACCAGGAATAAGTAAATGGGATTTGAAACTTAAAAGTATAATACCATTCCAGTAGACCCATGGAAAGATGCTCAACATTACCAATTATCAGGGGAATGCAAATCAAAACCACCATGAGATAGCACCTCACACCAGTTAGAATAATATCACCAAAAGACAAGTAATAAGAACTGTTGGTGAGGATATAGAGAAAAGGAAACATTCTTGCATTGTTTGTAGGAACGTTAATTAGTGTAACGACTTAATCATGTATATTTATAGTTGTCAAGATACAGAAACAACCAAAGTACCACTAATAGATGAATGGGGGGAAAAAAAAGATGTGAAAGGTAGGCAGTTATATAGCTACATCTGTAGATGCATAGATAGGTACGCGGCATCTATTTTAGTTTTAGTTGCTAAGTCGTGTCCAACTCTTGCAGCCCCAAGCACTGTAGCCTGCCAAGCGCCTCTGACCATGAGATTTTCCAAGCCAGAATACTAGAATGGGTTGCCATTCTTTCTCCAGGGGATTTTCCTGACCTAGGGATCGAACCTGGATCTCTTGCATTAGCAGGCAGATTCTTTACCACTGAGCCACCAAGGAAGCCCAGATGCACAGCATAGATAGATTTTATTTATTTATTTTTCTGTCCTTTTTTTTTTTAGTTCTTTTTTTAAAAAATTATTTATTTTAATTGGAGGCTAATTACTTTACAATATTGCAGTGGTTTTTGCCATACATTGTCATGAATCAGCCATAGGTGTACATGTGTTCCCCATCCTGAACCCCCCTCCCACCTCCCTCCCCATCCCAGATTTTAAAAAGCTATAGATTGGGCAAATGTACTGTCAACCTATAAAACAGTGATAGTCACACAGTCATGTCTGACTCTTGCGACCCCATGGACTGTAGCCTGCCAGACTCCTCTGTCCATGGGATTCTTCAGGCAAGAATACTGGAGTGGGTTGCCATTCTCTTCTTCAGGGGATCTTCCCGACTCAGGGATCAAACCCACGTCTCCTGTTTTGCAGGCAGACTCTTTTAACATCTGAACCATCAGAGATGGCAACTGCAACAGAGAGAGATTGATATACAGAATAGATCAACTGAAAATGACAATAATATATTTTCAGCCTTTATAATGAGAAAAGAATTATTTCCCACAATAGATACAGAGCTCATCAAATCAGTTTAAAAATAATTGAAAATTAGTAAACACCTCAACGTTTAATACTATCTCATGTTGAGTTTTGGCAGTATTAGCTATCGTCATACAGTACTGGTAGGAGTGAAAACTGGCACAGCTCTTTTAGGCAATAATTTGTAAGCACCATTAGAAGTCAAAATATACTTTTAACCATTCTATGCTGTCACTTAGCAACTGAACTCTTCAGCACCTTTTCTAAAGAAATACCTACCCACGTGTAGAGGGTATATACAATGACTTTCTTCATAACTTTGTCTGTGACACTGAAAATTATGTAAAACCATGCAGTGTAACTCTTGAAAAAAAAATGATATATCAGTATTTACACAATGTGAAACAATCTCCAGGGTGTACTATAAAGCAGAAATGCAAGCTATAGACCAATACATTTACAGTATCATATATTTCATAAACTAGTTAGACAAAATTATATATTCTTTATGTACACATATATGCAATAAGCACATAGAAAAAATTAACAATGATAATTGAAACTATTATTTTATCTGACTTTTAAAAATAGTTATGATAATGAATTTATTTAATATTTCTAAAATTAAAATGTGCAATGTTTAAAATACTAAATGATTATAAACACAAGAATTTGAAAATGATATACTAATATGAGGTTGTCAGTGCCATCTTGAAAATTACACTAAAGGAAATAAAACTATTTCTACTTGAATGTGGCTTTTACTATGCCAATAACTAGAATTCAAAGATCTGTATACTCAAAGCTATGGTTTTTCCAGTAGTTATGTATGGATGTAAGAGTTGGCCCATAAAGAAGGCTGAGTGCCAAAGAACTGATGCTTTCTAACTGTGGGGCTGGATAAGATGTTTGAGAGTCCCTTGGACTGCAAGGAGATCAAACCAGTCAATCCTACAGGAAATCAACCCTGAGTATTCATTGGAAGGACTGTTGCTGACGTTCCAATACTTTGGCCACCTAATGCAAACAGCCAACTCACTGAAATGACCCTGATACTGGGAAAGACTGAAGGCAAAAGAAGAGGTCCACAGAGGATGAGATGGTTAAACAGCATCACTGACTCAGTGGACATGAATTTGAGCAAACTCTGGGAGACAGTGAAGGACAGGGAAGCCTGGCAAGCTGAAATCCATGGGGTTGCCAAGAGTTGGACATGACTTAGCAACTGAACAACAATAGCAATTCTTTATAATATTAACTAAAAATATTATTTATAAGACACTTCAATAGCTAACTCTTCTTATTTTCCATTTGATTTTTATAATACTTATCACACTATGAAATTTCCTGTGGAAGTCTGTCCTGGCTCATCACCTTTACCATTAAACTAAAGATCTTCTGCACACCCTATATAAGAAGGTATGTTACTTCACTTTTCAAGGAATTGTTTATATTTTGTTCTGATGTTAAGTGAAATTTGTAGACATTTTCCTTAAATAACATAGCAAGCACTTAAATCTCTAGAATATAATCCCTAATTAATTATATTATTAATTAGATATTAACATTAATTCTATTATCTCTTTCACCTAGAACATGAACACTTTCATAACACTTTTATAGTTCCAGCCCTTTTTCAAAATTTCTGGGATAAAATACATCAGTCAGTTCAGTAGCTCAGTCATGTCTGACTCTTTGTGACCCCATGGATTTCAGCACACCAGGTCCCTGTCCAAAACCAACTCCAGGAGCTTGCTCAAACTCATGTCCATTGAGTCGGTGATGCCATTCAACCATCTCATCCTCTGTCGTCCCCGTCTCTGCCTTCAATCTTTCCCAACATCAAGGTTTTTTCCAGTGAGTCAGTTCTTCCCATCAGGTGGCCAAAATATTGGAGTTTCACCTTCAGTATCAGTCCTTCCAAAGGATATTCAGGACTGATTCCCTTTAGGATGGACTGGTTGGATCTCCTTGCAGTCCAAGGGACTCTTAAGAGTCTTCTCCAACACCACAGTTCAAAAGCATCAATTCTTTGGTGCTCAGGTTTCTTTATAGTCCAACTCTCACATCCATACATGACTACTGGAAAAGCCATAGCTTTGACTAAATGGACCTTTGTCGGCAAAGTAATGTCTCTGCTTTTTAATATGCTGTTTAGGTTGGTCATAGCTTTTCTTCCAAGTAGCAAGCTTCGTTTAATTTCATGGTTGCAGTCACCATCTGCAGTGATTTTTGGAGCCCAAGAAAATAAAGTGTGTCACTGTTTCCATTGTTTCCCCATCTATTTGCCATGGCATAATGGGACCAGATGCCATGATCTTTGCTTTTTGAATGTTGAGTTTTAAGCCAACTTTTTCACTCTCCTCTTTCACTTTCATCAAGAGGCTCTTTAGCTCTTTTTCGCTTTCTGCCATAAGGGTGGTGTCATCTGCATCCAGCAATCTTGATTCCAGCTTGTGCTTCATCCTAGCCCAGCACTTCACATGATGTACTCTGCATATAAGTTAAATAAACAGGGTGACAATACACAGCCTGACGTACTCCTTTCCTAATTTGGAACCAGTCTGTTGTTCCATGTCCACTTCTAAGTTGCTTCTTGACCTGCATACAGATTTCTCAGGAGGCAGGTAAGCTGGTCTGGTAGTCCCATTTCTTAAGAATTTTCCACAGTTTGTTGTGATCCACACAGTCAAAGCCTTTGGCATAGTCAATAAAGCAGAAGAAGATGTTTTTATGGAACTCTCCTGATTTTTCAGTTATACAATGGATGTTGGCAGTTGGATCTCTGGCTCCTCTGCCTTTTCTAAATCCAGCTTGAACATCTGGAACTTCATGGTTCACATACTTTTGAAGCCTGGCTTGGAGAATGTTGAGCATTACTTTGCTAGCGTGTGAGATGAGTGCAATTGTGGGATAGTTTGAGCATTCTTTAGCATTGCCTTCCTTTGGGATTGGAGTGAAAACTGACCTTTTCTAGTCCTGTGGCCACTGCTGAGATTCCAAATTTGCTGGCAAATTGAGAGCAGCACTTTAACAGTATCATCTTATATGATACATACTCAGTAAATAATTTGGGATGAATGGGTTGATGCATGGATGGATGAATGGATGATTGATACCTGGATGCTTTTGAAAACCAGTGTAGAAATAAATATATCTTATCTTAGTCTTCCATTCTAAACTGTTCCTTACGTTCCTTATAAGAACCATAAAGGCATCCAGTTCCAATGAAATAGTTTTATTTCTTCACTAGAAGATATTAGGGACCATGATGCAGAGATGCTTGATGAGCACATAATGCTTAAGCAGACTATTCTGTACCTCTGTACATTCTTCATTACAAGATTGCATATTCCTGCCTTGGAAAATGGATGCCTATATTGTAATTCCCCCAATTAAAAAAACTCTAGCTTTTGTATGATGTTTTGCCACATGAAAACTAATCTTACATATACACATATATTACTGGGAAGAGCCCTTTTTTAAAATTGCAAACCACTTCCCCACACAACCTTCCTCTCCCAACCTTGCTTTATTTTTTTCCCACAACACCTGTCACCTTCTAGCCTGTTCTATAACTTACTTATTTTTTTGTTTATTGTCTGTCTCTCCTCTATCTCCCTCCCCACATAACACCCACATCTATATATATTTACTAAATATAAGCTCTACAAGAAAAAGGAATTTTGTTTATTTCCTTCATGACTGAATCACCAGTGCCTAAAACAAGCCTTGTACTTAATAAAATGTTATTGAATTAATGAATGAATATAGTCTTTATGATATTTTTACATTGCTTGAATGGATGAAATTTGAGAATGAGAGTGTGGCTTTTTGAATATTATAGGACACCTCCAATTTTCAGTTTTATTGATGATGTAATTGGCAAATCAGTTGCAGATGGCTCAATAATTATAATAATCTTCAAGTCCTACACAGATACAGACAGTCCTCTCAGATTCTAAGATGAGCAGTTCTTTACCGTGAATCAAGCTGTTTCATTTCACTTTAGGTCTGTCTGTGTGACTTGGGGCTCATCGCAGATTGAAATTGAGGGTGGAAATGGGAAACTATATTGTATACAGTGAATGTTGTTGCTTATTCAGTCGTGTCTGATTCTTTGTGACCCCATGGATGTAACCTGCTGGGTTCCTCTGTCCATGGAATTTTCCAGGCAAGAATACTGGAGCAGATTGCCATTTCCTCCCTTAGGGGATCTTCCCTACCCAGGGATCCATTGAACCTGAATCTCCTGCATCTACCTCATTGGCAGGCAGATTCTCTACCACTGAGTCACCTGGGAAAGAGCCATCAATGTTCATTGAAGGACTATCAAAATTAAGATAAATTTATTTGCAAAGGGATTTATATAACATGACGTGTAGTCAATAATATCAAGTTGTTCTGCCCCATGAAATGCTTTTACAGCATTCTTTGGATAATCAGATCTGTTTATTGGCATTATTCCACAGTAAAATTGATTCACATTCTCTAAGTATATGATGTCTATGTAGGAGAGAAATTTGAACTTTCCATTTAGGCAGGCTCAGACCTGGGTTCGATCCCTGGGTTTGGTAGATCCCCTGAAGAAGGGAAAGGCTACCCACTCCAGTATTTTGGCCTGGAGAATTCCACGGACTGTATGGGGTCGCAAAAGAGTCAGAAATGACTAAGCGACTTTCACTCCCTCACTCACTCAGAACAACATGGAGGAACTAAGGTGAGAAGTAAGCTGGACTTATTTGTCCTTCTCTTGCCCTCATTCTGTCTCTGCTCCCCACCAGTCTGCCCCTCCCTGCCACGCACACACACAATTTTGCTTTCATTACATCTCTAGCAGTGTTAGGGGTGAGTTGAGGCAGAAAAAAGGAGACACTTTTTTAAAAATACCTTTTGTTACTAAACACTTCTCTAGGCTATCATCATCTTCTGTGTGGCGGGTGTCCTACTGTTATCCACCCCGTCCCAACCGCACTCACCAAGTGGCACATGTGTAAGTTCTTCAGGAAAATATATAGAAGTCTCCACAATGCATAGTTTGCTGATATAAAAGATACTCTGTAGCTCCATCTCCCCCATTTTCTCTCTCACTTATTTTTTGGAGTTCTACCTCAGCAGGCAGAACTCTGCCCTCAGGTACTCACAAGATAGCTGCAGCCCAGCTTCTGCCAGAGTCTGTCTGATCCCTCTGTCCTTGCCACACCAAGCATTGAGATTCCACCTGCTCTCTCTTCTCTTTCCCCTGTTTTGCTAAGTATGGAGGACAGAGCAACAAGCTTACTGTCTCTGCAGATATTCAGCCATGACCTGCACTAGCTGCCTGCCTTCTTTTTGGAAGAGGCAGCATAGTCAGGAAAGACACAAGCGCAGGTGCCAGACTGCTTCAGTTTAAATCCCCCTGCCTCTAGTTAGTACCCTTGTGACCCTGGTAAAATTTCTCGGTAACTCAGATACCCAGTCTGTAAAATTGAGATAGAATAACTCCTAACACGTAGGGTTATTATGATGATTGAATAAATTAATACTTGTACTAGTCTTAAAATGTGTGTGCTCCATCATTCAGTAGTGTCTGGCCCTTTGCGACCCCATGGACTATAGCCCGCCACGCTCCTCTGTCCGTGGAATTTTCCAGGCAGGAATATTGGAGTGGGTTGCCATTTCCTTTTCCAGGGATCGAACCTCATCTCCTGTGTCTTCTGCATTGGCCGGCAGATTCTTTACCACTAGCACCACTTGTGAAGCCATTCTTATAATAGTACCTGATAAAAGTACCAATCAATATGTGTTATCTATTATCAACCCTAGTATCTATTATCAACCCTAGTTTCTAGTAGTGGTTATTTTAAAGAAACTCTTTTTTAGATCAGGGGAATGTGACTTCCATCCCTCCCTCCTCTTGTCAAGCTGCTGCTGCTGCTGCTAAGTCACTTCAGTCGTGTCTGACTCTGTGCGACCCCACAGACGGCAGCCCACCAGGCTCCGCCGTCCCTGGGATTCTCCAGGCAAGAACACTGGAGTGGGTTGCCATTTCCTTCTCCAGTGCGTGAAAGTGAAAAATGAAAGTGAAGATGCTCAGTCGTGTCCGATTCTTAGCGACCCCATGGACTGCAGCCTAGGAGGCTCCTCCGTCCGTGGGATTTTCCAGGCAAGAGTACTGGAGCCGGTTGCCATTGCCTTCTCCGACTCTTGTCAAGGGTATGTGGAAAAGGTTTAACACTCTTCTTTCACGGAGAAGACCACTCTGACACTCCTGCCTGTTTCTAAACACCGTCTTCTCTCACCTGAACATCTATAATAGCACCCTCACCCAACCCCTCACCACCCAACAATCCATCTTCCCTCCTACAACTAGGACAATTGCCTTAAAACAGACTTAGTATATATTTTTTCTATAAGGGATTGAACAACAAACATTTTAGGTTTTGTAGGCCTGGAGGCAAAACCAAAGATATTATGTAGGAACTTTTATAACAAGAGAGATGACAAAATTTCACAAAATTTTTACTGACAGAATTCGAACTACAATAATATTTGAAAACAATTTTTTAATACAGGTACACACATGAAAGTAGTTATTTGAGGGAGAATAACATCTTCTTAATTGGGATTTAAGTTAGTGTTCTCTAACATCAAAATCATTGCAAATGTTTATTTTTGAAAGCTGATCTGGAATGGAATATTATATATTTCATCTTTGAAAATTTCTTTTCATAGAAACTGATACTGAAATGACTACCCAATAAATGTATTTATATTGAAACTTAAAGGCTATTTAAAGGACCCACATATTTTTCTTCTTTCAGTATTCAGTGATATGTATAGAATGGACAAATCAGAGAAACTTAACAGTAAAGAGGCCTATTTCTGCATTTATCAATGTCTCAGGGAAGGATTTGTGGCAGTGGCCACAATGAGACTAACTAGCATAACTCCCACTCAGCTCAAGATGGAACATAGTACCCAACTGTTCAGGTGTTTTTAAAGGTCATTACTGTACATTTTATGATATTCAAGTCCTTGAAGATTTGGGATAATATGTCAAGATACAAGAAAAGAACATTAAAGCAAGCATTATGCACACCTGCTATTATTTAAAATATTCAGCAATTCTGTTTTCAAAATATTTCTATTAAAGTGTCACAGATAGATAATAGGACCAAAACAGGTTGCAGAAACTATCAAAACATCAAAAGCAGAATCAATTGATTTCAGAAATCTCCTCTTGACGCTGGAAACTTGAGTAAAAATAATAGAAAATTTTCTTAATCAAAATATATTCATACTGTGTTTGTAAAATGAAGGAAATGTGTTTGAATATAAGTTAGAATATAATGAAAATATTAGACTAAATTTTGAAATCTTTCATTATATAAGCAGAAGTTTTTTTTTTTTTAAATCCTTCTTTCTTTCCTTTTACTGTCAAATAATTTCTTACAAAAATGTTAAAGTGCAGCATTTAATGATTCTACTTTAAATGTATCATTCAGCAATGATTTGATAGATCAACTATAGTTTAATGGGGTGTGTAGGCTCACTTGGAGTTGAGCAGAATTCACTGCGGTGAGGAGATGCAGTGTCTGTCTTTGGAAAGCGCCATTGTGCATGGAAACAGAGATGGTCCATTCTTTGCAGCTCTGACCAGGAGAGACCCTCAGTTTCACACTGAGGCTCTTTAGCTGGTAACTCTGGTCACTGGTTCATAAAGAACCAGTGAACCCAACTGTGGGGACAGTCAAGATCCCAAACATTAGATTCTGCAGAAGGTGTCTTGTTTGTCCCTATGAACCTTCTCAGCAATTGACTTTCCTCTGAGGCCATGACATGAGGTCAGGCAAAACCAGACCGGTGTGCAGAATAGCTTCTCCCAAATCTAAGCCAAAATAGAACTGAGGATTTTGTAAAGGTATCTGTTGGGTTTGCTTCTTGGCTAAAGTCAATTTGATCTAGACCTTGAGGAAACCAGAGTGTATGTTAATTTCCATTAATAGAAGTGAGGAGAAATGCTTACAGAAACAGTACCATGCATGCATGCTAATTCTCTTCAGCCGGGTCCAACTCTGCGACCCTAAATACTGTAGCCCGCCAGGCTCCTCTGTCCATGGGATTCTCTAGGCAAGACTGCAGCAGGTTGTCGTGCGTTTCTCCAGATCTCCCCAACCCAGGGACTGAACCCGTTACTCTTACATCTCCTGCACCAGCAGGCCGGTTATTTACCACTAGCGCCGCCTAGGAAGCTCACTTTCCTCAAAATCCACAAACTTCTTTCTCCCTGCTATCTCTGCTGTTTCTTATTAATCATCTGAAAGGAAAATCCCCCCGGCAGCTGACAGGGTCCTCTAGCCAGGAGATAATTCTATTCTCTGTAGATCACCCCTCTATTTGAAAAGCAAAACCGACTATCCCCCACCGCAGAGCCATTCTGCTATTTTTAGTGTGTGCTCTGTGTTTCTGCGGTGATGAGTCAGGATTCTCTTTTAAAAAATACTTAGCATTCCACAGAAGAAAGATATACATATTCAATGTTGCTCCCATTTTAAACACCAAGTAAAGAGTTGCTTCTTTGCTGAGCTGCCCCCAGCCGCTCAGAGCTGTTTGGACCTCATCCTCACCACCACCTCCAACGCTACTGTTCACTTCATTGCGTGTTCATTTTTATTTTTTAAATACAATTTTCAAAGGTTATACTCCATTTCAGTTATTATGAAATATTGGCTATATTCCCCGTATTGTACAATACATCCTTGTAGCGTATCTTACACTCAATAGTGTGTACCTTTCACTCCCCCACCCCTGTATTGCCTCCCATGTGTAACTGCTGGTTTGTTCTCTGTATGTGTGAGTTGGCTTCTTTTGTGGTTATATTCATTAGTTTATTGGATTTTTAAGAATCTACATATATACAGGCTCAGTAATTGTGGTGTGTGGGCTTCGTTGCCCTGTGCCATGTGAGATCTTCCTGGATCAAGGATCGAACCTGTGTCTCCTGCATTGGCAGGTGGATTCTTAACCACTGAGACACCAGGGAAGCTCACAGTGGACAAGCTTTAAATTCTTTCCCTGCAGTCTGAGTGGTCCTATGCAAAAGATAGTTTAGAACAAAACCTGGGATGTTTTCAGACTGTTAGACTATTTAGAACGCAGAGAAGATCTAAGGGAAGGTAATGAAGTGGTGTTGTCTATGCACATAAACCCCATGTGAGTCTTGGCTTCAGTCCCTGCTACATGCACACCTTCTCATTTATCCTTCACTACAGCTAAGTGGTATCATCTTTGCTCCTGAATGGGGACACCAAGACACCTTGACATGTCTAAAACAACACACTTCACAATGGGAAAATGTGGGCTTGCAGTTCGAAGAGAGTAAAAGAAAGACACCATCTATCTGGTGTCAATATTACCAACATTATTAATTAGAAAAGTACCTAAAACAAGAATAGAAAAAGACCTTAGCAAATACCTAGATATAGTATAGTTTCATCTTTTCATCACTAACTTAATGTTCTTAAGGTAAATGCACTCTTTTTTCAATTTCAGCATACTCTTAGGCATGTAGAATATACATCAATATATTCTTAAGCATAGCACTATTTATAGTGGTATCCATAGAAGTTTATACTTTTCCCATGAGACAGAAGATGGCAATCTTTTATTCATGCTGAGAATCTGTGCACATTTATAACATCTATGCTAGAAGCTGTTTGGGGGAAAGCCCAGATAAAACTAAATCATCTTTCAAATAATTAATTCCAATTTCAGCCTTTCAAGACATATGCCCAACAAAAGACCCAAATGCTTTCATTTGTATCTTTAAAATGTATTTAAGTGCCACATGCCTTAACTAACAAGATCCCTAAGTTTAAGACTGTAATCTAAAACTTATGTTAATAGGTTCTCACAGTCCCATACTATTGTTGAGGTTCAGAAGCCCATTAACTCTCATTACCAGAGATTTCCCATGTGAAATATGGAAAGGATATCCTATGATTGTTGTCTACTTCAAAGATTCACATGCAAAGATTAATGAAGCTGTTCTAACTCCTTAAATTAAGAAACAAAAATATTCCATTCTTTTTATACTTGGAATCTTTAACACATTTCAGGGAAACAAAATGCTCTTTGAAATAATTTATTTATTCTTCACTTAAAAGAAAATTTCACTTGCAGATTAAAAGTCAGCATATAAATACAACCCTCTGAGTCCTTTCCAGTATGAGACATGGGACTGGGGAGATCATTTTACTTGGCATGCGAAGAGTCTGAACTCAAAGAAAGGATTCTGTATTCACTCATTTTAATCAAATTATATGTTTTGAGCTGTCCTCTGCTATCTTGCACTTGGCAAGGATAAATCTAATATTAACTTTCAATTTGGGGCAAAATATTGTTTTTTTCCATATTTTTATCTATGCTTCACTTTCTGTACAAACAAACATGTGGCTTAAAAACTCACATTTACACGTCACCCTTACTCAATCCAATCCACCATCTGCTGCCTTATTTCTCTTGTCCTGGTCTTTCCCTATCTCCGCCAGACCTTGAGTAAAGAGCCTTTGGCTTTGTCTCATGCTCACTAACAATAATCCCTTTCATTGTTGGGTCTGGGCCCTGGAAGCAGTCCTCTACCTTATCACAGGGCTCCCCTGACTTTATTATTTCTCCATTCATTTTTCAGCAACATAACCGCTTTCTCTTTTCAAAAATTGATTATATTCATGATTTTTGCCACTGCATTGAACATGAATTTCTTTAAGCAAATAATGTTAGATTTTGAAAGACTTTAAATTCCCTCAATAAATTCCTAATGAGCATAAACTGCCACTCACCTTCACTTGACAAATAAATGTGTCATCGTTAACTGTGACTCAAGGAAGTGAAAACTATTGAAGCAAAACGAGCCTTTTAAATATCACTAGATTGGTGTCAAGTTCAGCAGCATTGAACGCTGGCATCCCAAATGAAATATCCCAAGGCTAGCTAATGGGAGTAGCTATTTATACAGCACACAATCCCTGCCTTGACTCTGCTTCTTCCTGAATACTAGACCTGCCATAATTAACCTGGGGCCTCCTGTCATCAGATAAAGCCAAAAATAGAAGCTAGAGTGTAAATTATAGACTCAATTTTCTACTCTTCTTGTGACTAAATTTTCTTCAGGATGCTGACCCTGAAGCCATAAAATCTTGGCATCTGTTGTTTCACACTGAAAAGCATTATGTTTTTCTCTTATATATTGAAGTAGTTCATGATCTTCAAATATAGCAGATTTAGTGAAAAGGCAACAGCTTTCTATTATTTTTTACCATTCATTATAACAAGGTCACAGGGACATAGCACAACTAACCTGTATTGGTTTACCAATTTGGTTTGTCTTGTGTTACATACAAGAAGGCTTTCAGAGACATAAATTGCTTTTTCCTCAATCTTTCTTTTTCTTAGTGCTTAATGGAGACTGACAAGCATAGACATCCAGGTCTATCTTGCCAAAGAGCTGCTTGAGCCAAAAGCTACTTATTCTTTCTGGGCTTCCTTGGTTCTTTCTAATTCCAAACAGCTTACCAAGAATACAATGTGGCAAGATAGTGTCTCTCTCCAGAGACTTGGCATTTAACTAGATTAGAATCCCAAGGCAAATTAAGTGCTTCATGGCCTGGAGGTTTTATTCAGCTCTTGTTAATTAACTAGTCAGTAGATTGATTACAAGAAGTTTAGTTTTCTTAGGAAAAAAGAGAAAAACAACTTCTGACTTTTCCCATTTTGTCATATGTGAACTTTAGGGAAAAAATTGATGTAACTCCTGAAACCAATCTGAATACTAACCTCCTAAAATATCTACATACTGAATAATGAATGTCAAGGTTGGGACTGATGCTATACATTGGTGGGTTAAGTATATGGTGTGATCTGAGGAGCTGAAAAGTTCTCTCATCAGTCAACAAATCCTCTCCCAGCCCTCTGTGATCCTGCCTATTATGCATGCATGCCAAGTCTCTTCAGTCATGTCCGATTCTTTATGACCCTATGGGCTGCAGCCCACTAGGCTTCTCTGTCCATGAGATTCTCCAAGCAAGAATACTGGAATGGGTTGCCTTGCCTCCTCCAGGGGATCTTCTTGACCCAGGGACTGAACCTGCATCTCTTATGTCTTATGCATTGGCAGGCGGGTTTTTTTACCACTAGTGCCACCTGGGGAAGTCTTTGCCTATTATAGTTAGATGTATATTATAAGCTCTATATGCCTGACACTTTGAGTTGCAGCACAAACATGTTGGTTCTTGAAAATAATTTTAACTATCATGAAGGTATAATCTCTTACATTGATGGAGTGGTTCATGTCAGTGAATTTCCTATTGCACGCTAGAGAGCAAAAGGGAGGACATCAGCATATGCTCTCTATTGTGATGAACCCACAAGGCTACTCTCAATATCACATTTTGGGGAGCTCAGCTGTGGTTGGTAAGGAAGAATGATAGAGGTTGAAAAATTTCCCCAAAATTCAAGAAGGCAGTTTATGAGTGATAATGAGACTGAACCACAAAAGGAACTAATGTATACATACATACCAGAGCTATTATATTTAATCCCTTTCTCTAAAGTATATTTCTTTTTCCTTCATTCAACAAAATTTCCTGAGTGACAACTATGCAGCAGAAAGTGCTGAAGGCACTGAAGATTCAACAGTGATGTGGTGTAATTTCCTTGTTAGAATCATCAGTCTGGATCCCATGCAGAGCAGAGACATCAGGGTGGCAAAGTCGAAAGCAGAGAGGTGAGTTAGGAATCTATTCCAACAGTCCAGGAGAGAAATGATAATGGCTTGAAGGATGATAGTAGTTATAAAGGTAATTCAGGATATAGTATGAAGGTAGAGCTAACAGGACTTACTGATGGATTGGAAGAAATGTAGAAGATGCCTGAGCAAATGGAGGAAGGAAAGTGATATTTACAAAGGTGGAAATACTAAGGGAGTTTGGGGACAGAATCGAGAGTGCTGTTTTCTAGATAAGTTTTGATATGGAGTGAATAGTTAAATATGGGCTTCCCAGGTGGTGCAGTTGTTGTAGCCACATGTTCCGGGAAACAAACTCACTCAGAAAGACAAAGTAGATAGTGGAGTGCAGTTTATTACACAGGTGGGCCCAAGGTAGAGTCTCCTCTTACCCAAGGACCCCAGCCAATTTTTGTGAAAACCTTATATACCCTCAGTGTACGTGCACAAACCCACATCCCCAAATTCCCTAAAGCTAGTCTGAACAAAGGAAAAAGAAAGATACAAAGTTAACCCATGATTCATATGCTTTAAGTCTAGGTAGTTAACAGTGGACAATTATCAATAGGCCTGTGGTCATACCCCAATAAGCATAATACAATGTATGATTCTATTCAGTTGCACAGATAATTAAGGTATTCTTTTAGGCAATGGAGAGCCCTGGGGCTTTTCCTTCTGGGGGCCTGGTTTTCCAATTGGCATGTCATCTCCATAGATACCGGGCATATAGCTCAAAGTCCACAGTCTGGCCCAAGATGGAGTCCTGCTTTCAAAATAGAGCCTGTCCTGTTTCTTCTTTCACAGTGGCAAAGAATTTGCCTGCCAATGCAAGAGATGAAGTTTTGATTCCTGGGTTGAGAAGACTCCCTGGAGAGGGAAGTGGCAACCCAAGTCAGTATTTTTGCCTGGAAAATCCCATGGACAAAGGAGCCTGTCAGGCTACACAGCTCATGGTGTCACAAAGAGTCGGACATGACTAATCAAATGAGCACACACAGAGACAGTTAAATATATGAGACAGGAATTTAGAGAAGAGGACTGTTTGGAAATATGAAGGTGGGAAACATTGGTAGATGGATGGTATTCAAAGATGGATGTCTGGATGTGATCTGCTAGGAAATTGTCAGGAGAGTGTATGCTCCTCGGTCTTTGTCTCGTCACAACAAAGATCTGGAGTGACGGACATTAAAGCCCCCTCGGCGTGTCACAGCTCTTGGGTCTTCGACAGACCGTGTTATAGCTCTCAGGTCTCAAACAGACCGTGTTATAGCTCTTAGATAAATCAGTGTTACAGCTCAGTGTCACAGCTCTATTTTATTTAGATAATACAGGAAAATCCATCTTCAAGGTGTGAGGGCATGTTGACCCAAAGATGCGAAGAGAAGAGCGCCCCAGCGAGTGGGAGAGAGAGAGCTAGCTTTGGCTCCTCTTTTTATGTTTTTCTCTCCCTGGGCCTGTCCTACGTAAATTGGGCCAGCCAGAAGTGCTGTTTGTTTCACCTGAGGTTCTCACTCCAGTCCTCGGACTTTCCTCTGTTCTATTTTCGTGGGCTTTTCCCTTCCAGGTCTTCTAGCCACCGCCATTCTGGACTCCTTTTCCCTATTCTAACTACCTAACAGAATGAAGTTAGAAAAAAGAGAAATTTCAAATTACGGACACTCCAAAACCTAGAATTCGGGAGAAGCGGAATAGAGAAGGAGACTGGAAAAGCCTATCTAAGGAGATAGTTGTGAGAACAAGAAGAGGTTACTGTCCTGAAAGATGAGTCAAAAAAGGATTTCAGGAAAAGGGAGTGATCAACAGTGTTGAATGAAGCAGAAAGTAGAGCAAGGTGAGAAATTCGATTTGACTATTGGGTTTGGCTGCATTAAGTCACCAGGAAGGTTGACTTTGATAACAGCAACTTCAGCAAAATGCTGGTGGTGAAAACCTGATTGTGATGGACACTCAGTGAGTGAGGAGTGAAGTAGTGAAAAGTTTATTAAAAGAGAACATGTTTATTAAAAGAGAAAATGTTTATTAAAAGAAAACAAAGATGTGAGGCAGAAACTGGATAGGGACATTTGGCCAAGGGAATTTTCTGTTGTTTGTTGATCTGTGCTTAAAGAGGTTGGGATTCTTCAGATGGAGAAAAGGAGCGATGACCTAGAAAAAGAGGAACAAGAATATCTACTCTGCCCCTAGCTGGGGCCAGTGCAGGAGAAAACAATCACCCATTGAGAAGGTTATGGGGGGAGGTTGTGTCCTCGGGGAACTGAGAGCTTCTGCTGTCACGTGCAGCTGAAGGGAATGTTAAGAGAAGAGGCTGACAGGACAGAGGATCTTGCTAGTGACAAAACATGAGCTTCAGAGGACACAGGGACAGGGACTGGCAGCTCAGGCCCCAGAGAGGTGAAACTGTGAGTCATAGATGACGAACGAAGCTTACGGAATACTTGAGAGGGAATTCCCTGGTAGTTCAGTAACTAGGGCCTTGCATTTCCACTAAAATGGGTTGGATTTCAACCAGGGGTTGAATACCTGGATAGGGAACTAGGATCCCAAGTGCCACTGGTGTGACCAAAAAATAAAATTAAAAAAAAAAAAATGATGATCTAGCACTTAGATGGTCAGCTTCAACATTAAAAAAAAAATGAAAAAGTCTGAACTTCTGTTGAGTACAGTCCATAGGAGTGTAGAAAATGTGGGTATTATGTGACATTACGTTCCATACTTTACCACTTCCAGGCTGCCTTGGGTGTGTACTTAATGATATTTTGTGTTTTAAATAAACTGAGGTGAGGGTGACAGAGGTAGAAATATCATCTACAATGTGACATGGCCAGGGTACCAGCTGGCATTGAGGATTTGCACTATGTTTGTTTCTGGTTTAGGAGAGGGAAATAGTTAAAAGGAGGCCTGAGTTTCTTATGAGGCTGGAATTCATAGACTTCTACCAGACAGAGGCTGTAAAGGGGTCTGCTTCCTTGGTTGCCCTTAGGGCAGAAAGAACCTCACATTTTTTTCCTCTTAGCCGTCTACCTTTTCTAAAATTACGCAGAGGGGTAGGAAAGTAGACATTGAAGAATCAAGAGAAATCTGGAGAACATAAAAATATAAACTTTAATATTCCCAGTTATTTTAACTCATTTTCCTTTACTGCAAATAATTATCCATTTGAATTTTCCCATGGTTTATGCTATTTTAAAAGACTTTTCTACTTTTAGACTATGAAAAAGGAATTTATTTATACCTAACACCTTAATGAATTTTTAAACTTATTTATTTCATATTTCTTTTGCCCTTCAATTTATCTTTTTTACTTGCTTCCATTCCCTACTTCAGGTAGAGTGACTGGAATCTTATAAAGCTGTATCACTGGTTTGGATAAGAGAAGTGTAGTACATATATGAATAAAGTCATGAAATAGATTACTCACAGTAGATCACTAATCTATGGACAATGAATCTAAAACCTAGAAAAAAAATCAATGCTAGCTTTTCTAGTTGGAATTCTCTGAAGATGTCATGTATGTGTCATTTCTCTGAGTTTTATTATGTAAAATTTGATAATAACTTTCCTGTCTCTGGGGTGCTGTCTCTTTGAATGTCTCTACAGTCATACTTACTAGATATTATTTAAAATCCCTCAGGTTACATTTTTTTCCTGATGTTATGGAGACTATTTTTTTTCCAGTTACTAGGTTGCTCACTGAAATGACATGATAAATCTATGTGCATTTCTCTTAAAGCAAAGGTTAATGTTGAATGTTAATAAACTGTCTTTTTACTCAGACATGCAATTTGTTTCCAATAGCATCCTGGTGCTATTAGGAAAAACAACCATACATCATTACCTCAAGCTCATCTCCTTTTCTGTGTTACTAAATGGAGTTGCAACTTGCATAGTTTAGATCAATAGCCACTTGCACCTATGGAAGATTGTTAGTATTTTTTAATTGGGCTAAATATTGACAGCACATGTTTAAAAATCATGGGTAAGAAAGAAGGTGAGGCTGGATATTAATTTTCCATTTTCCCCAAATCTTAGGGACTCAGCAACAACAAACTCTTCAAGGAGGAAACTGATATGTCAGCTTCAAATGTTTAAAGAAAGGTGTACCAACTCAGTACAGCCAGAAAGATCAATATGACTCAGCATCCTCCTAACCTTATCTCCCCTCAGAGAAAAATTATAAACAAAGAAGATAAATATGCCATACCCTCCACCTAAACCCCATTGAAAACATACTCCCAACTAATTTGTTAAAAAGCTGATGAAAAGTTATGTGAGAAACTCAGACAGATGTCCAAAGCAACCTTCAAGAATTTTTCTCATACTCATCTACAATTTAATTTTATTAAGTGTTCCCTTAATAAGGCACAAAAATCCATCAGGGGCTGTCATAGTGACCTTATTAAATGGGAGAAAGCTTAAGGGGAAATGAGGCAATTTACAAAGCAAAAGTAAAAATAAATATGAGAAAATCTTAACAGGCAGTTAAATTCTGGTAAGTGAGCAGAGAATTAGGAGAAGTGGAATACAGAGATCTCCAAGGAAAGTGTCTCCCAACTTCACCCCTCACCCTAGAAACTCCAGGAATAAGACACACAAATATCACTTAGTGTTTTCCCCTCTCTGAATTGTAGAGGAGTGAAATAGATTTTAGGGGGAGAAGATGAAATGAGAATGAAAATACAAATCTGGTCCTCACTCTCTGTAGAAGCTAAGGTTCAGGGCTGCATTCTGCACTGGGAAAAGGTAGGACGTTTGACACTTTCTGCCTGAGAAAGTGCCTGTGAGCACCAAACTAGTACAGACAACTGTTGGAACAGGGACAAATACCCACTTTATATCAAAACAGAAGGAATGTCTTAATAAGACCATTTGTGTTATAAATCAGTAAGAAACAACAAAGCTTCCATTCCAAAAACATCAACACACAAAAAGTAGAAATAAAGAAACACATTATTTAAAGAATGAATATAGAACCTTATGTGGAAGCAATTACAGTCAAAGAAATAGAGCTTTTCCTACAAGTGCCTTGTACAGTAGAATATTTTAAAAGAACAACAGCAACATGGATTCAGTGACAGAAGACTTCAACGACAAGATAAAGAAACAAAAGAATTAGTAAAATGGTAGAACTGACACTCAGTTAAAGATCAAAATAGGGGGAGGAGCCAAGATGGCGGAGGAGTAGGACAGGGAGACCACTTTCTCTCCTACAAATTCATCAAAAGAATAACTGAATGCAGAGCAAACTTCACAAAACAACTTCTGATCGCTAGCTGAGGTCATCAGGCGCCCAGAAAAGCAGACCATTGTCTTCGAAAGGAGGTAGGACAAAATATAAAAGATAAAAAGTGAGACAAAAGAGCTAAGGACGGAGACCCGTCCTGGGAAGGGAGTCTTAGGCGGCCTTGCTTGGGCTAGGGTCCGGGCCTGAGTGCTCTGAGGACAATCGGAGGGAGCTTCTGTGAGGTGCCAACTTGAACTGTGGGAGACCAAAAGAGAGAGAGAAAATTAACCTGCCGGAACACACTGCCGGCCGTTCGCAGAACAAAGGGACGGAGAAAGTCCCGAGAAGAGCTCGCAGGCTGCGGACCGGCCCAGCCCCGCCGGAGGCAGGAGGCAGGGTGGAGGGGAAGGTCGCGGCGAGACACAGGGCGCAGGCACCCGACCGGCGTGGGCGGGGACTGGGGCTGGGGACGCAGAGGGCGGAAGGCGCGCGCACCCGACTGGCACCAGCGGAAACTGAGACTGGGTCCGCGGAAGGGAGTGAGTGCGCCACACCTGGGGATAGTGCGCCCATCAAGCCCCTCGCTGCCTGGACCGCTCTGACGGGGAAGGCACAGAGAGCAGGCGCAGCTTTTCCTTCCGTGCTTTTGTGGAACACCCGAGGGCTGGAACCTAGGGCAGCGCGGGGCGCGCTCCATATAGAACAGCCGGGAGCCTGAGCAGCGCAGAAAGGAGAAAGCAGCGTCAGCCCCTCCCGGCAGCGCCAGCCCGCCCCCGCAGGGCCAGCCCCTCCCCGCAGCGTCAGCCCCGCCCCGCAGCGCCAGCCCATCCCCGCAGCGTCAGCCCCTCCCAGCAGCGCAACGGAACTAGCTACCTGAATAAGAGTCCACCTCCGCCCGCCTGTGTCAGGGCGGAAATGAGGCTCTGAAGAGACCGGCAAACAGAAGCCAAATAAACAAAGGGAACCGCTTCAGAAGGGACTGGTGCAACAGATTAAAATCCCTGTAGAAAACACCGACTTCACCGGAAGGGCCCTGTAGATATGGAGAAGTGTAAGCTGGAACGAGGAGCTATCTGAAACTGAGCCGAACCCACACTGACCGCAACAGCTCCAGAGAAACTCCTAGATATATTTTTACTTTTTTTTTTCTAAGTAAGGAAAAAAAAAAAAATTTTTTTCTTTTTATATTTTTTCTTTTTTATTTTTTCTCTTTTATTTTCCTTTAAAATTCCCTATTACTCCCCCATTACTCCTTAACTTTCATTTTCATAGATTTTTACGATTTTTTTAATTAGGGGGAAAAAAAAATTTTTTTTTCTTTCTTTCTTTTTTTTTTTTGTTTTTTTTTCTTTTTTTTTTTTTTCTTTTTTTTTTTTTTTTTTTTTTTTTTTTTCCTTTCCGTTTTCTCTTTTATTTTCTATTTTTCTTTTTCTCTTATTTCTTTTAAAGTCCTCTAGTACTCCTCTACTACTCTTCATTTTCATTTTCACTACACTATAACCTTACAAAAAAAAAAAAAAGAGAGAAGCCCTATCTTTAAACAGAAGATTATTCTCTCCCAATCTTGACTCTCTGTTTTCTACCTCAGAACACCTCTATTTCCTCCTTTCCCCTTCTCTTCCCAATCCAATTCTGTGAATCCTTGTAGGTGTCTGAGATAGGGAGAACACTCTGGGAACAGACAGCTGTGTAGATCTGTCTCTCTCCTCTTGAGTCCCCCTTTTTCTCCTCCTGCTCATCTCTATCTCCCTCCTCCCTTTTCTCCTGTTCATGTAACTCTGTGAACCTCTCTGGGTGTCCCTAACGGGGGAGAATCTTTTCGCCATTAACCTAGAAGTTTTATTATCAGTGCTGTATACTTGGAGAAGTCCTGAGACTACAGGAAGAATAAAACTGAAATCCAGAGGCAGGAAACTTAAGCCCAAAACCTGAGAACACCAGAAAACTCCTGACTACATGGAACTTTAAGTAATAAGTGACCGTCCAAAAGCCTCCATACCTACACTGAAACCAACCACCACCCAAGAGCCAATAAGTTTTAGAGCAAGACATACCACGCAAATTCTCCAGCAACACAGGAACATAGCCCCGAATGTCAACATACAGGCTGCCCAAGGTCACACCTAACACATAGACCCATCTCAAAACTCATTACTGGGCACTCCATTGCTCTCCAAAAAGAAGAAATCAAGTTCCACGCACCAGTACACTGACGCAAGCTTCCCTAACCGGGAAACCTTGACAAGCCAATCGTCTAACCCCACCCACTGGGTAAATCCTCCACAATAAAAAGGAACCACAGACCTCCAGAATACAGAAAGTCCACTCCAGACACAGCAATCTAAACAAGATGAAAAGGCAAAGAAATACCCAACAGGTAAAGGAACATGAAAAATGCCCACCAAGTCAAACAAAAGAGGAGGAGATAGGGAATCTACCTGAAAAAGAATTTAGAATAATGATAATAAAAATGATCCAAAATCTTGAAAACAAAATGGAGTTACAGATAAATAGCCTGGAGACAAAGATTGAAAAGATTCAAGAACTGTTTAATAAAGACCTAGAAGAAATAAAAAAGAGTCAATTAAAAATGAACAATGCAATGAATGAGATCAAAAACACTTTGGAGGGAACCAAGAGTAGAATAACGGAGGCAGAAGATAGGATAAGTGAGGTAGAAGATAAAATGGTGGAAATAAATGAAGCAGAGAGGAAAAAAGAAAAAAGGATCAAAAGAAATGAGGACAACCTCAGGGACCTCTGGGACACTGTGAAACGCCCCAACATTCAAATCATAGGAGTTCCAGAAGAAGAAGACAAAAAGAAAGGCCATGAGAAAATACTCGAGGAGATAATAGCTGAAAACTTCCCTAAAATGGGGAAGGAAATAGCCACTCAAGTCCAAGAAACCCAGAGAGTCCCAAACAGGATAAACCCAAGGCGAAACACCCCAAGACACATATTAATCAAACTAACAAAGATCAAACACAAAGAACAAATATTAAAAGCAGCAAGGGAAAAACAACAAATAACACACAAAGGGATTCCCATAAGGATAACAGCTGATCTATCAATAGAAACCCTCCAGGCCAGAAGGGAATGGCAGGACGTCCTGAAAGTACTGAAAGAGAATAACCTACAACCTAGATTACTGTATCCAGCAAGGATCTCATTCAGATATGAAGGAGAATTTAAAAGCTTTACAGATAAGCAAAAGCTGAGAGAATTCAGCACCACCAAACCAGCTCTTCAACAAATGCTAAAGGATCTTCTCTAGACAGGAAATGCAGAAAGGTTGTATAAACGTGAACCCAAAACAACAAAGTAAATGGCAACGGGACCACACCTATCAATAATTACCCTAAATGTAAATGGGTTGAATGCCCCAACCAAAAGACAAAGATTGGCTGAATGGATACAAAAACAAGACCCCCATATATGCTGTCTACAAGAGACCCACCTCAAAACAAGAGACACATACAGACTAAAAGTGAAGGGCTGGAAAAAAATATTTCATGCAAATGGAGACCAAAAGAAAGCAGGAGTCGCAATACTCATATCAGATAAAATAGACTTTCAAATAAAAGCTGTGAAAAGAGACAAAGAAGGACACTACATAATGATCAAAGGATCAATCCAAGAAGAAGATATAACAATTATAAATATATATGCACCCAACATAGGAGCACCGCAATATGTACGGCAAACACTAACGAGTATGAAAGAGGAAATTAATAGTAACACAATAATAGTGGGAGACTTTAATACCCCACTCACAACTATGGATAGATCAACCAAACAGAAAATTAACAAGGAAACACAAACTTTAAATGACACAATGGACCAGCTAGACCTAATTGATATCTATAGGACATTTCACCCCAAAACAATCAACTTCACCTTTTTCTCAAGTGCACACGGAACCTTCTCCAGAATAGATCACATCCTGGGCCATAAATCTGGTCTTGGAAAATTCAAAAAAATTGAAATCATTCCAGTCATCTTTTCTGACCACAGTGCAGTAAGATTAGATCTCAATTACAGGAAAAAAATTGTTAAAAATTCAAACACCTGGAGGCTAAATAACACGCTTCTGAATAACCAACAAATCATAGAAGAAATCAAAAAAGAAATCAAAATATGTATAGAAATGAATGAAAATGAAAACACAACAACCCAAAACCTATGGGACACTGTAAAAGCAGTGCTAAGGGGAAGGTTCATAGCATTACAGGCTTACATCAAGAAACAAGAAAAAAGCCAAATAAATAACCTAACTCTACACCTAAAGCAATTAGAGAAGGAAGAAATGAAGAACCCCAGGGTTAGCAGAAGGAAAGAAATCTTAAAAATTAAGGCAGAAATAAATGCAATAGAAACTAAAGAGACCATAGCAAAAATCAACAAAGCTAAAAGCTGGTTTTTTGAAAAAATAAACAAAATTGACAAACCATTAGCAAGACTCATTAAGAAACAAAGAGAGAAGAACCAAATTAACAAAATTAGAAATGAAAATGGAGAGATCACAACAGACAACACTGAAATACAAAGGATCATAAGAGACTACTACCAGCAGCTCTATGCCAATAAAATGGACAACTTGGATGAAATGGACAAATTCTTAGAAAAGTATAACTTTCCAAAACTGAACCAGGAAGAAATAGAAGATCTTAACAAACCCATCACAGGCAAGGAAATCGAAACTGTAATCAAAAATCTTCCAGCAAACAAAAGCCCAGGACCAGATGGCTTCACAGCTGAATTCTACCAAAAATTTAGAGAAGAGCTAACACCTATCTTACTCAAACTCTTCCAGAAAATTGCAGAAGAAGGTAAACTTCCAAACTCATTCTATGAGGCCACCATCACCCTAATTCCAAAACCTGACAAAGATGCCACAAAAAAAGAAAACTACAGGCCAATATCACTGATGAACATAGATGCAAAAATCCTTAACAAAATTCTAGCAAGCAGAATCCAACAACATATTAAAAAAATCATACACCACGACCAAGTGGGCTTTATCCCAGGAATGCAAGGATTCTTCAATATCCGCAAATCAATCAATGTAATACACCACATTAACAAATTGAAAGATAAAAACCATATGATTATCTCAATAGATGCAGAGAAAGCCTTTGACAAAATTCAACACTCATTTATGATTAAAACTCTCCAAAAAGCAGGAATAGAAGGAACATACCTCAACATAATAAAAGCTATATATGACAAACCCACAGCAAGCATCACCCTCAATGGTGAAAAATTGAAAACATTTCCCCTGAAATCAGGAACAAGACAAGGGTGCCCACTGTCACCACTACTGTTCAACATAGTGTTGGAAGTTTTGGCCACAGCAATCAGAGCAGAAAAAGAAGTAAAAGGAATCCAGATAGGAAAAGAAGAAGTGAAACTCTCACTGTTTGCAGATGACATGATCCTCTACATAGAAAACCCTAAAGACTCTACCAGAAAATTACTAGAACTAATCAATGAATATAGTAAAGTTGCAGGATATAAAATTAACACACAGAAATCCCTTGCATTCCTATATACTAACAATGAAAAAACAGAAAGAGAAATTAAGGAAACAATACCATTCACCATTGCAACAAAAAGAATAAAATACTTAGGAGTATATCTACCTAAAGAAACAAAAGACCTATACATAGAAAACTATAAAACACTGATGAAAGAAATCAAAGAGGACACAAACAGATGGAGAAACATACCGTGTTCATGGATTGGAAGAATCAATATTGTCAAAATGGCTATTCTACCCAAAGCAATCTATAGATTCAATGCAATCCCTATCAAGCTACCAACAGTATTTTTCACAGAACTAGACCAAAGAATTTCACAATTTGTATGGAAATACAAAAAACCTCGAATAGCCAAAGTAATCTTGAGAAAGAAGAATGGAACTGGAGGAATCAACCTGCCTGACTTCAGACTCTACTACAAAGCCACAGTCATCAAGACAGTGTGGTACTGGCACAAAGACAGAAATATAGATCAATGGAACAGAATAGAAAGCCCAGAGATAAATCCACGAACCTATGGACACCTTATCTTTGACAAAGGAGGCAAGGATATACAATGGAAAAAAGACAACCTCTTTAACAAGTGGTGCTGGGAAAACTGGTCAACCACTTGCAAAAGAATGAAACTAGAACACTTTCTAACACCATACACAAAAATAAACTCAAAATGGATTAAAGATCTAAATGTAAGACCAGAAACTATAAAACTCCTAGAGGAGAACATAGGCAAAACACTCTCCGACATAAATCACAGCAAGATCCTCTATGACCCACCTCCCAGAATATTGGAAATAAAAGCAAAACTAAACAAATGGGACCTAATGAAACTTAAAAGCTTTTGCACTACAAAGGAAACTATAAGTAAGGTGAAAAGACAGCCCTCAGATTGGGAGAAAATAATAGCAAATGAAGAAACAGACAAAGGATTAATCTCAAAAATATACAAGCAACTCCTGCAGCTCAATTCCAGAAAAATAAATGACCCAATCAAAAAATGGGCCAGAGAACTAAACAGACATTTCTCCAAAGAAGACATACAGTTGGCTAACAAACACATGAAAAGATGCTCAACATCACTCATTATTAGAGAAATGCAAATCAAAACCACAATGAGGTACCATTACACACCAGTCAGGATGGCTGCTATCCAAAAGTCTACAAGCAATAAATGCTGGAGAGGGTGTGGAGAAAAGGGAACCCTCTTACACTGTTGGTGGGAATGCAAACTAGTACAGCCACTATGGAAAACAGTGTGGAGATTCCTTAAAAAACTGGAAATAGAACTGCCATATGACCCAGCAATCCCACTTCTGGGCATACACACTGAGGAAACCAGATCTGAAAGAGACACGTGCACCCCAATGTTCATCGCAGCACTGTTTATAATAGCCAGGACATGGAAGCAACCTAGATGCCCATCAGCAGATGAATGGATAAGGAAGCTGTGGTACATATACACCATGGAATTTTACTCAGCCGTCAAAAAGAATTCATTTGAACCAGTCCTAATGAGATGGATGAAACTGGAGCCCCTTATACAGAGTGAAGTAAGCCAGAAAGATAAAGAACATTACAGCATACTAACACATATATATGGAATTTAGAAAGATGATAACAATAACCCTATATGCAAAACAGAAAAAGAGACACAGAAATACAGAACAGACTTTTGACCTCTGTGGGAGAAGGTGAGGGTGGGATGTTTCAAAAGAACAGCATGTATACTATCTATGGTGAAACAGGTCACCAGCCCAGGTGGGATGCATGAGACAAGTGCTCCGGCCTGGTACACTGGGAAGACCCAGAGGAATCAGGTGGAGAGGGAGATGGGAGGGGGGATCGGGATGGGGAATAAGTGTAAATCTATGGCTGATTCATATCAATGTATGACAAGACCCACTGAAATGTTGTGAAGTAATTAGCCTCCAACTAATAAAAAAATTTAAAAAAAAAATCAAAATAATACCCACAGGGAAATGAATGCATTGCAAACAGCAATAAACCCACTAAAACAAATCTGAATAATAAGAATACAGAAAAAAAACTTAAGACTCTAGGAAGAAAATGCAAGTCTGCCCTGAGAATGGGGAGCAGGATGAGAGCAGAGGCTATCCCATTTAAATCACAGTGGAATGGATCCCCAACAAGAAAGGATTCTTCTTTCTACATAAAAATGTGGAAATGGTATTAGGAAGGCAAAACATTAGAAGACAACTAAGATAAATACAGAGGGTTACTGCACAGTGACAAACGTTTCAATTCACCAAGAAGCTATAACAATCAAAAGAAAATAACTTCAAAATATGTAAGTTAAGAGTTCGGTGAACTGTAAGCGAAATTTGACAAATTCTTGGTCACAGTAAGAGTTTTCAACATGTTCCTCTCAGTTATCAGATATAATCTATAATATAAAAAATTCAAAAACATACCATCAACCATATTCTTTAACCACATGCAATTAATCAGTTTCAGAAAGGTAAATGAAAATCTCCCTATACCTGAAGAACTTTTTTGAAGGTGATGGCTATGTTCAATTCAGTATGGGTAACACAAGAATGTACATATGTCCAAATTCACCAAATTGTGTATGTTAATTGTATGAAATTTTCCCCAGATTTATTGAAAAATTATTGATGTACATCACTGTGTGAATTTAAGGCATACAGCAGGATGGTTTGATTTATTCACATTGTGAAATGATTACCTCCATCTTCTACAGAGACACAATAAAAGAAAAGAAAGAAAAAAAGGAAAGACAATTTCTCCTTGTGATGAGACCTCTCAGAACTTACTCCTTTAACAGCTTTTCTATGTGTAATACAGCAATGTAGCTGTAGTCATCATGCTATACATTTTATCCCCAGTATTTACTTATCTTGTAATGGAAAGTTTTCACCTTGTGATCACATCTCTTCAAATCCCCCTGCTCCCACTCATTAGTAACCACAAGTATAATCTCTTTTTCTGTAACTTTGCTTTTTAGATTCCTCATATAAGTGAGATCATACAGTAGCTGGCTGTCTTTGTCTGACTATTTGACCTCACACACTATCTTAAAGAACAGACATGTCACAAATGGTAGGATTTCCTCAATTTTTTATGGCTGAATAATATTCCATTGTTTATATATACTACAACTTCTTTATTCATTCATCCATTGATGGTCAAGTCTATTTCCATGTCTTGACTACGGAAAACAAATGCTGCTATGAACATGGGGATGCATATATTTTTTCAAGTTAGAGTTTTTGTTTCCTTTGGATATATGCCCAGAAGTTGAATTAAAGTAGTTCTATTTTTAACTTTTTGAGGATGTGTCATACAATTTTTCACAGTGACTGAGCCAATTTACAATCCCATCAACAGAGACATCTACACAAGCATCTGTCACCTCTTGTCTTTTTACTGACAGTCATTCTAATAGGCATAAGGTACTCACTGTGGTTTAATTTGCATTTCCCTAATGATTAGTGATACTGAGCATCTTTTCATGTATCTATTGGCTTTTCACATATCTTTTTTGAGGAAGTATCTATTCATGTCCTTTGCCTTTTTTTCCAATTGGGTTATTTGGGTTTTCTTGCTATTGAGTTTAATGAGCTCTTTATATATTTTGGATATTAGCCCATTATCAGATATATGGTTGGCAAATATTTTTTCCCCATTCTATAGGTTATCTTTTCACTTTGTTGATGGTTTATTTTGCTTTGTAGTGGCTTTTTAATTTTATATAATCCCACTTGCTTATTTTTAATTTTGTTGTTTTAGAAGTCATATCCAAAAAATGATTATCAAGACTCTGGAGAAATTTTAAAATCACTTCTAAATATCTCACTGGTGAAAAAAGTTCACAGAAATAAAAAAAAAAAACTTTGGGATAAATAATAATGGAAATATTACATACCAAAACTTGATTCAAAAAAAATGATATGAACAAAGACTTTATAAATTAAAATAGCTATATTTAGAAAAAAACCCAGAAATTCATGAGTAGTAACCTACAATAATTAGGAACTTCAGTGGTGGTCCAGTGGTTAAGAATTCATCTTGCAATGCAGGGAATGAGGGTTCAATTCCTGGTCAGGGAACTAAGTCCCACATGCCAAGGGGCAACCAAGCCCAAGTAATGCAATGAAAAGATCCCACATGCTGCAACTAAGATCCAATGCAGCTAAAAATAAATAAAATATTTTAAAAAATAATTTAACTGTGGCTAATGAGAAAGATATTACAGAGATAACAAATTTAGGACTAATTACAAATATTAACTAAAACCTCATAAAAAATTGGAAAAATGAGGCCTAAGGTAGGCAGCCCTACTTTCTTCCATGAGAGAGAGGTTGATTCTATTTTCCAATATGCATTTCTCCTGTTAATTTATATAGGAATTTATACAGGATGAATTATTTGCTGATAACATCATAATTTAGTCCACAGTTTACAAAATGCCAAGATGTGATTAAAACTATGCTAGTGTAGAAATGAATGTTACCCGGAAACAGATGCAAAAACAGATGAGATTTGAGGCTTCTCCTTTGAGAAGAGAATAAGTAGGTTTTTTATTTGTGCAAAAGATAGCTGAATTATATTAAGTACATTGTTCTTGCTTTTATGTTCTTGTTCTTGTCATTCTTGTTTGAAAGTTTAAGTGTGGGAAGAGTTTGAGTGGTTGCAGAGCAGCCAAAACAAGTATTAATTGACTCATTTTATGCCCATCCCAGCTCACCTCCAGTTTGCCCTCCTGATTTTCTGAAAGCTTGAAACCCTGACATCTGGGCTTCAAGTAGGTGATCTATGCTCTGTATCTATACCAGACTTGGGCTCAGTGTTAGCAAGAAAAAGGGAGGAAGAAGCTGTTTTTTCTTTAGCAGATATGATGGTTTAGTTTTTGTACCAAATTGGCTAGCCTATGGTGCCCACTCTTTGGTTAAATATCAGTCTAGATGTTGCTGTGAAGACAGTTTTTAGAGGTGGTTAAGATTTATAACCAATAGACTTCAAGTAAAACAGAATCCGCTCTCCATGATGTGAGTGAGCTTCATTCGGTCATTTGAAGGTCTTAAGAGCAAAAACTGAGGTTTCCCAAGGAAGAAGCAGTTTGGCATTAAGGTGACAACATAGAGATCCAGCTGCAGACTTCAGATCCATACTGCAACATCAACTCCTATATAAATTTCTAGACTTCCAATTTGCCTTCTAGATTTCAGACTCACCAGCTCCCACAGTTCCACAATCACGTGAGCCAAGTCCATAAACATTGAAAGAGAGGGGTATACCATGGCAGGTGTGGTGTTTTAACTTCAATAGTCCAAGATGTACGTAAGTGGGTATAGGGACCCTTAACATAAGTGTGTATTTGGACCCTTATGAGTAAGTGCATATAGGGACCCTTAACATAAGTGGGTATTTGGACCCTTATGTGTAAGTGCATAAGATGTGCATAAGTGGGTATTGAGACCCCCCCTTAACATTTCAGCCACATCAAACTTCTTAGAGTCTCCAGATGCCTTTGTATACATCATTTCTTCTTTCTAGAATAACCATCACCTCATATTTCTCCATGTCACCTGAAGGGCTCCATTTCACACTCAACTATAACTTTCTCTAGTTAAAATTATTTTTGAAACTCTAATCAGTTAAACACTCCCTTCTATGTGTGCACAGAGTACTTTTCTCCATGCCTCTACCATGGAATGTATCTTATTATTGCAATAATTAACTTACATACCTATTAATTTCTCTCTTGTCATACCCTGGCTTCCCTGGTGGCTCAGAAGGTAAAGAATCTGCTACAATGCAGGAGATACAGATTCAGTCCCTGAGTCAGGAAGATACCCTGGAGGAGGGCACAGTAACCCATTCCAGTATTCTTGCCTGGAGAATTCCATGGACAGAGGGGCCTGGTGGGCTACAGTTCATACCGTTGCAAAGATTTGGACACAACTGAGTGACTAACACTTTCACTTTTCTTGCTATACCCACTAGTACATGAGCTTGCAAATGACAGAGAATTCATGCTGTCTATTTTTTTGTGTTTTTTACACCAAAAATCTTATTTGGAAAATAAAAGTTTTTTACTGCTTCATTGAATCAATGAATGACTGATTGATTAATTTATGTAACAACATCTGTGTTCATATATCCCAGTTTCTCTCAGTCTAGGCCTTCTTGTTGGCTCCATAGCAACAAAGCACTTAAGTCATCTTCTCAGCTACTATTCTCTGCCAGTGGCACTCACCAGCAGAAAGGGTCACAGCTCCAAGCCTTCAGAAAAAATGCAGAGGTAAAGAGCTTACTGAATTTAAGTTGTTTATGTTAATCAAATGCTTACAGAAATATATAAAGAATAATACTACTTGAAAGCAATCCTACATTGCCCCCCATCAGCTTTCCTCTGTTGATTTCTAAATAGTTACCAAAATCAAAGGCTTCAGAATCAACCTGAACTCAAAATATACCTTCATTACAAACTAAGCTTCAGAGCTCTTTAGAAAGTTACCTAGCTTCTCCAAGTCTCACTTGGGAACCACATTTTAGAAATACTTACCTAAACAAAATTTTGTGATTATTAGGCATATAAAATAATGATCATAGTATCTGGGATGTTATAAGCACTAAATAATTGTTAACCATATAAATTGTTATTGTAATGTATTAATCAAGGAGGAATTTGTGGAAGTTAATGCCTGTGAAGAGAGATTTTTACAGTCTACTGATACATCTTTAAAGTGTAAGTATGCTCAATTACTTCAGTCATATCTGACTACTTTGCGACCCAATGGGCTATAACCCAATGGGCTCCTCCATCCATGGGATTCTCTGGGCAATAATAATGGAGTGGATTGCATCACCCTTCTCCAGGGGATCTTCTTGATCCAGGGATTAAATCTGCATCTCCTGCATTGCAGGCAGATTCTTTACTGCTGAGCCAACATGGGAAACCCCTTTAAAGTGCATGTTTTTATTATTTGTATATGAAAATTATTACTATTTCTTAACTATATGCAATAATAAAATAATGTAATGGGTAATAACAAGGCCAAAGGATAATGCTTTATCATTTGTTGACTTTATATTTATTACCTCTCCTCTGAGGACAGAGGTTCTGTACTTTATCAACTCAAAATATTTTTGATTGGTTGGTGAACAGTCTTACACTCCCTCTTTACTAATAAATTTATCTACAAAATCTCACAGTCACTTGCTTAAAAAATAGACATCAAAAGACAATGGCTATTCCTTAAAGAAAAAGCTAACCAGACTTTGATCTACAAACTTATCTTTGACATGCAATATGTTGGAATTGGTGAGACGTATGATTCTTCTGTGCCTGGTCACAGTCTTCGCTAAAAGTAAGGGAAGCCAAATGATTACATCATTTTCAGCTTATAATTTTTAATAAAATTAGGAACCTCAAGGATATCTAAACCTCCTCACCATCTAAAAAACAGCCTCATGCAGTCTTTTGCCATATTTGCAATTTTAAACTAAGTGTGAATTAACTTGACTACTATGTTTGCAGTATCCATTTTATCTTCCTTCTGAGCCATGTAAAGTTAAAAGTGCACCCTGAAAGAAATTATGGCACAAAGCATGAAGACATCCTTTTGCTGGTTTCAAAACTCAGGAGCTTCCCTGGTGAAATCTGAAATTGGCCCCATCCATGGAGAGCAAGAAAAAATGGAAGGAAGATGTAGATCACTACAGACTGATAGGTGGCAGTTTTATCAAGCAAAGGAATTTACCTAAGAGGCTTGTCTTGTGCCACCGCTAAATGAATAGATCTCTACATTTCCTTCCAGAATTTTAAAAGAGTAGGTAGAGGTCTTAACTAGGTTCAGTTACATATTCAATCCTGATGATACCAACCACACATTCTCTCAAGGTTGCACCCTTGAAAATGGCTCCAAGTGCAGTAATTAAAGATAACTCCAGGGACCAGGAAGGGGATGAAGAGCTTCTGATCACCCAGGTCCAACTCATAGGTCAACCAGTAGTCCCTTCTTCTCGATGGCCTCCTCCAACACCATCCCTCCAAGAAATAGATAAACACAACTAATTCTTCCCAAAGAGGACATTTTATGAACAACTTGAGTAAATTAAAAGCAATTAGAAATCAAGCAACCACTACATCAAATGCTAGTGATGTTTACTTTTTCTCTCAGCTTATCTATAAGACATAACCTCAGTGTCCCATGATGATTGGTTGGCATATTTGTTCTGCCATGATTGGTTCTGCCCTTTTTCTTTAGCTCCCTTCAATTAAACTTCAGTTTTAAAGTCTAGTGTTCATTCAAATGGAATATGAAGAAGGGGTGAGAATAATTGGTATGTCTTTTAAACTATGCAGATTCCCAGGAAAGAAAGTATGGGGCACAAGAACAATTTGACGACCTTTTATTTAGTACATATTAAATAGAATAATTGTAATTATGTATAATCATAACCCATAAAATAACCTCATGACAATTTGACAGATAACATAACTAATATTCAGAGAGATAAAATCATTTGCTTAAATATACACAGGTTATAAATAGCAGAGCTAGGATTCAAACCAAATAGATCTGATTCCAAATCTCACACTCATTCCAGACTGGCTCCCTTTAATGAATCCATTGTACCCAGTGATGGATACAATGAGAATTATTTTTCAAATCTGAGAAATTAATAATTTTAAGTAGACAACAACATATTTCAAGCCTCACATAAGCCAAACAATCTAAATGTGTAAGGTCTGCTGAGTGGTTTTGGGGAATGAAAGAAGTATATTAAAACACCCATATACAATTCATAATACTTCTCAAGACATCTGTATGTAGTGCACTTATGTTAAAATATACTTGTCTTTATTTGAGTATTTGTCATTACTCAAAAAAAATTCTCTCCAATGTCAGTACATGGTAACATGTCCATTATTATCTAAGAAATATTGACAAAAGAGAACCTGCTGATTATTGGGCTAAGCTCTGGAGATGCATGAGGGAACAAAACCAGATATGGTCATATCCTCAAAGAGCTTAGAGCCCAATAAAGAAGACTTTTCTGTAATAAAGCAAATTTGAAATTGTAATTATGGTTACTTTCATAAAAGAGAGCTCCATGGTGCTATGGAGAGTAAGGTAAGAGGTCATGGTCACAGATGGCTAAGCTGAAGTTTAAAGGAAGAATAAAATTTTCAAGTGACAAGGAGACCAAAGAATTTTTCAGACAAGAGACCAAGTATAAAAGTCTAGCGTGGGAGGGAGAGAGCTTGGTAAGTGTGAGGGACTGAAAGAAAGTCAATAACACCAAAGAGATGAGAGTGAGGTGAAGGAATGATGGAAAGGGAGATGGGCCAGACCACTTAGGGACTTGTAACCAATGTTTAATCATTTATTTTTGAACTTTACTGTAATTTGGTACTTAAATTAAGGTACTTACTGAACCCTACTGTAAATTACTTATTGTAATTTGTAAAAACACTGGAGGTTTTTTAGTTAGAATGGCATAATCCAGTTTGCATTTCAGACAGATAGATCTGGATGCAGTATGCACAAGGAATTGGAGAGGGCCCAAAGATAAAACAGACAACCAGTTAATGTCCATTTTACTAGTGCTGTCTCCTAGGTAATAGATCATGGGAGCTGGGGCTAAGGTGGGGTGTAGTAGAAGGAGAACATATTTAAGAGATGTTCAAAAGGTATTTAGGTGCTGGGTTGAACGTGGGGGTAAAAAAGCAGGAAATATAAAGACATAAGTTTTTGGCCAAAAATTGAGTGGATGATGGGAGTTAAATTGTTACTTTTGGGTATTAAAGTTGAGCAAGCTGAACATTCCCCATGCCCCATGCCCGAGGTCAGGGGCGGCAGCCAAGAGGGGCAATCCCACGTTCAAGGAGTCACGGCTGCATGGGCGCAGGAGGGATGGGAGGAGCTACTCCACGTTCAAGGTCAGGAGGGGCGGCCGTGAGGAGATACCACTCGTCCAAGGTAAGGAGCAGCAGCTGTGCTTTGCTGGAGCAGCTGTGAAGAGACACCCCACGTCCAAGGTAAGAGAAATCCAAGTGAGACAGTAGGTGTTGCGAGAGGGCATCAGAGGGCAGACACACTGAAACCATAATCACAGATAACTAGCCAATCTGATCACAGGACCACAGTCTTGTCTAACTCAGTGAAAGTAAGCCAAGCCATGTGGGGCCACCCAAGATGGATGGGTCATGATGGAGAGGTCTGACAGGTGTGGTTCACTGGAGAACCGAATGCCAAATCACTTCAGTATTCTTGCCTTGAGAACCCCATGAACAGCATGAAAAGGCAAAATGATAGGATACTGAAAGAGGAACTCCCCAGGTCGGTAGGTGCCCAATATGCTACTGGAGATAGGTGGAGAAATAACTCCAGAAATACCCAGTTGTGGATGTGACTGGTGATAGAAGCAAGGTCTGATGCTGTAAAGAGCAATATTGCATAGGAACCTGGAATGTTAGGTCCATGAATCAAGGCAAATTGGAAGTGGTCAAACAGGAGATGGCAAGAGTGAATGTCGACATTCTAGGAATCAGCGAACTAAAATGGACTGGAATGGGTGAATTTAACTCAGATGACCATTCTATCTACTACTGTGGGCAGGAATCCCTTAAAAGAAATGGAGTAGCCATCATAGTCAACAAAAGAGTCCGAAATGCAGTACTTGGATGCAATCTCAAAAATAACAGAATGATCTCTGTTCGTTTCCAAGGCAAACCAATCAATATCATGATAATCCAAGACTATGCCTCAACCAGTAATGCTGAAGAAGCTGAAGTTGAACGGTTCTGTGAAGACCTACAAGACCTTTTAGAACTAACACACCAAAAAGATGTCCTTTTCATTATAGGGGACTGGACTGCAAAAGGAGGAAGTCAAGAAACACCTTGAGTAACAGGCAAATTTGGCCTTGGAGTATGGAATGAAGCAGGCAAAGGCTAATAGAGTTTTGCCAAGAGAACATACTGGTCATAGCAAACACCATCTTCCAACAACACAAGAGAAGACTCTACACATGGACATCACCAGATGGTCGACACCGAAATCAGATCAATTATATTCTTTGCAGCCAAAGATGGAGAAGCTCTATACCGTCAGCAAAAACAAAACTGGGAGCTGATTGTGGCTCAGATCATGAACTCCTTATTGCAAAATTCAGACTTAAATTGAAGAAAGTAGGGAAAACCACTAGACTATTCAGGTATGACCTAAATTAAATCCTTTATGATTATACAGTGGAAGTGAGAAATAGATTTGAGGGACTAGATCTGATAGACAGAGTGCCTGATGAACTATGGATGGAAGTTCATGACATTGTACAGGAGACAGGGATCAAGATCATCTCCATGGAAAAGAAATGCAAAAAAGCAAAATGGCTGACTGAGGAGGCCTTACAAACAGCTGTGAAAAGAAGAGAAGCGAAAAGCAAAGGAGAAAAGGAAAGATATTCCCATTTGAATGCAGAGTTCCAAAGAATAGCAAGGAGAGATAAGAAAGCCTTCCTCAGTGATCAATGCAAAGAAATAGAGGAAAACAACAGAATGGGAAAGACTAGAGATCTCTTCAGGAAAATTAGATACCAAGGGAAAATTTCATGCAAAGATGGGTTCAATAAAGGACAGAAATGGTAGGGACCTAACAGAAGCAGAAGATATTAAGAAGAGGTGGCAAGAATACACAGAAGAACTGTACAAAAAAGATCTTCACGACCCAGATAATCACGATGGTGTGACCACTCACCTAGAGCCAGACATCCTGGAATGTGAAGTCAAGTGGGCCTTAGAAAGCATCACCAGGAACAAAGCTAGTGGAGGTGATGGAATTCCAGTTGAGCTATTTCAAATCCTGAAAAATGATGCTATGAAAGTGCTGCACTCAATATGCCAGCAAATTTGGACAACTCAGCAGTGGCTACAGGACTGGAAAAGGTCAGTTTTCATTCCAATCCCAAAGAAAGGCAATGCCAAAGAGTGCTCAAACTATCACACAATTGCACTCATCTCACATACTAGTAAAGTAGTGCTCAAAATTCTCCAAGCCAGGCTTCAGCAATACCTGAACTGTGAACTTCCAGATGTTCAAGCTGTTTTAGAAACGGCAGAGGAACCAGAGATCAAATTACCAACATCTGCTGGATCATCAGAAAAGCAAGAGAGTTCCAGAAAAACATCGATTTCTGTTTTATTGACTATGCCAAAGCCTTTGACTGTGTGGATCACAATAAACTGTGGAAAAGTCTGAAAGAGATGGGAATACCAGACCACCTGACCCGCCTCTTTAGAAATCTATATGCAGGTCAGGAAACAACAGTTGGAACTGGACATGCAACAACAGAGTGGTCCAAATAGGAAAAGGAGTATGTCAAGGCTGTATATTGTCACCCTGCTCATTTAACTTATATGCAGAGTACATCATGAGAAATGCTGGGCTGGATGAAGCACAAGCTGGAATGAAGATTGCCGGGAGAAATATCAGTAACCTCAGATATGCAGATGACACCACCCTTATGGTAGAAAGTGAAGAGGAACTAAAAAGCCTCTTGATGAAAGTGAAAGAAGAGAGTGAAAATGTTGGCTTAAAGCTCAACATTCAGAAAACTAAGATCATGGCATCAGGTCCCATCACTTCATGGGAAATAGATGGGGAAACAGTGGAAACAGTGTCAGACTTTATTTTTTGGGCTCCAAAATCACTGCAGATGGTGATTGCAGCCATGAAACTAAAAGACGCTTACTCCTTAGAAGGAAAGTTATGACCAACCTAGACAGCATATTAAAAAGCAGAGACATTACTTTGCCAACAAAGGTCTGTCTAATCAAGGCTATGGTTTTTCCAGTGGTCATGTATGGATGTGAGAGTTGGACGGTGAAGTAAGCTGAGCATCGAAGAATTATGCTTTTGAACTGTGGTGTTGGAGAAGACTCTTGAGAGTCCTTTGGACTGCAAGGAGATCCAACCAGTCCATCTGAGGAGAGATCAGTCCTGGGTGTTCTTTCGAAGGACTGATGCTGAAACTGAAACTCCAATACTTTGGCCAGCTCATGCGAAGAGTTGACTCATTGGAAAAGACCCTGATGCTGGGAGGTACTGGGGGCAGAAGGAGAAGGGGACGACAAAGGATGAGATGGCTGGATGGCATCACCGACTCGATGGACATGATTTTGAGTAAACTCCGGGAGTTGGTGATGGACAGGGAGGCCTGGCATGCTGCGATTCATGGGGTCGCAAAGAGTCAGACACGACTGAGTGACTGAACTGAACTGAACTGAATATGTGGGTCTTCATCTAAAAGGAAAGTAATATGAGCCATGATTTGGGGGAAGTTTCTTAGGATGCAGAGCTAGATTATTGGTGTTTTCACATTTTTTTTGGAAGCTGGAACATTTATTCATGTGTCTATTATAAAATAGATTCTATCATTTTCCTTTTTTTGAATTCTATCATTTTCAAGTTGGCTTCACTGATGATCCTTTGAGAATATATTTAGTTCAGGTCCCATGTCTCTGTCAGTGACCTCCATTGCCTTAAGATAAACCTTTCTCATTATTGTCCCTGTTAACTCCTAATTATAAAACAGTTCAACTTGCTTTGTCCTAAAAAGTTGGCTGAAGAATGAAGGGGCGCTAACAAGACATGAAATATTTTCTCTAAATTAGAGAGGAATTATTCAGATTATAGTTAAAGAAAACTTTCCAGTTGAGGTACCAATCATTAAACATCATGTTTCTCTCTCTCATTTCAAGAACGTTAGGGTAACTTAAGGCCTGACACATAGTTATCATCCAATATAAAATATTATCCAGATATAATTGTGTCATTTAAAAATGAATCTCTTTCACCAGTAACCTTTTAAATACCTATTATGCAATCTTCTATCTCTTGTCATATATCTGTATGAATATATGAATGTATATATATAATATATATCACATTGATGGGATATGGCATTTCTTATAACTGAATAGTTGAAATTAACTTTTAAGATTACTAATTTGAATATTTTATCTCCCACTGTATTAAAGTTTCAGATTTCTCCCTACTATTTTCCCTGTTATTCAAATGGAGCAAAATTTCTATAGGAAAGAATGAAAAATATTTTCTTCAAAACTCCTCTAGGGAAGAAAGAAGAAAAGGCAATCCATAGAAATCTATAAAATATTAAATAATTTTGGTTTATCTACAATTTTTACTATTTCTTAAGAGCTTCAGAGGAAAGGCAGTTTCAAGCATTTGAGCTATCTTAAGAAAAATGAATTTTTAAAAAATCCAAAGCATTATTCACATAATAGGATGAGCTCTAGAGTTCCATAAAGCTCTACAGTAAAGCAAGATTAGGTTACATCTTACATTCGCTGTGTTTATCAACATAAAGCATTTTTCACACACTTGCAGACTCAGATATTCTATGAGGTAGTCTCTGAGATATTCCATGAAATCCAACACCAAGGACTGTCTACAAACAAGGAAAGCCTGCATTAAAAGCTACTAGCTACAGGGACTTCCTTGGTGGACCAGTGGTTAAGACTCTGTGATCCCAATGCAGGGACATGGGTTCCATCCCCAGTGGGGGAATTAAGATCATGCAAGTCACAAATTTATAATAAGTTGTAAGTGTTAGTTGCTCAGTTGTGTCTGACTCTTTGCGACCCCGTGGACTATAGCCCACCAGGCTCTTCTGCCCATGGGATTCTCCAGGCAAGAATACTGGAGTGGGTTGCCATTCCCTTCTTCAGGGGATCTTCCCCATCCAGGGTATTGAACCCAGGTCTCTTGAATTGCAGGTGGATTCTTTATTATCTGAGCCACTAGGGAAGCCCCAAATCCACAAGGTGTGACCTAAATAAAGAAAGTTAAAAAAAAAAAAACTACTAGCCACATATCATTTTCAAGAAATCCCAGCAATTTTCATTAACCCTTATCAGATGCTATAGTTAGCAGTTAGATCTGCTGACTCCTCTACCTTCACCTTCTATTGAAGTTTTGCCACTCTCAGTCATTCACTTATTGTTTAATCATTCATTTATTATCTTCAGCTAATGTTTTCTTTACACATAAGATGGGACAGCCATACATGAGATTCTGAGTGAAAAAGACACAGACACAATCCCTGAGCTCAAAGAGCAACAGATGATAAACAAAGAACTGCACATACTAAGGGTAGAGGCCATGTGAGAGGTACATGTAGGATTCATGGACCAGAAAGGAGTCATCTCCTCTTGTGGGGTGAACATGGCCTGACTATTGAAGGATGAGTTGAGTTGCTCCAGCTTTAAACGGGGGAAGGTAGAGTGAAATGACGAGATTCTCATTTACAACAGATCAGTCGCTCAGCAATGCGTAGATGACTGGGGTAGAGTAAGTGGAGGGAGCACCATTAGGAGAAAAATAACCTCATGAAATCACAACTAGGATAATGAGAAAGGAAATACTAATTTTAGCTGGATACATCTCAACAGAATAGACTGTTTAATATGTTAATCTAATCAACTGAAGAAGCAGGATCTCTATCTTCATGTCTTGGCAGAGGCTGGCTTTCATCTCTCCTTATGAAGTATTAATACGACACTGTGGAGGCCCATGGCAGGGAGCATAGGAGATAAAAGGAAAACAGGCAAACTCAAGTGACAAAGCATTTCAACTGCATGGCCATTTCCTGGATGAATGGATTTATTCAACCTGGCAAAAGCTCACCCGGGCAGGTAACACAGAGAGCTCATCAGACCCCTACTGGAAGCTGCTGTCAAAAATCTAAAACACCTGTGGATTGCAACCAAACTGAATTCCAAATTAGTCCTTTGTAAAGGAGAAAGTAGCTGTTTGGTTTAAATACCTTTGTGTGGATTCACATACTGCAGAAAATGAGCTTTTTTTTTTTTTTTTTTTTTGCCAGCTCAAGAAATACTGCCATATCCAGACACCTGAGGGCCACAACAGGGAAAAACCAAGGTATTCAAAGCAAATCTTCACATTCACATTCACATCACAGTACCAACACCATAAAAGATGCTGAATAGGGCAGTGCAGTCTATAAACTTTTCACTCGAGTATCTCGTTTCCCTTCATTTATTTTTATCTACTTTCAGATATATAGTTGGGGGTGGTGGTGGTGGTAGGGATAGTGGTCTGTGTGGGGTTGTGTCCCCTGTTTGTTGCAGTATGAGAATCAGATATTTCAGAAAGACTGGGTGGTATAATGGAAAGAATACTGGTTAGGGGAGTTAGATTAACCTTCTCTGAATTCTGTTGCTACACTTCATCTTTCTAGGGGCTAAGGTAATTTTTGTAGCTTCCATTTTTCTCTCTGTAAATTGAGATTAATTAACTTCATAGGGCTGAGAAAAGGGTTAAATGCAACGATAAATGTAAAGGTAAATGAGAGGAGACCAATAGAAGCAGCTTTCCTTCCTGCTATAAGTTTTAAATGACAGAAACAATCTATATTTGCAGAAAAAAATTTTCGTATTTCATGTCTTTTAACCTTTTACATTTTGTGCTTGCATAGCTAATTGTTTGAACTGACTAACATAGATCCTTTCACACCCACTCATGTGCACCCTATGACACAAACCTACCCACACATGTGTATACCTCGGAGTAACTGGTGTTCCCTTAGCACATCTCACCTTTGTTCTTCTGCTCTTCCTGTTCTATCTGGAAAGCCCTTTCATCAATCTTCATCTGGTAAATCTTACTCATTCTTTAAGGAGCGACTCGGATTTCACCTTCTCAGTGAAACTTGCCATATCAGGTTGAATTCACCACTCCTGCCTCTGTGTTCCAATAGCACTTTGTCTAAAAGCTGTTACTGCTTTTAAAACATCATTCAGTTCTGGATGTATCTTTCTCTCTTGCAAGATAGTGAGACATTGGACAGCTTGCTTGCATAGCACCAAACTTAGAACATGGAGAAGGCTAAATAAAAGAGTGTCAACTGCTTTTAAAAAGTTAATTCTTACATGGAAAACTACCAAACCCACCACATTTATTGCCCCTTTTTCATAACTTGGCACTTCAGTTTCAGGGAACATTAACATTATACTTTTCTACCTAATTTATTTCTTTAATTTTCCTCAAGAACAAATAAAATATAAGTAAACTTAGATGCATTCTATAAACTATATATTTATTAGTGCTTAGCATTATGCACTTTAAAGGTTTTCTATAATATTGTTTGTTGGCTCAGTTATTAAGATAAGAGAGTGTGCCCTTACAATTTTTCATGTGGCTGTGGTTTTTCCCCATTTTCCAATAGTTTTGTTCCAACTTCTAAAGTATCTTAAGGGTTACTTAGGATTTCTTTTACAATTGCATGTAAATTAATAACAGATTCATTATGTAAAATAACATAGAGAAAAGCAACATGAGAAATCACTCATAATTCCAGAGTCTAGAAAACTAGTCTGAATATTTTGTTACATATTTTTCTGGATACTTCCATGAGAAAATGTATTAAATATAATTTTTTTAAAAAATGGGGTTGTGGTATACATGCTATTGTATAACTGGTTTTTGTCACATAATAATATACCATGAATACATACATTGTTGTTGTTTAGTCACTAAGTCATATCCAACTCTTTTTAAACCCCACAGACTGTTAACTGCCAGGCTTCTCTGTCTGTGGGATTTCCCAGGCAAGGATTCTGGATGGAGTGGATTGCCAGTCCCTTCTCCAGGGGATCTCCCCAACCCAGGGATTGGACCTGCATCTCCTGCTTTGGCAGTCAGCTTCTGTACCACTGAGTCACCAGAGAAGCCCCAAACACATACATTACATGTACATATAAACACTATAGGAATTTACCAGAATGGTATTTAGTCAATCCCTTATTTTTAAAATTTTAGATTATTTTCTATTTTTTCTATCATTAAATATACTGCAATACTGCATTGAATGCTTCATTGAAAAAATGCCGCAATGAATTTTTCTGTAAATATGTCTACGCAATATTTGCACTAAATTGTTTGAGCTATTCCAGCATTTCATGTTCATTGTGATTTCCATAATGACCCTGACTTTTAGCTTATGAAATGCTATTAATTATAAGAAGCTTGGACCCTGAAATTAGCATCACAGGTGAGATGTTTAATAGTATTAAGCATGTGATGATGTACAACTCCTAACCTTTTTTTCTGCATTTATAATTAAAAACTAGTGCCAGTTATTAATGTTATAATTAACTTTGACAGCTCATTTTTAAAATATCTAATTTCAATCTGGTCTTTATCTTTGCAATGGGTTATAAAAGTTATTTAGGTAATGGTAACATAAAAGTTAATTTTTATTATCTAAAATGCATAGGGCTTACTCAGAATATTTTGCCTATGTTTTTCTGTTTCTATTGATTAATATTTAATGTTTACTCTAAAATACAATTTATTAGTTTTAAGATAGCTGTATCATTGAAAAAAATAATCTCTTAATTGCGATTCTGAAACTATCCATATTTTAAGCTCTATCCTTTTAATCACTATTTTTTACACTATGATTCTTAATCATTCACAAAGAACTCAATGATTGTGTTAGAACTGACTTTATTCCTAGACATGAATTAGCTGAGTAAAGACTATGCTCATTTTAAGACTTTCAGTTCATAAAAATGACTGATCTCTGTTACCATTCTGAGAACCCAGAAATACATGTCAGGCAGCTGAAGAGAGCACAGTATCTTAGGAAAGCCAACAAGATATGGCAGAAAGTAAGCGTAAAAATGGGAAATCAGTCATTTCCAATTATGGAAGGGAAGACAACAGCTCTCAGAGAAAAAATAAAATTGTAGGAATAAATTAGATTGTTTTTAAAATTCCAAATCATTGCTAATTTTTTTTTTCTCTAAGACAGTAACTGTCTGATCATTGGCTATCTTTTAGTTTGGTCAAATATTAAATCACCTCAATATGATATTCTAAGAAATTTCATTTTAGTTACATGGTGTTCAGAGAAGCTATATTCAAGAAAATCTGAAATATACCATAAATGAGTACAATTAGAGCAGTGAAAGTAGAATACAGTAGGTCACTGGTTTGTCACCGAATCAGTAAGACACCTGTTGATTGCACAAAGTTGCTAATCTGTATTTGCTTAGCTTACACTTTAGCCAAACTCCACCTGAGATGTAAAGTTGAGTATAGAACATCCCAAACTGATATTCATTTGCACAGTATGTCAGAGATGAGTGCAATAATAGAACATATGGAAATTTCTGTTCCCTCCTTTTTATACTTGGGATCAGTTGTCAAAACTTTTTTAAATTAGAATAAAATATCTGGCACTACTCTGGATTTTTACGGTGATGCTGACTTCTTCAGTATCATTTTGAGAATAAATGAAATTACACATCTAAAGAAACTAACTAAGGGCTTGAAACAATGTTGTTATAATGGTAGTTCTTTAGTTAACTCTCTTGTCCTACATTGCAAAAACAAAACAAAATAAAACAGGCAAACATATCCACATTTCTAGACATATGCATTGGGGTTCTTAGAGAGTCAATGGATATCAATTATGTCCCTATTTTCCACCTGAGCCCTTAACCTTTTGAGAAACAGACACAGCTGTCAAAATTTTGGAAATAAAAAGTTTTATTACTGATGAAGTTGCTTGGAGAACAGCTTAGCTTTGCCTGCAGGACTTCCATGGCCAGACTGGCTGCTATGGATGGTCACAGGAGAACCCCGGGGCCCAAAAGGCATAGCTTGCTTGCAAAGCCTCCCTCCAGCAAAGCTAGAGTGAAGTTCCTCAAAGCCCTCTTCTCGTCTAGATCTGGGCTTTGGTCCCTGTCTTTGCCTCTACTGCATAGCCTAGTTTTAGCACAAATTCTGTTAGTCAGTTCAGGGAGAATGACCACCTACAATATTTGACCACCCTCCATCTCTGCTCAAATTCCTCATCCTTCACCCTCCCTCAGATGATTATCTGACCCTCCTGGCCTGCCTTCAGTGAGACTCTATCAAGATTACTAACAGAAACTAATAGATTTAACAAGAAAATTTCCTCCCCTTAATGTCTCTTCTTAGTAATTTTCTATCCACTGATCCCTTCACCTTAGCTTCTTAGTTATAAATCCCCATTTGTTCTTGTTTTAGTCAAAGTTGAACCTGGTCTCTCTTCCTATAATGACAGACTTGACACCTCTCACAATAGCTCTAAATAAAGTCTTCTGTACTATTTTAACAAGGGCTAGAACAGTTTTTTCTTTAATATTGCCCCACTCAATTTAGAAAGTGGCAGAGGAAAAAAGATGAGAATATACTCTCTCTACAGTCAGGCCAAACCCAAAAGGAGCCTTTTTGCATGCACACCTAATTTTTCCTCTGATGCACATTGAGGTTCATGAATGTTCTTTTGCCCCTGCTACCCTTAATATTCAGTTAGGACAAATACTGAACATGCAGCTTCAGTTAGGTGTCCATTTATTCCCCAGGGACCTATCAATGACCCTCCCACTGAGAAGAGTAAACAGCAAATGAAAAACATAATCCTTATCATTGAGCAAATCATCAAGCAATCAATTGCCACTAATTAAACAATAATAAATTAACCTAAAATTAACTTTCTGAGTACCGACTATGTGCCAAGAACAGCATTTTAAGACAACTTGAAAGTGTGAGACTTGGTCCCTGGTGTCAATGAGATCAAGATCTCAAATTTGACCTTCACATGTCTAGAATTCTAGGAGATTCAGTCCTTGGTGATAACACCAAGGATCTGAATATAAGTAAAACAAGACATCAGGGGACAGATAATGGTTCCATAGGTAAAGAAATCAAGTACCCTCTTGGGTGTACACACTGCAACTCCCGTCTTTGGCTCCAAACTGGCTTCACTCACTCATGCCTTGAAATCTAGGTCATCAATGACTTCTCCCTCCTTCTCCCCATACCAAATCCATTAGCAAATCCTCTTTCTCATTCCTCCAAAGTCAGTTCTGAATCTGTCCACTTTTTGCCCCCTCAACTGTTACCACTATTCTGTGGCACCACTCCTTGGACCTCTAAGTCAGCCTACTGACTATTTCAGGGACTTTCTCCCTTATTTGTCCAACTCAGAGATTTTCTGAAAATGTGTGTAAGACCTTCTCACTTTTCTGTGAAACCTATTTCCATATGAGGTGGGAAAATCTAAACCAATAAAATATAGTAGCAGCTTCCCTATGTCCAGCCCCGTGCAGTTCACATCTTCACGTGGCCCCTCTCCCCCACAACTTCTGCCTCCTGCAGGTTTCCCTTCATTTCCTAAACATGCTAGGCTCTTTGGTACACTCAGGGCTTTAGCACATGCGATTCCCTCTGCCTGGATGTTTTCTCATTCTTCATCTGGCTAAATTACCTATTCTTTTGAGTTCCCCTACAGAGGCCTGCTCTATATAACGGCCTAAATTAGCTACCTTTGTTTTACTCTCTCATAATATCACTGTAGATTCTTTTTCCTCATGCTTATTCACCTTGAATTTATATTTTTATTCATGTGATTTTTATTTAGTATCTAGATTATAGGTACTTTGAGATCGATGTTTGCTCTACTATTTTCCTAATACTGTGCTTCCTTCATAGCTCAGTTGGTAAAGAATCTGCCTGCCAGTGCAGGAGACCTGGGTTTGAGTCCTGGGTTGGGAAGATCCCCTGGAGAAGGAAATGGCAACCCACTCCAGTACTCTTGCCTGGAAAATCCCATGGATGGAGGAGCATGGTAGGTTACAGTCCATGGGGTCTCAAAGAGTCGACAGACTTAGCAACTAAATAACAAAACAATGACAGCAAAAGATGAGTTTGGACCAGAATATCTGTGAGTGTGTGGATGGGAGGAGCAAATGTTTAAAGTCTGGTGGTGCAAGAATCAGGTTTGTGCATTTCACTGCAATAGGAAACCCAGAAATTTCAAGTGAAACAGGAACTTATTCCCTGAATTACCTCCTCTAACAACATCTATTTCTGCTTTATTGACTATGCCAAAGCCTTTGATTGTGTGGATCACAATAAACTGTGGAAAATTCTGAAAGAGATGGGAATACCAGACCACCTGACCCACCTCTTGAGAAACCCATATGCAGGTCAGGAAGCAACAGTTAAAACTGGACATGGAACAACAGACTGGTTCCAAATAGGAAAAGGAGTACGTCAAGGCTGTATATTGTCACCCTGCTTGTTTAACTTATAAGCAGAGTACATCATGAGAAATGCTGGGCTGGAAGAAGCACAAACTGGAATCAAGATTGCTGGGAGAAATATCAATAACCTCAGATATGCAGATGACACCACCCTTATGGCAGAAAGTAAAGAGGAACTTTTAGCTTTTAGCCTCTTGATGAAAGTGAAAGAGGAGAGTGAAAAAGTTGGCTTAAACCTTAATATTCAGAAAACTACAATCATGGCATCTGGTCCCATCACTTCATGGGAAATAGATGGGGAAACAGTGGAAACAGTGGCTGACTTTATTTTTTTGGTGCTCCAAAATCACTGCAGATGGTGATTGTAGCCATGAAATTAAAAGACGCTTACTCCTTGGAAGGAAAGTTATGACCATCCTAGATAGCATATTAAAAACAGAGACATTACATTGTCAACAAAGGTCCATCTAGTCAAGGCTATGGTTTTTCCAGTGGTCATGTATGGATGTGAGAATTGGACGGTGAAGAAAGCTGAGCACTGAAAAATTGATTCTTTTGAACTGTGGTGTTAGAGAAGACTCTTGAGAGTCCCTTGGACTGCAAGGAGATCCAACAAATCCATCCTAAAGGAGATCAGTCCTGGGTGTTCATTGGAAGGACTGATGCTGAAGCTGAAACTCCAGTACTTTGGCCACCTCATGCGAAGAGTTGACTCATTGGAAAAGACCCTGATGCTGGGAGGGATTGGGGGCAGGAGGAGAAGGGGACGACAGAGGATGAGATGGCTGGATGGCATCACTGACTCAATGGACATGAGTCTGAGTAAACTCTGGGGGTTGGTGATAGACAGGGAGGCCTGGCGTGCTGCAGTTCATGGGGTCGCAAAGAGTCAGACATGACTGAGCGACTGAATTGAACTGAACTGAACAACATGACACAATTTTGAGGAAGATGTCTTTCCTGATACAAGATGCTTAATCCCACAGTAAGTGAAGACTGAATATGGATTTGTGGATTTTTTTTTCCTCGAAATATTTTTCCAAATATCTTTCAAATAATACCAAGTTCTTCAGTAAGTATGCAGAGGCAATAAGGTTGTATGCCGCCACTACAGAAATCACCCAAGTTCTAAATTCTCCTGTTGATTCAGATATTTAAAGGCTAGCACCGTCTCCAGGTTCAAATGCAAACTCAGCATCCCACATGCCAGATTTCTGGCCAGAACAATCCCAGTGGGAGCTAATCTGCCCATTACACAAAAGGTCTTTAAATGGGTTTTAGCACAGTTTTTTGCTCCTCTGGGTCTGAGAAACATACATAAACAAAATTCCTTTTCAGACAAAAAAGCATTATTCTACTTTAAAAAAAAATTGTCCAAGACAATTAATTAAATAATCATTTAGTGGTAATATGGAGCATGAAAATGTTTATATAAATCAACAGTATTATCAGTGGCTTCAATATATGTTTGTTTATGATGTTTACAAAACATAAAACTGTGAAATAGGAAATAATGAGCTTACTGTTAGGGAAAATGTTCAATAAGTTATTAAATTAGAACAACGAGTTAAGAATGAAATTTAATGGGGATAAATGGTAAGGATTAAATATATAGAGTGGGATATAGTCAATAATAATGTGGCATATTTGTATGGTAGTGATAGATGATAACTATATTTATCATAGTGATTATTTTGTAATGCATAGAAATATCAAATCACTATACTGTACACCAGGAATTAACATCATGTTATAGGTCAATTATACTTCAAAAAACAAACTCCAAGGAAAAAAAAAGATTTTATCTGTGGTTACCAAAGGTGAGGAATTAGGGTCTGTGTTGGATGCAGGTGGTCAAAATGTAGAAACTGTTTTATTAAAATAAGAAGAGAGAATTATCAATAGACAGTTAACGGCTTTTACCCTAAAACTACAGGATAAAAGTTAAGGGGGCTAAGAGGATATTTAGATAATATCAAAGTATTTACCCAGAGGATACACATTAATTCAAAAGGCAAAATAGTACTTTTAAAAGGAAAAAACTGGCAGCCATCACCTTAACAAAATGATCAAACTTTGTATCTACAATAATGAGGCTAATTGATGGCATGTACCTCCTGATATAAGGCATTAAAATTCATCATCAGATGCATGGCACTCTCACAAAAGTGCATAAGCTGAATCTCAACCTGAGGAAGCACAAACCTGAACAGAGAAACATTCCACCAGATAACTGACATTATTCTTTAAAATTATCAATTTCATGAAAGACAAAGGGAAGTTCTAAATTAAATATTTTGGATATGTGATCACCAAATGTAACACAAGGCCTTGTATTTTTGGTTTTGTTTTGTATTTTGACCAAATGGGGTGTTACTTGTATAAAATCTGAGTAAAGACAAATATGAATAAATTGCATAGCTTTTATAAAATATAAAATGTAATAGATACAATCATTATATTTATATTAATTTCTTGATTTTGATAATTGTACTTATGTAAGAGAAATACATACTAAAATATTTATAAAGGGAAATTGCCTCTACTATTTATACAGTTCAAGCAAAAAAAAAAAAAAAGCAGTAATTATGCCATATTTGATCATTGGAAGGACTCCTCACACTCCAGAGAGTGTGCTCACAGAAGACTTAAAAGGATACGGAATATGGTGCAGCTGGAGAAAGGACGCACAGGCCCACATCAAAGAGACCTGAGACCTCTGGTTGCCTCTCCCAGGGTCCTTTCTCAATTTCTAGAACACACTTCATCTTCAGATCAGGAATCACTAAGATTACATGAGACATCTCAGTTTCAGTGGAACCGCAGTCTCATTTGAAGTAGGATTTTTAATATCTCTCTGATCACACGCTCAAAAGCAGGTGGCATGACCAGTCTCTACTGCGGAAACCAAAGCACGTACTAAAGCCAGGTGTAAACCATCAATCTGTACATCTTCCAAAACCAAGGCTGATCAAGTGCTAAGTTTGCTGCCTGGTGTTTTGCAGATCCTAGCATATTTCACCAGTTAGCATTTTTTATTCAGGTTTTGCCAAGAGTCAGCAGGCCCCTGCTGTCTCAAAGATAGGCACAGAATTGAAACAGAATGACTAAGATTAGACCTCTACTTACACAGCAAAATCCCTAATCCTTGGTTAAGCATTCTGAATTATAAACCACTTGTCACGGTTCTTTCTGCATCATTCAACAGTTATAGAACAAAAAATGTAGAAAGATGCATACCAAAACATAAAATCATTTGTATTTTCCAATGAGGGGTAGGTATTGCACTAAAGAAACATTTCAGATTAGCCAGTATTCCAACACAGACTTATTTATTACTTTAACAACCTACAAACTTAAGTCTTTTACCTCCTTCCACCATTAAATGTGAACTTTATGAAAAATGTCTATACACTGATTTAATGTAACAGTTAAGCGGATTATTAACAAAATCTCTTCTTTCTTTGGCCATTCAGCTTTCATCAGAAGAACAGCTTGTGGGACTTTTAATTCATTCTCACAATAATTTTGATCACTAATATCGATATAGTGGTAAAATAAAATTGATCTTATCAGTTACACCAGTATTACACCAAAATGAAGCTAAATGGTGTGTTAGTCTAAGATCTTTACAAAATTAATCTGCTGGAATTACCAGTTGTATTTTCTCAACAAAATCACTCACTTCACATTTGTTGCAGAGTTATGTGCCTTTCTTCATGTTAATGCTGTACTGACATGGATTCCCAATGAGCTTTATCCTTACATAATATCTATCATTTCCCACTAGTGAAATCCTGCTGCTGTTGCTGCTTAGTTGCTAAGTCGTGTCTGACTCTTGTGCAACCCTATGGTTCCACTGTCCATGGGATTTTCAAGTCAAGAATACTAGTCACGTTTAATAGGTTTCCAGTCCCAACAAATTGTACTTTTAAGTGAGACTGGTATGATGGTTAATTTTATGTGTCAATTCAAATGTAACAAACATTCATTAAAATATTACTCTTTGTGTGTCTGTGAGGGGGCTCTGGATGAGATTAATATTTGAATCAGTAGATTGAGTAAAGCAGATTGCCCTCCCTGATGTCACTGGGTTTTATCCAGTCAGTTAAAGGAAGACCTGAATAGAACAAAAAAGGTGATCCTCCTATGAGTAAGGGGTAATTTTTTTATCTTCCTACCATTGCAGAAGACTCAGGAGACATGGGTTCAATCCCCGGGTCAGGAAGACCCCCTGGAGAAGGAAATGGCAACCTGCTCCAGTGTTCTTGCCTGGAAAATTCCATGGACAGAGGAGCCTGCCAGGGTAGAGTCCACGGGGTCACCAAGAGTCAGATACGACTGAACATGCATGTACATACCACCTCTCCTGCCTGAATGCCTTCAAGCTAGGAAGCTATCTTTTTCTCTGACTTTGTACTAATTTCTCCACTCTACCTGGATCACCCCTGCAGAACTTCAAACTGACATTACACCCCTGGCTCTCCTGAGTCTCCCATTTACCTAAGGTAGACTGTGGGACTCGTCAACCGCTATAATTGCATGAGCCAAATCCATGTTTTATAGATCTATTACGTATCATCTCACTGGTCCTGTTTCTCTGGAGAACTCTGACAAACACATCTAGGTTTTGTTTGTGCATGGAGCCTTGGAAGTCAGAGAGACCATTAGTATATCACACGTGTATTCCTTGACTTTGGCTGACCAGATCTTAGGATATTTTCCTTGAGCTACCTCTGTTTCCATCTGCAGAAACACACTTCATAGCCTCTCTAAGGTAAGTATGCATACTCATTCCTATCTATGCCCCTAGCAAGTTGTCTAGCTATTGTGTTCATTTTATCCATTTTTTTTCTAAAGCTGTGCTGTCTTAACAGGCTAGATTCCATCTTTGTACTTTCTTCTGAAATAGTATCACTTCAGCATGCAATACAGCAAATACAAATTTTCCTCAGTCTGTCTCTCTTCATTAAAGGTAAATGTGACTTGTCCTAGGATGTGGACACGTAACAATTTCTCTCAATTTTTTTTGGAATGTTTTGGCCAGTGTTGATTTTCCCACTAAATATTTTGTTGCCATTGAGGACTTAGTGTTAGAGTACAATTGAAGTATAAGTGTGACTCTAAGATGTTGAATTACTCAGGGTAGTGTCACATGGTTGGTTGGAGACAACCAACTGACACCCCTAGGTGTTTTTGGTGGAAATCAGGGCTCTGAGGAGTCTGCATGTGGGCCCAGAGAGGCATCCTTAAACTGATTTCAGTTTGTTTTCTTTACCTTGGTTATTGGTCTCCATTTACAAACACATGTCTACAGGCATGAAAGAATCTCATAAAGCATGATGTTTCCCATCCACTAATTTCAAGAATCCTTTTCAACAGATTATCACTTGGGTTAACAGCTACCTTTGGCCCATGGCTTTGTTGTAAAGCCATGTCTTTTGCACTCATTCGGGAAGCAACGATTCACACATGTTACCTTCTGAAAAGAGTCCTCTGTAAAATGCTTATATATAACTTGTAAAATGGAAAACAAAAGACAAAGCAACATAAGAATTATTCCAAGTGCTCATCTCAGAGGCCTCAAAGTGTCACTGAGACGCATCACATAGCTGACTTCGCATAAATGCTTTTTAAATCTACTAGGACCCGTCCTGGACCTTCAGCTCCAGATAAAGCAATGTGTTTTGGTGGGCAAATAGTTTCACTATTATGGGATTCAGAACCAGCTTCCTGGAGTTTGTAAACTGTGCAGTCACTCAGGGCTCTGGATTCGGAAGAGACCTACATTTTGCTTAGTTTTGAGCTGACTTGAAATTCTTATTTATTTAAAAAAAATGTTTTTATTGGAAGATAATTGCTTTATAATATTGTGGTGGTCTCTGCTGTACATCAACATGAATCAGTCATAATTATATATATATAATTATATATTTTAAATTATATAATATATAATAATTATATAATATAATATGATATATATATAAAGCTTAATTATTTTTTAGCAAGGAACTCTGCACTTTAATTTGCACTGAGCTCTGCAAATTACATAATCTGTCTTGTACCTGTATAAATACAGCTAAAAGATGATTTCATTCTCTTGCTCTCAGCCTCTCACAAAATAGCAAGATAATATGACCTTTCCATTGTAGCTTTATTCATTTGTAACTTCCTTTCCATCAACAATTATTTCCCCTTTTTTCCATTTGTCATTAATTTTGACCTAGATCCTCTGCCATGGGGTAGTACAAGCAGGTTCAATGACACTGGCAGCGATATAAATATAGTCAGTGCTTCATCCTTCATCCAGTTCCACTCACAGGGTTGGGAAAGGAACATTTATAGGTAATCACTAGGTAAGAAAGAGGGAAACACCATTAATCTCAGTTTAGGCGAGAAGGAAACACTTATGGCACCATCCCCCCCAGATTTGAACAGTTGTATTTAGAAATGGTATCATGTGTCATGTTTGGCAGCAGATCTTTCCTCTGAAACTCATAAATGTGATATAATTCTCAGCACTATATGATCAGCCAAAAAGAAAGAAACTAAAGGTAAAAAGGAGGTTTATGTAAGTTCTTATGTCACACCCTACCCCTCTTCCTTATCTTTTCCAAAATGTCTCAACAGTCTGTCCAATGGTGAGCCCTCTTTACTTTCTTTTGCTTTGTTAATTTTTATTGGGATATAAGCGGTTTACATTGTTGTTAATTTCTTCCGTACAGCAAAGTGAACCTGTTAACATATACATAAATCCACTCTTTTAGATTCTTTCCCCAGTCCATTACAGAGCATTGAGCAGAGTTCCCTGTGCTATACGGTAGATCTTTATTAGGTATCTGTTTTACATATATATAATAGTGTGTATGTGTCAGTCCCAATCTTCCAAGTTATCCCTTCCCCCTCCTTACCCTGTGGTAAGCATAAGTTTATTTTCTACACCTGTAACTCTATTTCTGTTTTGTAGATAAGTTCATTTACTATAAAACTCTTTAGAGGAAAATATAGGCAGAACACTCTCACATAAATTGCAGCAAGATCTTTTTTGATCCACCTCCTAGCACAATGAAAATAAAAACAAAAATAAACAAATGGGACTTAATTAAACTTAAAAGTTTCGCACAGCAAAAGAAATCATATAACAAAATGAAAAGGCGACCCTCAGAATGGGAGAAAATATTTGCAAATGAATCAGACAATAAAAGATTAACCTCCAAAATATCTCCAAAATATGCAAACAGCTCATGCAGCTTGATATCAAAACAAACAACTCAATCAGAAAATGGATAGATTTAAATAGACATTTTTCTAAGAAGACATAAAGATGGCACATGAAAGGATGCACATCACTGTCACAGAAATGCAAATCAAAACTGCAATGAAGTATCACCTCACACCAGTCAGAATGGCCCTTATCAAAAAATCTACAAAAAAGAAATCCTCTTTATTTTCACATTTATTGAGTTTTAACACACATTGACTTAATCTTGCAAGCCAGCCATTATTCTCTTATTTTGTTCCAATTTAATAAGCAGATGTTTTCATTGCCCATTTCTACCTTCACTTGGTCCACTACTTTGTGGATAATAAGGTAGATAATATTTTTATTGTATATGATACATCTTAACTCATGGTTCTATTATACCTGCATCAAAATGGCCACTGTGACTACAAAAACAAGATCTCAATAAAACACAGGGAACCCCAGAATACCCCTGACAAACTCAACATTTTGATATAAACTGAAAGATTTATCACAATATGTTGTATAATTTCAATATATGAGTATTTTAACATAATGAATTATAAGCTAAGAACCTTGTTTTTAACTACTTTTTCTTTTTCTCTGTCTTGATATATTATTAATTGATTGAATATCACGTCCTAAAAAGAACACTCAAAAATCACAAATTCTAAAATGTTAAAATTGCTTGTTAAAATAATTTAGAATACTTGTTAAAAATTTAAAATAAATAAAATTACTACGGATTCCAAATAACAATTTTATTTAAGGTAATTTAAAATGTAAAATAAAATAAACACCACTTCACTACCAAAGAAAATTCTTAGCTTTCATTTATGCAACATATTTTTTGTGATCAAAGTCTGGGCTAGATACTGAGACATCAGAATTAATACATCATGATCCTTGATACCTGAGTCACACATTTCCAATTAAATCAAATGTATAAAATAAGGAAGCAGTTACAATGCCAAGGTTTCCTCATCACTTCAAAAACAAAATAGGAATAAGAAAATTGATTGATTTCTGCCCTGAGAAATCAACATAATCTATCAAAGCAGAGATTTGCAAATTTCACCTTAAGAAATGTACTCATCTCCAGGCCAATAAAATTTAGACTACAGTCTTATTTAAGTATAATAAAATCAGAAACAATGTGCCAATTAGATAAGAGGTAGGTCAGTCACTTAAATATATAGAGAAAAAGAGTTGTATATAGAGAGAAAAGAGGCAGGCCAAGATTAGTAGTTCTTGTATAAATACTATCCAGGAAGAGTTTTATCAGGCTTACAGGTTTATATGCTCTGCCTGAAGTCATACCCCTGATGCTGAGGTTGCTGTGACCAGTTAAGGAAGCCTAATGCCATAAAATATTGAAACTATACAATGTATATAAATCCCCTTGTTCTGATTCCATGCTTATCGAGCATCTCCCTGGTAATGTGGCTTTCAGCATAGTTTATGGGGAGTAAATGTACTTAATCAGATAAATGTGAATGTCAAATTGGCCACACAGATTTTTCTCATTTTAAATTAACAAAATTGCTTCTGTGAGGTCTCTTAGTGTGAGTTAGCATCTTTCTGTCCAATCATTCTTATTAACTGAAACATGACTGAGGCTAGTTTCTGAGCACACAAGGCTAAGAGCCTGATCTCTATCTGTGGTGAGATCATCAGGCAAATAAATAAATATTATTGATACCTTGTGGCCACCTGTCTAGGTGAGCATTTGGCTTTCCATATAAAAACACGTCTTTATTCTCATTGTATGTGTTCCTAAATCTTCTAAAGTAATAGGGGCCATATCAGAGAAACACAGGAAGCACCCTAACTGTGCATGGAGTACATCACAGAGGATGAGAAAGGAAGAACTGACTCTTCAGCTGAGGCTTAACCTTAGGCAATGGAAGGAAGAATACTTCAGGAAGAAGAAATTTCCATTGCAGAATATCAAGCATGCTTTAAGGAAGGATGAGATGACACTGGAAAATGTAGAGAATGACAAAATTATGAGGAATTTTGTACATTTTCCCTATCAATTTATACAACATATTCAGTGCCTACCATGTATGAGGCCCTATAACAGACTTTCATCATTAAATGGAAGTTTGGTTTTAAGAATGAAGTTGCATGTGTCCTCGGTCACTTCAGTTGTGTCTGACTTTGTGATACTATGGACCACAGCCCACCAGGCTCCTCTGTCCATGGGATTTTCCCAGCAAGAATACTGGAGTGGGTTGTCATGCCCTCCTCCAGGGATCTTCCCAACTCAGGGATTGAATCAGTGTCTCCTGCCTGTCCTGCATTGCAGTCAGATTCTTTACCACTGAGCCACCAGGGAAGCCCTGGAGTAAAGTTAATGGAGACCAAAAAAGTTTAATCAGGGAACTGATAGTTTTTTCAGAAAGACTTTCAGTGTTAATAACAATGTGCAGAAGAGAGTTTATATAGCAGGCTTGAGACTGGTATTCATAGAAAGGCGTATGTGCATGGTTGGCCTTTGGTCAGTGTCTGGAAACCTGGGCCTCAGGATGATTCTCAACATCCTCTAACTGATTAGAAAGACTCATTGTGCCTAAACTGTTTATACAGACAAGATGGTTTATGCTGAACAGAAGCCTTCCCTCTGTGGGGGTGAGGGGGAGGAATATGGGTATGTTCTGGGCAGATAATACCTCTACGACCAGTCTCTAGAAGGAACTTTAGGCATTCAGTTTCTCATGAGCTTTCCTGGTAGACAACATTCCAAATATGCTGTCACAATTCAATGCTGAAGAAATTAGATGTGTCCCGTGGGACCCACAGGGAGCAGACTCCCAGGTGCTTTCACCTGGCTTCATCTGGACTTTTATCTCATGTACTTTTTCCTTTTGCTGATTTTGTGTTGTAATAAATCTTAGTTGTGAGTACCATTGTATCCCAAGTCCTGCTAGAAAATCATCTAAGCAAGCCTTGGATGTGGTTCAGAGATCTCCAATAGAGTGACAAGGAGAGAGAGACTGAACATTGGTGGAAATAGAGGGAACAGTTGATTAGAAGGAAATTCCAAGTAATGTTCAGAATATTTTAATGGGATGGATGAATGGTATCATTATTAAACAGTTTATTTTAAAATTCTGAAAAGAAACAAATTTGGGGGTAAATGATTTACCTTTTAAACCTAGTATATTGAAGTTAGCTGTTGGATATTGCAGAAAGAATAATCTAATAGGTAATAAGAAACACAGGCTTAGAAACCAGGACAAAGACATCGACAAAAGATGTGTGTGTGTGTGTGTGTAGGAATATACATATATTAAATATATGTAGGAATACACATACATATATATATGTAAGAATCATTGTTTTGTAGGAGGGTGTCTATTATATACCCAAGGAATATATATGACATGAGGAGAAAGAATTAAACATTTCATCATTAAGAATATCAGTGTGTAAGAAGTAGACAGAAGAGGATCCTACAAAAGAAATACATGGTGACAAACTTCAAGGAGTGGTATCAAATGCCACAGAAAAGTCAACTATGGAAATATCTGACTACATTCCCTATGTGATTTGTCATCTGCACTTGATCTCAAGCGCCTTTTCCTTTTGCTGATTTTGCATTGTAATAAGAGATTTGTCATCTTTCAGTTCAGTTCAGTTGCTCAGTTGTGTCTGACTCTTTGCAACCCCACAGACTGCAGCATGCCAGGCTTCCCTGTCATCACCAACACCAGGAGCTTGCTCAAACTCATGTCCATCAAGTTGGTGATGCCATTCAATCATCTCATCCCCCGTTGTCCCCTTCTCCTCCTGCCTTCAATCTTTCCCAGCATCAGGGTCTTTCCAATGAATCAGTTCTTCACATTAGGTGGCCAAGGTATTGGAGCTTCAGTTTCAGCATCAGTCCTTCCAATGAATATTCAGGACAGATTTCCTTTAGGATGGACTGGTTGGATCTCCTTGCAGTCAAAGAGACTCTTAAGTCTTCTCCAACACCACAGTTCAAAAGATCAATTCTTCAGCACTTAGCTTTCTTTATAGTCAAACTCTCACATCCATACATGACTACTGGAAAAACCATAACTTTGACTAGATGGACCTTTGTCGGCAAAGTAATGCCTCTCCTTTTTAATATGCTGTTGGTCATAGCGTTTCTTCCAAGGAGCAAGCGTCTTTTAATTTCATGGTTGCAGTCACCATCTGCAATGATTTTTGAAGCCCAAGAAAATGAAGTCTCTCACTGTTTCCATTGTTTCCCTATTTGCCATGAAGTGACGAGACCAGATGCCATGATCTTAGTTTTTTGAAACAAGTTTTAAGTGAACTTTTTCACCCTCCTCTTTCATTTTCATCAAGAGGCTCTTTAGTTCTTCTTCACCTTCTGCCATAAGGGTGGTGTCATCTGCATATCTGAGGTTATCGATATTTCTCCCTGCAATCTTGATTCCATCTTGTGCTTTATCCAGCCCAGCATTTCGCATGTGGTACTCTGCATATAAGTTAAATAAGCAGGGTGACAATATACAGCCTTGACGTACTCCTTTCCCAGTTTGGAACCAGTCTGTTGTTCCATGTCCTGTTCTAACTGTTGCTTCTTGATCTGCATACAGGTTTCGCAGGAGGCAGGTAAGATGGTCTGATGCTCCCATCTCTTTCAGAATTTTCCACAGTATATTGTGATCCACACAGTCAAAGGCTTTGGCATATTCAATAAAGCAGAAGTAGATGGCTTTTTGGAACTCTCTTGCTTTTTCGATGATCCAGCAGATGTTGGCAATTTGATCTCTGGTTCCTCTGCCTTTTATAAATCCAGCTTGAACATTTAAGAACTTAGAGAGAGCAGCCTCATATACATGGAGGAGTATAACAGAGAGGAAAGAAACCAGGTTAATGAGTAAATAGGAAATAAGGAAATAGGGAATCCCCAAAAGAATTAAGCTAATGCCCCAAAGGACACAGGTAGAAGGCTTTTATTACCATTCTCTACATGTGTGTGTGTGTGTGTGTGTAGCTAGAAAGATAGATGTTTTGGACACATTTTAAGTATAGGGAAATAAGCTAAAATTAATAGAAGTCTGAAGATACAGGTGACCCAGTTAGGCTGCCGACACATGTCTATGTTCTTACAGATTAACCCAGTTCTGAAGTGACCAACCTGGGCTTCCCTGGTAGCTCAAATGGGGAAGAATCTGCCTGCAATGCGGGAGACCCTGTTTTGATCCCTGGACTGGGAAGATCCCATGGAGGAGGAAATGACAACCCTCTCCAGTATTCTTGCCTGGATAACCCCATGGACAGAGGAGCCTGAGGGGCTAGAGTCCATGGGGTCAGAAAGAGTCAGACACAACTGAACACACACACACACACAATGCTTTATAGTATACAAAACACTCTTATATATCTTCCCATTGTCACACTTCCCCACAGTCCTATAAGGTAGAGCAGGCCTTGTTAACCCCATTCCACATATGAGGAGCAGACTCGTGGGACTTGGGCTATTTGTTTGAAGCCATGTTAACAAGAACTGGCAGGACTCACAGAGTCTTGTGTCTCCAAGAGTATGCCATTTCTACTACAGCACATTACTTAAGTAGACATCTACGGATAATTAGGCTAGGATAAGTCAGACATCTGCAGCATATATATACATTCAGCTCTAAAAGAAAACTTACTGATTAGCTCAAAAGGAAATGTGAGGGTTCAGTGGCAGTTTTTCAGCTGACCTAGAGAAATGCAGTAAGCACTGATTTTCTGCCCATAACTATTTCAGGTTTTCCTGCAATTCCTTGGAAGGAATCCGAAGCTTGACTCTCTAGGGAAGTACTGCCTTCAGCCCTGCAAGTGATAAAACATGCCTAAAGGGTGCTATTGGACACGACTTAGCGACTAAATAACAACCAAAAAAAGATAAAGGCTTGCTGGTACACTGAGGCACAGAAACTGGAAGAACTTAGGGAAAAAATGATGCCTCACAATTTCTGACAAATCCTTCCTAGGAGTTACAGATAATTAAGAATGGCACCTATAGACAACAAAGCAATCTAAATGAAGTGGTATATTCCTGATCTATGATGTTCTAATAGAGTCCAAATTTAAATTATGGCTGTGCAATTGATATCTGGCTTTTCCCCTCAGCATTTGATTTTCAACCAAACGTATGTAAAAATAGATTTTTGCTCATGTGTACTTTTCAAGTTACATTTTAGAAATGAATAAACAGAGGAAAAGATGGGGAGAGGAAACATTTGAAGAAAATCAACTAAGAACTTTTCATGAAACTAGAAATAAAATATTCATTTTTAAATAGCTAAAATAAATGTATGGATCAAAAATTCATCTAGACTGTTTCTCTTTTAACTGAAGGAAAATGAAAACTGTTTTACTCATTTATGCAAAACCAACAGATTTTTCTGGTTTGATAACCAAGACTTCTTGAAACTGGGAAAGGCACAGGTGTGAGAAAGCCCCAATTCTACACTTAAACAACACATTGGTGGTCACTAGAGAGTGGCAGGAAGCTGTTTTTGGTTTGAATGACATCAGCAGCCTCAGATGTATGTGTTCCTGGAGTCCCAACTGAGTATCTGTCACTATGTTAGGCATTCCTCCAGAGGAAAGGCTTTTCACCATACTTTGCGAGAAGAGGTTTGGCCAGCCCTCTCATGTCAGGTAGGTTCATGTAATGTACATGCAATTATTGGAGTGAAAGGTCTATAAGGGAAGACAAGACTGAAACGGGGCCACAGTTTACTTTTCAATTAAGCAGAGTTTGTAATGTGGGTAACTGCCTACACACCTAGAATATCAAAGTCACCACTATGATGGTACATCACGCTTTCAAGTAGATAATAGAATGCAGAAACCTTATAATGGTTACAGGAAGCATTCAGCTATGAATAATAGACACTACTGCTTACTTCCCCCAAAATGTAACATGTACTTAAACAAATTTAGGTTGGCTTTGCACACATAACAACAGGCTCTGAGTAGGAAATCTAGGGCAGATTTGACAACCCAACAATACCACTGGGGAGCCAAGGTCATTCTAGCCTTCCATCTCACCACCCCTGAGTTTGCTTTTATTTTAGACGGTTACCTCACTATCATAAGATGGCTGTATCATATCCTGCATGGAGTTTGTGTTCTGGAGAAGGGAAAGGTGAACACTGAAGTGTAAAAGTCATGTTCAAGCTGAGTCCTTTGTTCTTTTAAGGACCTTTCTTAACGCTTCACCCTGTAAACTCTAATATCGTCTTATTGACCATCCCTGGCTGCCAGGAATGCTGGGAATTGTAGTACTTTTGTTTAGATGAAGCATGATAACTAAAGAAAATTGAGAATGAAAAGGAAAGCAGGAGGAAGGGTACTGGGCAAGCAACTTGTAGTCTTGCCACAGACAGGAAGAGAAATGGGGAAAGCTGCTGCTCAGGGTCAGCCTCAAATGGCAGGAATAGACCTCAGACAGCTGGGTGTTTTCATTTCTCTTCATTGAGCTATTTCCACTTAACAACATCCTTTGTATTTTCAGACTGTAACCCAGGTTGCATCCTGCTCAACAGAATAACTCAATTAAATTCAACTACTTTTAATTAGAGCTTCATATTTACCAATATAAGAAATTTATGTCTGACATTTATTTAGTAATTACTGTGCCTCAGGCACTGTACATATTATCTTACATAATCCTTAAACATTCCAATTAATTATTATTTTATTTTTGTCTTTTTTGTTGACCCATGGGATGAATAATTTCCCAATATACAAAATGGAAATTTGAAGCATAAATAAATATAAACTGTATAACATCTAAATTAAGTAAATGCCAGAGCCAGAATATAAATCCCCACAGTTTGACTCCAGAATCGATGGCCTTATCACTATGATTACTGATCTCAAGTAGGAGTAAACAATTTTGTGGTGGCTTACTTGTCAATTAGTTATCCTCAGCTTCTAAGAGAGCATGAACTATCTTAGGTGCCAAAAAATAATGAATTAATGATAAACAGAGGAGCAGAGCGTGGCTAGTAGATCTACAAATCCCCTTTTAATTCAGCTCCAGGACAGTGTGATGGACCTGGAAAAGCCAGACACATTCTTTCAATGCTTAGGCACCCTAATCTTAGAAATCTCCTGGGAGAACACTGTTTAGTCTTTTCAAACAAAGTTTCCTTGCTACTTCAAAACTCACTTAAAAAATTACAGAAATAAAACAAAAATGAAAATAAAATATACCAATTAAACTCTTGAAAAGCAATAAAGGAGTAGGAAATACTACTTAAGCTGGAAGTTTTCTAAAAAGTTGTGACTCTTGCAGGCCTTAACATTTACTGTTTCTTCTGTCTGCATCTTTCTTCCTCCAGGTAATATGTATAGTTTGTTCTCTTAGTTCAATTAGATCTCTATTCAAATCACACATCCTCAGAGATATTGTCCGCAACTCTTCTGTTAAAATAGGGGTTCCCCTCCAGTCTCCAATTATCTTGATTTATTTTTCTTCATAACACACAGAGGTACTAGACAGTGTCTTTCATTCACTTTGCCTTGTCATCTTCCTACTAGATAGTAAGATTCTTAGGACCAGGGTCTTTGTCTTATTTGGTTGCCATCATATCGCTGGAGTTTAGAGTAGTACCTAACTTAGCATTATAGGAGCTCACTAGTTCTTCATTCAGAGAATAAGTAAACCAACGAAATTAATTCAAGAATGTTAGAAAACTGACAGAGCAGTATAACATACTCTTAAGTGACTAAAGCCATTATACAAAGATGACTCTGCCATATCTATACAGATATATACATATATAGTATATACATATACATGTGTGTATATATAGCATAAATGGTGTATATAATATAATACATAGGATATGTATTTATATATGTGCATGTGCAATGTACAGGAGGAGAAGGGGATGACAGAAGAGGAGATGGCTGGATGGCATCACAGACTCAATGGACATGACTTTGAGCAAGCTCCAGGAGATGGTAGATGACAGGGAAGCCTGGTGTGCCGCAGTCTATGGGGCTGCAGAGTTGGACACAACTGAGCAACTAAACGGTAACAATGTGCAATGTCTGTGCATGCGTGCTATCATGTCCGACTCTTTGTGACCCTATGGACTGTAGCCAGCCAGGCTCGTCTGTTGATGGAATCCTCCAGCAAAAATACTGCAGTGAGTTACCATTTCCTACTCCAGAGAAACTTCCAGAGCCACTGGACCACCTGGAAAGTCCATATTTAAATATACTATATAGATATTTTGTGTATATATATATGTGTGTGTGTGTTATATTAACATAAATATACCTATGTATATGGGGCTTCCACGGTGGCTCAGTCGATAAAGAATCTGCCTGCATTGCAGGAGACTGGTTTCAATCCCTGGGTTGGGAAGAGCCCCTGGAGGAGGGCATGGCAATCCACTCCAGTATCCTTGCCTGAAGAATTCCATGAGCAGAGCAGTGTGGCAAGCTACAGCCCATGGGGTCACAAAGAGTCACACATGACTAACATACACACACACAGACACACACACATATATATATACACTATAGATCAACTCCTATGCTAATATAAACATCAATTATATCAACTAAAATTAGCATACTTTTATTAATTTTAAAAAATTAAAATTTGTTTAATTTTCTTTAAAAAGAAAAATTTTGCAGGTACATTTTCTTCCTGTGGAAGAAGAGGTTTAAGTTTTTCTGAATTTTATCTTGTAGATACCATGGAAACAGTATGCTTTGCATAATCAGTTATTTAATTTAAGAAAATTTCAAATGCTGCCTAGAAGAACCTCTAGAGATTCTAAGCAGTATTACCAGTGGTTTTAGATAATGTCTTGGCAATTATAAACATCAATAAATGCAATGAGAAGAAGCAATGATATGACCATTCTGTCTTCAAGAAGTGAAATTTCGATAATACCCAAATCACTCATTCCCTAACTGAAGAGAATACACATGTAGAGTTGAAATAAAAATTAATTTCAGCAAATTTAAATTTTGTAAGTATACACATAAAAAGACCTACTGATGGAACAGAAATGAATTATTATCACAATTGTTGTTGAATCATCAATTCTATCAATATTTAAAGTAGGTTTTTTTATTCCCTTTGTTAGGAAAATCTAGATGTAGACACATCTTACTTAGTGGTTTAACTGTACAACCTCTTGAGACAGTTACAGACTGAACCACATTCCTCCAAAATTCATATGTCAAAGCCTTAACTTTCTTTGTGATCCAGGTTTATTCACATGTCAGTGGCATGGTGGTATGCTTTAAAGAGAAAAAGTAGAAGCAATGCATGACCACTGAAGTCTAAGCTCAAAAGTGGTATAGTGTCACTTCTGCTGCATTCTGTTGGCTGAAGAAGTCACAAAGCCAGCCCAGACTCATGGTGTAAAGAAATAGACTTACCTCTTGACGGTAGAATCTGCAAGGTCACATTGCGAAGGATACAGAGAGGCCAACTGTGGTGAAAGTGTGAGTGGTAATGGAAATGCTGGGGAGGGGGGCACCATATGCGGATAAATCAGGGCTGATATTTCTTAAGTATATTTATCATAATTTAAGTAATAATTATACATATAGAGGTGGGAGGGTAGATAGTTGATTCCTATTTTCTTAATGAAGGAGAATTCACTTCTTTAAAGAAAATGCAAAGGAATTTAAATGAGAAGGATCTTAATTACCTAACCTTAACATGGAGATTTTCACTGTATGAAGCAAATCAATTCATGTTATGCTGAAATCTGTGAGTTTCATTTTTCCTTTCCTGTTGAATGAATATTTCCTTGTAATAATTCTCTTTGCAGAGCACAGTAACTACCCAACCAGCCTGCCAGTTCTCTCTGAGTGGGAGGCTGTCAAATGGTACATGAGAATCAAGCAAAAATACAACCATCTTTCTGTAGTGTGACATTAATGAATCAGACCAAAAGCTTTTAGTAATATGGAGACAATATGTGAGTTTTAGGCCTATGTGTACAGAAACAGAACTGTCATGATGACAGCATGTTCCCAGATGAAAAAGGCAAAAGTCAAAAGAAGTAAGCAGCCTTCAGTTTCTTTTAATCCTTCAACATGTTTGGGGTTTCTGATTTTTTTTTTTTCTGGTTTGGCAATAGTTAAAAAATAAAAAGTCACATTAATGTTTTTTGTAAGGAGATTATTTTTATTATATTTTTTCATCTAGAAGAAGAAATATATCATTTCACTAAGCAAAATTTCTATGAAAAATACAGTTGTGATTAGTGTGTACATCATATCCTCATGCACATTCAAGAATATTGAAAAAATCCTTTATTTTCTAAAATCTAAAATAATTTTTATTTTGAGTCCTTTTTCAGAGAGGTGAATGAAAACTTAATCTCAGCCAACTCAGCATCCCCTCTGTTTTCCCTCTGAGTTGCACTGAAGCTTCAGGAAGTTTTGGTCTTGTTTGTTGTTTAGTTGCTAAGTTGTGTCTGGCTCTTTTTACTACATTCCCATGGAATGCAGGCCTCCAGGCTCGTCTGCCCACAGGATTTACACAGTGACAAGACTTTGGAGATGCAGAGGGGAGGCGTCTGGCCTGTTGTTTGCTGTGAGCACAGGAACACACAGAGATGTCCATCGGCCCACCTGAGTCTCAGCCACTGACCCCTGCATATCCCAGAGCTTTCCCTGGTTGTCGTCAACAAGACCCCATCAGGATGAGCAACTGTTGCCATTACTGCTGTGTTCCTGTCAGATGCACGTAAATTATCAATTTTTCTTTCCAAAAATGTGGAAATCCTAGCTGACCTGTTTTAAGGTCCCATGTACTAAGGAAGGCTACTCAGTCAATTCAGTTTTCTGGGGTCTTGCCCTTTCTCAAGGGGCTTCCCAGGTGACACTAGTAGCAAAGAGCCTGCCTGCTAATGCTGGAGACAAAAGGTAAGAGACACAGGTTTGATCCCTGCGGTGGGGAAGATCCCCTGGAGGAAGGCATGGCACCCCACTCCAGTGTTCTTGCCTGGAGAATCCCATGGACAGAGGAGCTGGCGGGCTCCAGTCTATGGGGTCACAAAAGTTGGATATGACTGAGCACGCACGCACATCCTTTCTCAGAGGTGGAACTGGGAAAGGAGACACGTGTCTTTCCTCCTTCTTGGGTGCCACAAGGCCCACTGGGTTTTGTTTTCCTGCCTCTTTGAGGCTCAGTCACAGAAGCAAGATGAAAGACCTTTCATCATGGACCACTCACTGTGCACTCATTGTGTCCCTTCTGACTCTTCTCTCTCACACACACAGGGAATGTTTCTGAGGTGGTGTGTAGGGTGGGAGGGTTGTTCTTTCTCATATGTTTTTCTTACATCTTTCATCAATGTTATGAGCAATTTTTTTTTCTTCTGAGGAGAGGAAGTTGATATGGTACATTTGGTTCAGGGCTTATTTAAAAAATCACAGTAGGGACTTCCCTGGCAGTCCAGTGGTTAAGAACCTGCCTGCCAGTACAGAGGACATGAGTTCGATCCCTGGTCTGGAAACTATAAGATCCCACACGTCATGGGGCAACTAAGCCTGTGAGCCACATCTCCTGAGCCCACATTCTAGAGCCCATGGGCCACCACTAGAGAGTAGCCCTCACTTGCCACAACTCAGCATAGGCAAAAATAAATAAATAAACCACAACCAAGAAACAAATTTAAAAAAAAAAAAATAAAATAAAATAAAAAAATAAAAAAAAATAAAATAAAATAAAAAATCACAGTAATCCAAGTCTATGCCCCAACCAGTAATGCTGAAGAACCTGAAGTTGAACAGTTCTATGAAGACTTACAAGACCTTCTAGAACTAACACTCAAAAAAGATGTCCTTTTCATTATAGGGAACTGGAATGCAAAAGAAGGAAGTCAAGAAACACCTGGAGTAACAGGCAAATTTGGCCTTGGGGTACAGAATGAATAAGGGCAAAGGCTAATAGAGTTCTACCAAGAGAACACACTGGTCATAGCAAACACCCTCTTCCAACAACACAAGAGAAGACTCTACACATGGACATCACGAGATGGTCAACACCAAAATCAGATTGATTATATTCTTTGCAGCCAAAGATGGAGAAGCTCTATACAGTCAGCAAAAATAAGACCAGGAGCTGACTGGCTCAGGTCATGAACTCCTTATTGCCAAATTCAGACTGAAATTGAGGAAAGTGAAGAAAACCACTAAACCATTCAGGTATGACCTAAATCAAATCCCTTATGACTATACAGTGGAAGTGAGAAAGATTTAAGGGACTAGATCTGATAGACAGAGTGCCTGATGAACTATGGACGGAGGTTCGTGACATTGTACTAGAGACGGGGATCAACACCATCCCCAAGAAAAAGAAATGCAAAAAAGCGAAATAATTGTCTGAGAGGCCTTACAAATAGCTGTGAAATGAAGAGAAGCAAATAGCAAAGGAGAAAAGGAAAGATATACCCATTTGAATTCAGAGTTCCAAAGAATAGCAAGGAGAGATAAGAAAGCCTTCCTCAGTGATCAATGCAAAGAAATGGAGGAAAACAATAGAATGGGAAAGACTAGAGATCTCTTCAAGAAAATTAGAGATACCAAGGGAACATTTCATGCAAAGATGGGCTGAATAAAGGACAGAAATGGCATGGATCTAATAGAAGCAGAAGATATTAAGAAGAGGTGGCAAGAATACACAGAACTGTACAAAAAAGATATTCATGACCCAGATAATCATGATGGTGTGATCACTCACATAGAGCCAGACATCCTGGAATGTGAAGTCAAGTGGGCCTTAAGAAGCATCACTATAAACAAAGCTCCTGGAGGTGATGGAATCCCAGTTGAGCTGTTTCAAATCCTGAAAGATGATGCTGTGAAAGTGCTGCACTCAATATGCCAGCAAATTTAGAAAACTCAGCAGTGATCACAGGGCTGGAAAAGGTCAGTTTTCATTCCAATCCCAAAGAAAGGCAATGCCAAAGAATGCTCAAACTACGTCACAATTGCACTCATCTCACATGCTAGTAAAGTGATGCTTAAAATTCTCCAAGCCAGGCTTCAGCAATACATGAACTGTGAACTTCCAGATGTTCAAGCTGCTTTTAGAAAAGGCAGAGGAACCAGAGATCAAATAGCCAACATCCACTGGATCATTGAAAAAGCAAGAGAGTTTCAGAAAAATATCTATTTCTGCTTTATTAACTATGCCAAAGCCTTTGACTGTGTGGATCACAACAAACTGTGGAAAATTCTTCAAGAGATGGGAATACCAGACCACCTGACCTGCCTCCTGAGAATCCTGTATGCAGGTCAGGAAGCAACAGTTAGAACTGGACATGGAACAACAGACTGGTTCCAAGCAGGAAGAGGAGTACGTCAAGGCTGTATATTGTCACCCTGCTTATTTAACTTATATGCGAAGTACATCATGAGAAACGCTGGACTGGAGGAAGAACAAGCTGGAATCAAGATTGCTGGAAGAAATATCAATAACCTCAGATATGCAGATGACACCACCCTTATGGTAGAAAGTGAAGAACTAAAAAGCCTCTTGATGAAAGTGAAAGAAGAGAGTGAAAATGTTGACTTAAAGCTCAACATTCAGAAAACTAAGATCATGGTGTCTCGTCCCATCACTTCATGGCAAACAGATGAGGAAACAGTGAAAACAGTGTCAGACTTTATTTTTTGGGGCTCCAAAATCACTGCAGATGGTGATTTCAGCCATAAAATTAAAAGACACTTACTCCTTGGAAGAAAAGTTATGACCAACCTACACAGCATATTAAAAAGCAGAGACTTACTTTGCCAACAAAGGTCCATCTAGTCAAGGCTATGGTTTTTCCAGTAGTCATGTATGGATGTGAGAGTAGGACAATAATGAAAGCTGAGCACAGAAGAATTGATGCTTTTGAACTGTGGTGTTGGAGAAGACTCTTGAGAGTCCCTTGGACTGCAAGGAGATCCAACCAGTCCATCCTAAAGGAGATCAGTCCTGGGTGCTCATTGGAAGGGCTGATGTTGAAGCTGAAACTCCAATACTTTGGCCACCTGATGCAAAGACCTGACTCATTTGAAAAGACCCTGATGCTGGGAAAGATTGAGGGCAGGAGGAGAAGGGGACGACAGAGGATGAGATGGTTGGATGGCATCACTGACACAATGGACATGGATTTGGGTGGACTCTGGGAGTTGGTGATGGACAGGGAGGCCTGGCGTGCTGCGCTTCATGGGGTTGCAACGAGTCGGACACAACTGAGCGACTGAACTGAACTGAAGTGAAAAAAAATAGCTGACTAGAATGAGATCTGAACCTCCTATGTTTATTCAAGTATAAATGTGTTTAATATTATTTCACTGTCTTTTATATCATTTAATAAAAGTTAGAAATGTCTCTTTATGCTTTAAACAGACTGATTGAACATAGTCCTATGAGGAGATCAAACCAGTCAATCCTAACAGAAATCAACCTTGAATATTCATTGGAAGGACTGTTGCTGGCCAATACTTTGGCCACCTGATGCAAAGAGCTGAATTATTGGAAAAGACTCTGATGCTGGGAAGGATTGAAGGCAAAAAGGAGAAGGGGACAGCAGAAGATGCGATGGTTAGATAGCATCCCTGACTCAGTGGACCTGCATTTGAGTAAACACTGGAGATAGTGCAGGACAGAGGAGCCTGATGTGCTATAGTTAATGCGATCTCAAAGAGTAGGACATGACTTAGCAACTGAACAACAGCAACAGAGGAGCAAAAGAGACTTTTCTCTACCTGCTGTTCTACATTTTCTCCATAAAATGCCTGCCTGCTTGAGGAGGGGAAAGGTCAAAGAGGAAAAGGATAAGTAAGAGGAAAAATATTCATTAGTAATTCAAAAATAATACCTTTCCAAACAAAGTATGGTATCAGGTTTACTTTACACATAAGTATTCTTCCTTTGGAAAATATGTTATTTTCTTTGGCAGCACAATCAGAGTTACATTACAGCAGTCTCATCCCAAATACATCAAAATTGATCCTATTTCATGAAATACTTGATAGCTGGTTCTAAAGCAGGATAGTAAGAGGGAACAGTGGATAGTTTGGGGCTCAGAAGAAGAAAGAAACTGACATCTTGAAAGAAAGATATGCACCTCCTTCCTTGTTTAATTCTAGTATGTCTAATGGTATTTTAACAAAATTAGAAATATTTTATTTATAAGTGGACACTAAAATAGCCCATCTCTTAACTGTCCATCTACTTACCTAATTTATAAATTTATCTTAGGTGAACAAACATCTTCCTTGCTGCTACCCACTAGGATCAGACAACTAATACCACAAACAAGAATGATCTGGAAATCCTTCCCACAAACTATTTGCTAATGTGTGTATGGGTTTATTTACATGTGCATTTATGTATGTCAATCTTCATTCTAAGACCAAATCAAATTTTTTTAATTATATTTGTTTAATATAATTGCTTTTATTAAACTAAAATTCTATGTTTCCTGGGGGTTCATTGTCATATTTGGGAGTCCAATGAGTCCTCAAATATTAGTGCTGGCAAATATTAGTATTGTCAATGTTTTTTATTCTTTTGGCTGATTCAGGTGATTAAACATTTTCTGTGCTGTCTTATTCCTGAGTCCCCTGAAAGTAGCATCTGAGTGATATCGTCTGGGTTGCAAGTAGTTTATATGGGACAAGATTGGGCCAAGCAGAAGGGAGAGAGCACAGACAGTAATATAGAAGGGGAAAAGGCTATAAGGTGTATCTTATTTAGCTGGTTTCCACTTAGGACAGTTGGAGTTCCCACTGAGGAACCATGTAGAATATGCCTTAGATTTATCTCACTGAATGACAAGGAGATGGGACATCTGCTCACATCCTCATGGCTTAAGAGTTGGCAACAGGGAAATTAACTCCTCTCACATTTACAACCTGTTCCTACTCACAGGAGATGAGAGAGCACTGTAGCTTTGGAAACCAATGAGAAGCCCACAGTGTCCAACTGAGTGAGGTACTAGCTGTGTTCATAGCACCATCTTACATTTGATTTATTGAATCCTCTAAAGCTGCCTTCTCTTTGAAAAAAACTATCTTCCTCGCCTTGTCTTCCTTTCATAATCTAGTGCTTTCTAATTTTTTTTCCAGTTATATCAATTCAGTTAGTCTTTGCCACACACTGTGTGATACACAAATATTCACTCCATTATGTAGGTGAGAAATCAGAGGCTCAGAGAGGAAAATTAACTTTCTGGACCTTGAAACTTCTCCCCTGTATTCTTTCCAATATACTAAGATGCTTCTATTGAAGTAATAGATGTGAAATTTAGAAATTCTTTTGAAATATGAATGATGTTTGGATTAAGTCATAATGATTCAAACTATAAATTCAGTCCTCAGGAAAAGAAAAAGAGAATGCTTTACTCAGAACTCTTCTGATTGTGGCTGGCAGAAACCACACTTAGGTAAAGAAGAATTTATTGACTCAGGTAACCAAAGGTTGAACAGGGCGTCCTCTAGGTCAGGGGTCTTCAATATTTGGGATCTAATGCCTGATGATCTGATGTGGAGCTTATGTAATAATAATAGAAATAAAGTACACAATAAATATAATATGCTTGAATCATCCCAAAACCATCCTCCCCCACCCTGGTTCATGGAAAAATTATCTTCCACGAAATCGGTCCCTGGTGCCAAAAAGATTGAGGACCTCGGCTAGGTGACTCCATTTCTGTTTATTAGTTTTCTCTGAATCTGCTATGAACCAACTTCTTCCCCAGGATAGAGTACGCTGCTGCTGCTGCTAAGTCACTTGAGTCGTGTCCAACTCTGAGCGACCCCATGGACAGCAGCCCACCAGGCCCTTCCGTCCACAGGAGTCTCTAGGCAAGAATACTGGAGTGGGTTGCCATTTCCTTCTCCAGAAAGATGGAGTATATTTTTGCCCTATTCAGAAGTTGAGATTCAATTTTGAGGTTAAAAGAAACATGGAATCTGGTCTCTCCAATCCAGAATTTTAAAACCCCAGAGAAGAGCTCTGATTGGCCCAGTTTCAAGCAGGCATGCACCTTTAAATAACTAATTGATACCAAAGAAGTAGGTTCTGCTTGGACATTCTGGCCTCCAGATTGTAAGAGACTCAGAGTAGAAGCATTTTGGGGAAATATAGACATTGCAATTTGGGACAAAGTAATTGCTATCTATCTATTCTAAAAGGGATAATAATGTAGTATCTACAGAATAAGAAAATATCAGTATTCATTTAAGAAAAACTTAAATGCTTTTTCCTATGTCTTTTCTTTTTTTTTCTTAATCAGATTTAACCAAGTGGACAAATTGCTCTGGTGTTTTGATGCTATCTAGGCACAATCATTATCCTAGTTAAGGGAAGAAACCCCTAAAGAAAGGAGATGCAAAATCATTTCTGTATTAAGTATTGGTTATTATCAGTTAAGGTCTGAACTATTGTTATAATTGTTCCTCAAGTAAAATGAAAGGGAATTAATATCAAAATATTTGGGAAGAGAAGAGCTCTGCTTTGTAAGAAGAGATGACTTTTGTAAAAAACTGGAAATACAGTATTAAAACTAAGAAAGTGGCTATGGTTAAAAGTGAACATCACATAACAGAAGCTTAGTGAACTAGAAAATATGTCAGAAGAATATATCCAGCGGAGGCATGAGACCACAAAAGGATGGAATAATGAAGAGGGCAAGAAATAAGGGATTATTGGGAAGGCCAAACATATGTATAACTTGAGCTATAGAAGGAAAAAAGAGAGTAGAGGAAGAACAATCTTTAAAAAATGATGGTGCCTTTTTCTCCCCATCTTCCTTTCACTTCCTCTCTTGCTTTTTCTTCCCATACTCACTTTTCTTCCAATCTTTTCTTCCTTTTCTATCTATCCTTTCCAAAGTGGAAGAGTTATCATGGTGGCTGAGGTTACAGAGCAGTAAGCAGGTATTAGGAGGCCACAAGGATTATTTTAAAACTCTACTAGAAAAGGTACATGCACCCCAATGTTCATAGCAGTACTCTTTATAGTTGCCAAGTCATGGAAGCAACCTAAGTGTCCATCAGCTGAGTAGTGGATAAAGAATATGTAGTACTTATATACAAATGGAATACTAATCAACCATAAAAAGAATGAAGTAATGCCAACTGGACTGCAAGGAGATCAAACCAGTCAATCGTAAAGGAAATCAGTCCTGAATATTCATTAGAGGGATTGATGATGAAGCTGAAGCTCCAATACTTTGGCCACCTGATGCGAAGAACTGACTCATTGGAAAAGACCCTATTGCTGGGAAAGATTGAAGGTGGGAGGAGAAAGGGACGACAGAGGATGAGATGGTTGGATGGCATCACCGACTCAATGGACATGAGTTTGAGCAAGCTCCGGGAGTTGGTGATGGACAGGGAAGCCTGGTGTCCATGCAAAGAGTCGGACATGACTGAGTGATTGAGCTGACTAAATGCCAATTGTAGCAACATGGATGGATCTAGAGATTATTGAAAAGTGAAGTAAATGAAGTAAGCCAGAGAAAAGCAAATAGCATATGATATCATTTATATGTGGAATCTAAAATGGATACAAATGAACTTATTTACAAAACAGAAACAAGCTCACAGACATAGAAGGGAAACAAGGATACTCTGGTGGCTCAGACGGTAAAGAGTCTGCCTGTGGTGGGGGAGACCAGGGTTTGATCCCTGGGTCGGGAAGATCCCCTGAGGATGGAAATGGCAACCCACTCCACTATTCTTGCCTGGAAAATCCCATGGGTGGCGGAGCCTGGCAGGCTACAGTCCATGGGGTCGCAAAGAGTTGGACACGACTGAGCCACTTCACTTTCTTTCTTTCAAGGTTACCAAAGAGGAAAGGGGGGAGTGTTAGATTAGGAGTTTGAGATTAGAATATACACATCACTATATATAAAATAGATAAATAACAAGGACCTAATGTATTACATAGGGAACTGTACTCAATATCTTATAATAACATATAATGGAAAAGAATCTAAAAAATAAATGTGCATGTAACTGAATCACTTTGCTGTACCCCTGAAATTAACAAAATATTATAAATCAACTATATTTCAATAAAAATTGCTTTAAAAATTTTTTTGAAGTAAAACTCAATAACTTTCCCTAAGAAAACTTTCCCTTTACTTATTAAGCAGGATAAACACATAAAACAACCCACAGATATAGGTGATACAGGCATAGATAGAGATACAGATACAAGAGGCATGCTTTAAAAATTAGGAAACTAAATAAATAAATAATTAGGGCACAGAAAGCATTAAAGTAAAAGAGTATACACAAAAAAAGCTAAAAGAAAAAAAAAAGCTAAAAGAAATGTGGCATAGCAAATTCATGTCTTAAAAATTAGATTATAAATCAAAAAGTATTGCTGAAGATGAGAGACATTACACAATGAGAAGGTCAGTTCAACAGAAAAGTATAACAATTCTATGTGTGTATATTTCTGGCCATAAAGCAAACAACAAATGTAGAAAAAATTGGAGATCATAACTATGTTCTTTGAACAGGAATAATTCCCTGTAGCTCAGTTGGTAAAGAATCTGCCTTCAATGCAGGAGACCCAGGTTCGATTCCTGGGTTGGGAAGATTTCCTGGAGAAAGAAGTGGCAACCCGCTCCAATATTCTTGCCTGGAGAATCCCATGGACAGAGGAGCCTGGCAGGCTACAGTCCATAGGGTTGCAAGAGTCGGACATGACTTAGCAACTAAACCACCACCACCAAACAACATCATGACAAAGGAGACATAATCTAAAACTTCAAGATTGGATTAACATTTGAAAAGCACAGGATCTGATTCATCCTTTCTTATATTAACAGAATAAAAAAGAAAAAGAATAAGATCACCTTAATGCTTCTTAGATGAGGAAAATATATTTGACATCTCAAGCCTCACTTATGCTGAATTCTCTTAGCAAATAAGGAATACAAAGGAAATTTTATTTGATAAAGAATATCTAAAAAAAATTAACATCATACTGCAGTAAAATGTAAATACTTTCCAACTAAGTTAGAGAATAAATTAAGGTTGTCTACCTTGACCACTACTAAAAAACATTGTACCAGAAGTCCTAGCCAGAATACTAAAGCAGTAAAAGAAATGAGCAGATAAAATTGGAAAGAATAAAAACTACTATAGATATTTTGCACATTGAAAATCTAAATGAATCTCAAAAAAAATTATAATTAATAAATGAATTTTCCAAAATCATAGGATACAAAGTAAACATTTTTATGGCCTAGCCATATGTATATATAGTGGTATATAATATGTATGTGTGTATGTATATATGTGTGTGTGTATATATATATATATACAACATCTCCTTTATTGATTCATCCATTAATAAAAACTTAGTTTGCTTACATAACTTGGCTATTTTAAATAATACTGCAGTAAGTATTGGAGTGCATATATCTTTTCAAATTTCTGTTTGCTTTTCTTCAGATAAATGTCCAGAAGTGAAATTGCTGGATCATGTGGTAGATCTATTTTTAATTTTTTGAGGAGCCTCCAAACTGTTTTCCATAGTGGCTGTATCAATATACATTCCCACCAACAGTGCATGAAGCTTCCCTTTCTCCACATCCTTGCCAACACTTGCCATTTGTTGTCTTTTTGATAACAGCCTTTCTGGCAGGTGTGAGGTGGTATCTCATGTGGTTTTGATCTGCATTTCCCTCATGACTAGTGATGTCAAGCGTCTTTTCATGTGTCTGTTGGCCATATGTATGTCTTCTTTCGAAAATACGGCTGTTCAGGTCCTCTGCCTAATTTTTCAGTCAGACTGTTGATTTTTTTGATGCTGAGTTGTATGAGTTCTGTGTACATACTTTATATTAACCCCTTATTGGATCTATCATTTGCAAATATCTTCTTTCAGTGGGTTGATTTTTCATTTTATTGTTGGCAGCAGGCTTCTTTTGGATCTTTTTGCTTACTGTAGAATGAGAGTCTTTCAATGAGTACCTCACAGGAATGGCTGGTGCTAAACTAATTAAACCCAGAGTGGCCATTTTGATGTCAGTGTCTCCTAAGATTTGCTTATTGGAAGTACCTTAAAATGGAGTTACACTATGCTGTTTTCTTCTCTTTGTAAAGTGATGCTATCCTCCAAGTACAACATTTCAGGCCTGGCCAGTTCCAAGAATGAGGAGATGTTATTGTAGATCAGAACATCTCAACAAAGCAAATTCTTCTCTTCTGGCTCACAAATTCCTAAAAGGAACAAACTTGTTAAATTTGGTGGTAGTAATTAGGCTAAATTAAATACTTTTGGGCTGCTTGCTTAACAAAATGTCGCAAAGGCTGCACCAAAACGCTCCCTGAAAAACCTTCAGATTTACTTGGTTTAATGACAGCTACTCTCTCCTTTAAAGAACTAAACCTCAGATTTCCAACAGTTTACAAAAGCAGTTCTGAAAACTTTCCTCATTAAACATGGGAACACACTGCCCTTGAGCCCTGAAATGTAATTGCTTCAAGTGAAATATCATGTAATACTAACCTACTGGGACATCCCCTAAAACTTTCAAGTGGCTCATTACCTCTAAGGATAGTTAATGTACTACCTAATGCTTCCAAAACTTACAGGAAACAGGAAATGAAAGCGGATAGGCAAGTCTTCTAAGATAATCATAATATTCACATTGGCCTCCACAGAATCATAACAGTATTCATTGAGTCATCACTAGATGTCAATTGATTCATTTTATCCTCACAAACAACATTGTTTTCCTATTTTGCAGGGAAAAAAAGCGGAGGCACAGAGAAAGTAATATGCCTGGTGTCACTAAGCAAGAAATTCTCAAAGTCAGGATCCAAATCTCCATACTCTGCAATGCTTCATTATTCTCTCCTTTAAAATAACTCTGGATTCCTGAGAATGACTCACATGAGTTTTCTTAGCCATTTTTACTCTGTTGAATTGCATCTACTATGTGGGAAGAGGACAGATCAGCTCAGAGAAGATGATCAGGGCTCTTCCTTAAGGAAAGGAAAGATATTATTATAGGTCAGAACATCTCAACAAAGCAAACACTGCTGCTTCTGGCCCTCAATTTCCTAAAATGAACAAACTAACAAAAAGTTGTTACATTTGGTGGTAACAACCTGGGTCAACTACAGTATTTCATATTATGCAGTGCATGCTATGGGTGCTAAGTCTTACCTTTTTACTGTGTGGAGTACAGTGTTTGCCTTCTGACTGTGGTCAAAGGTATGAATGTGTTGTAGGAACCTGGTGATAAAGGGGCATCAAGAACAAAAAGAGCCCCAGGACCTTAGATTTAGGAGGAGAAACTGCACAGGCTCATTTCTTTTTGTTGTGAAACGGAGCTCAATTGAGAAGCCCTTTGGAGACTACTGTTTAAAAATATTGATGATATATTTCATTGACAATCTATGTGCTCAGTTGCTCAATCATATCCAACTCTTTGCAATCGCTTCCCTGTCCATGAAATTTTCCAAGCAAGAATACTGGAGTGGGTTGCCATTTCCTACTCCTACCCCACCATCGATAATCTATGCAGGCAGAATATTAGGCATTTCATGCATTATTTTATTTAATTCTTATGTCTACAACATTATTGTTGTCTCTGTTTTACAGATGACAACTACAATGTTAGTAACAGAGATAGAATTTTAACTTCAGTCTGTTTTTTTTTAATATTTATTTTATATTGGAGCACAACTGATCAACAATGTTGCATTGTTGATCAGGTATACAGAAAAGTGATCAAGTTATACATATACATGTATCTATTCTTTTGCAAATTCTTTTCCCATTTAGGTTATTGTAGAATATAGAGCAGTGCTACCTTTGCTAAAAAAGTAGGTCCTTGTTGGGCTTCCTTGGTTGCTCAGATGGTAAAGAATCCGCCTGCAATGAGGGAAACCTAGGTTCGATCCCTGGGTTGGGAAGATCCCCTGGAGGAGGGCAAGACAACTCACTCCAGTATTCTTGCCTGGAGAACCCCCATGGACAGAGGAGCCTAGCGGGCTACAGTCCATGGAGTGGCAAAGAGTCAGACACGACTGAGCAACTAAGAACTGCACAGATCCTTGTTGGTTATGTATTTTAAATATAGCAGAGTGTATAAATCTATCCCCAAAACTTCAGTCTGTTTTAATACAAAAGAGTTCTTCAATGTTACTCTAGTTTTCCACAAAAAGGACTTTAAATGTATTTTTTCACACTGATGTAGGAACTACCCGACTTTTGCTGTACTGTGTCCTGGGCAGAGATTCCAGGTAGCTCAGTTGCAGACAAATGTATGATCTTCAAAGGAGGTTGTCAAGATCCAGAAAAAACTCAGGGACTTGGGGACTTGAAGTCAAGGCAAGGAGGCAGTTGGAGGAGAATGAAGGGAGGGGGGCAATCAAGGCAAACAATATGGCAGCAACATGGTCCTCAAAACTGAAGACATCTAAACTTTGCTGAGCTCCATGTTACAACAGGATCCAATAACTCTTTTCTTAGGCTCGACCTGGATTTGGTCTCCAAGTTATAGCTAATGTTCTTTCTTGCCACATCTGGGTGTCAAATAAATAGGACATTGGCAATCTGCCTTTCAGTTCCTCACAAGAGCACACCTGAATGACAGCTACGGTAAATCTGACCAGTGGTCCTGAGAGATTTGTTGATATATGCCCTTGCTTCTGTCTCCTTCAACCAATAAAACTCTCCATTTTCTAGCAAGATATGTCAATAGTAACAGAAGGTAGGCCTATTTAAAAACCTTTGTGGACAACCTCTTATTTCAAAATGGCAAACCTTACCATTTAAATTTCAAATTTTACCACTTAAAGTGTAACTTCATGCCTTGGTAGATACACAATTATTTAACTCAGTTGAAAGTTACAGGGGAATAAACACTAGATGACTGCTGCTAAATGATCAATGTATTCATTAAGACTCTTTCCATTGCAAGTGGCAAAAAATGCAGCTGAAGGATTGCATTTAAAGGCAGAAATTTTTGACTCACATATGTGTAAAGTGGGTGCTGGCCTTTGGAACAGCTGGTTTCAGGTCATGTCAACAGTGCCTGCTTCCAAGTGTTGTCTCGACACATCTATATGTGTTATTCTCATCCTCATTTCCTTTGGACATTGTCCTCTGTGTGGTATACGTTCCATGGAAGAGGTGATGATGTCAATCTGTCTGCAAGTAAAGAAGAATGCAAGCTCTCCTCTTCCAACTTAAGAAGAGACCCAGAGAAGGACTGGGTTTGACTCAGACAATCACTTGCATACCCCTTTGGATGAGTATTATTAGAGAGAATGGATGCCATAGTTTTCAGTTATTCTGTGGCTTGTGTGGTAGAGCAGGGTGATCAACAGCTTCACCAGATTCACATGGTAGGGATCCCAAACAAAAATGGAAATGATTTTTCCACAAGAAGAGAAATCAGATAGTAGGGTGAATAATAAAAAAAAAAGCAGAAAAACAAATAAAAATAGGTATCTTCTTTAGTCAGTTCAAAGAGAGACAAAGAGAGATCTTATTTAATTTAATCAAATATCCATTCTACTTGTGTGTGGAAGCCCCAGATGTTTTTTGCTTTCAAGAATATTCCATGTGCTCAAACTCATAGTTAGGGGAAAGACAGCAACATAGTTGGACTAGAAACTGAAGTATTTTCTTTGGGTCAGAGTCAAATGGAGCAAAAGCTACACCTGAGTGCTACCGGGTATGTATCAATCTTTACATGAGATTTTATTTTTTCCTTAAGCCCTGAACACTTTAGAACCTAAGGTGAGTTAATCACCATAGAATAAGTTAGTCTCTAGGCTAAACTTGAAGACTTATTTCAGAAATGCTTTCTAAACATTTGCTGTGTAGGATCAAGATCAATTCCCACAAAAAGAGTTACTTCCCATTTTGTTTCTATAAGTTATTTACAAATGTGATTAGCGACTAATTTCTTTTATTAACTTATCAGGCTTGAAATTTCTTTTTTATCCTCTTTCAAGTCCTCCCTCTTCAAAAAGTAGGATATTTATATGGAAATAATATTACTTTTCAGTATCATTTCCTTTTCAATTTTATGCATTTGGCATTCTGAAAAATATAAAACACAGAGACTAAAGTGGAAAATCTTCCTTTTATTATCTCACATACATAGCTGCTTTTACAAGTATGGTTATACCATCCCTTCAAAATAGACAAGAATGTGAAAGAACTTGGCTGAACTATGGAATCTTTTATGATTAAAATGGAAATTTTTTGCTGGGAAAAGGGAGACAGTTGAAATATTGTTCTTACACAACCTTCTAGTAATATTTTGAACAAGAATTTAATTTATATGCTCATATTGTAGAATCTCAAAGCATAGCAATCCACATGTAAATACGTAATGTCAGCTTGCTTTCTTTCAGAGTATTTATTTCAAAAGCTCCCCATGAACAATAGTATTCTGGGAGGGTTTTTTTTTTTTTTTTTTTGAGATATTTGAAAAACTGTGGGTGGCTCACTATTGTGTGGAAATTCTACCACACTTTAAAGCTCTACAAGCTTAGGAATGTTGGTAATTTTCAAAAGCAGATGTTTTTCTTGGCCTCTACAATGATATTTAGCATATACAAAAGTGCTGTATACATTAGGATGACCAAATGATAGACTTGACTGTCTTTGTAGTCTATTTAAAGCTTGGAGAGAAAAATACTAAAGAGCAATGTTATTGAGTTCAAGGATTATAAAAAACAAGGAAGCAAGTAAAATTTATTGTCCTTTAGACAGAATCCCACTGCTGCCTGCATCTCACAGTAATTCTAGAAATAGTAACCATCACTAAAGATTTTTCTCAAATTGTTTCTCTCTGGATATTCCCAACATGGTCAGTGAATACTCAAAAAGAAACTTGAGGGGTTGTCTTTTTTCCATTGTATATCCTTGCCTCCTTTGTCAAAGATAAGGTGTCCATAGGTTCGTGGATTTATCTCTGGGCTTTCTATTTTGTTCCATTGATCTATATTTCTGTCTTTGTGCCAGTACCATACTGTCTTGATGACTGTGGCTTTGTAGTAGAGTCTGAAGTCAGGCAGGTTGATTCCTCCCGTTCCATTCTTCTTTCTCAAGATTATTTTGGCTATTCGAGGTTTTTTGTATTTCCATACAAATTGTGAAATTCTTTGGTCTAGTTCTGTGAAAAATACCGTTGGTAGCTTGATAGGGATTGCATTGAATCTATAGACTGCTTTGGGTAGAATAGCCATTTTGACAATATTGATTCTTCCAATCCAGGAACACGGTATGTTTCTCCATCTGTTTGTGTCCTCTTTGATTTCTTTCATCAGTGTTTTATAGTTTTCTATGTATAGGTCCTTTGTTTCTTTAGGTAGATATACTCCTAACAAGTGGTGCTGGGAAAACTGGTCAACCACTTGTAAAAGAATGAAACTAGAACACTTTCTAACACCATACACAAAAATAAACTCAAAATGGATTAAAGATCTAAATGTAAGACCAGAAACTATAAAACTCCTAGAGGAGAACATAGGCAAAACACTCTCCGACATAAATCACAGCAAGATCCTCTATGACCCACCTCCCAGAATATTGGAAATAAAAGCAAAACTAAACAAATGGGACCTAATGAAACTTAAAAGCTTTTGCACTACAAAGGAAACTATAAGCAAGGTGAAAAGACAGCCCTCAGATTGGGAGAAAATAATAGCAAATGAAGAAACAGACAAAGGATTAATCTCAAAAATATACAAGCAACTCCTGCAGCTCAATTCCAGAAAAATAAATGACCCAATCAAAAAATGGGCCAAAGAACTAAACAGACATTTCTCCAAAGAAGACATACAGATGGCTAACAAACACATGAAAAGATGCTCAACATCACTCATTATTAGAGAAATGCAAATCAAAACCACAATGAGGTACCATTACACGCCAGTCAGGATGGCTGCTATCCAAAAGTCTACAAGCAATAAATGCTGGAGAGGGTGTGGAGAAAAGGGAACCCTCTTACACTGTTGGTGGGAATGCAAACTAGTACAGCCACTATGGAAAACAGTGTGGAGATTTCTTAAAAAACTGGAAATAGAACTGCCATATGACCCAGCAATCCCACTTCTGGGCATACACACTGAGGAAACCAGATCTGAAAGAGACACGTGCACCCCAATGTTCACCGCAGCACTGTTTATAATAGCCAGGACATGGAAGCAACCTAGATGCCCATCAGCAGATGAATGGATAAGGAAGCTGTGGTACATATACACCATGGAATATTACTCAGCCATTAAAAAGAATTCATTTGAACCAGTCCTAATGAGATGGATGAAGCTGGAGCCCATTATACAGAGTGAAGTAAGCCAGAAAGATAAAGACCATTACAGCATACTAACACATATATATGGAATTTAGAAAGGTGATAACGATAACCCTATATGCAAAACAGAAAAAGAGACACAGAAATACAGAACAGACTTTTGAACTTTGTGGGAGAATGTGAGGGTGGGATATTTCAAAAGAACAGCATGTATACTATCTATGGTGAAACAGATCACCAGCCCAGGTGGGATGCATGAGTCAAGTGCTCCGGCCTGGTGCACTGGGAAGACCCAGAGGAATCGGGTGGAGAGGGAGGTGGGAGGGGGGATCGAGATTGGGAATACATGTAAATCCATGGCTGATTCATATCAATGTATGACAAAACCCACTGGAAAAAATAAAAAATAAAAAAAAAATAAAAAATAAAAAAAAAAAGAAACTTGAGGGGGAAGAAGAGACTTGGGTGATCACCTTTGCTTGTCTTTTGATTTTTTTTTTTTTTTTTTTTGATGGAGAAAGAGAAACATATGATTTCTGTGTGTGTGTGATGTCTGCCTCTTTGCAACCCCGTGGACTATAGCCCACCAGGCTCCTCTGTCCATGGGATTCTCCAGGCAAGAATACTGGAGTGGGTTGCCATGCCCTCCTCCAGGGGATCTTTCCAACCCAGGGACCAAACCCAGATCTCCCACATTGCAGGCAGATTCTTTACTGTCTGAGCCGCCAGGGAAGACCCACATGATTTCTAAGCACATGCAAAAATGAAATCAGAGTTGATGAAACACATTCAAACAGTGTGGTTACATATCTCCATCTTAGCAAATTAATCAAGTTCTTTCTATTTTTAACATTGAGAAACAAACATCATTCACATATATAAATGATGCATAGTTTTAAATATATATATATATATTTTTTTAAAATTTATTTATTTATTTTTTCAGTGGGTTTTGTCATACATTGACATGAATCAGCAATAGATTTACACGTTCCTCATCCCGATCCCCCCTCCCCCCTCCCTCTCCACCCGATTCCTCTGGGTCTTCCCAGTGCACCAGGTTCGAGCACTTGTCTCATGCATCCCACCTGGGCTGGTGACCTGTTTCACCATAGATAATATACATGCTGTTCTTTCGCAACATCCCACCCTCACCTTCTCCCACAGAGTTCAAAAGTCTGTTCTGTACTTCTGTGTCTCTTTTTCTGTTTTGCATATAGGGTTGTCGTTACCCTCTTTCTAAATTCCATATATATGTGTTAGTATGCTGTAATGTTCTTTATCTTTCTGGCTTACTTCATTCTGTATAATGGGCTCCAGTTTCATCCATCTCATTAGAACTGGTTCAAATGAATTCTTTTTAACGGCTGAGTAATATTCCATGGTGTATATGTACCACAGCTTCTTTATCCATTCATCTGCTGATGGGCATCTAGGTTGCTTCCATGTCCTGGCTATTATAAACAGTGCTGCGATGAACATTGGGGTGCACGTGTCTCTTTCAGATCTGGTTTCCTCAGTGTGTATACCCAGGAGTGGTATTGCTGGGTCTAAATGTAAGACCAGAAACTATAAAACTCCTAGAGGAGAACATATGCAAAACACTCTCCGACATAAATCACAGCAAGATCCTCTATGACCCACCTCCCAGAATATTGGAAATAAAAGCAAAAATAAACAAATGGGACCTAATGAAACTTAAAAGCTTTTGCACTACAAAGGAAACTATAAGTAAGGTGAAAAGACAGCCCTCAGATTGGGAGAAAATAATAGCAAATGAAGAAACAGACAAAGGATTAATCTCAAAAATATACAAGCAACTCTTGAAGCTCAATTCCAGAAAAATAAATGACCCAATCAAAAAATGGGCCAAAGAACTAAACAGACATTTCTCCAAAGAAGACATACAGATGGCTAACAAACACATGAAAAGATGCTCAACATCACTCATTATCAGAGAAATGCAAATCAAAACCACAATGAGGTACCATTACACGCCAGTCAGGATGGCTGCTATCCAAAAGTCTACAAGCAATAAATGCTAGAGAGGGTGTGGAGAAAAGGGAACCCTCTTACACTGCTGGTGGGAATGCAAACTAGTACAGCCACTATGGAAAACAGTGTGGAGATTCCTTATATATTTTTAAAGTCAGAAGACTACGATACAGTGACTCATAAATTTGGAATATTTATTCAGTTACTAGTTTCTGGACTCATATTATATATAAAGTACATTTTTAAAGCAATGAGGAAAAGGATGATGAACAGGACAAAATCATTAATTTGCATGAGTGTTCAGTGTTATTCAACTGTCATTGACCCCTTTTCCCAATGACTTGATTTGTTCAATACTTTAATAATAAAACTCCATCAACAAAACATTTTATTAGTTGAGTAAAAAGTGTGTGTTATATATGAAGGAACACTCTTTGGCTTTTAAGTAGAAAATAATTCAAAAGTCAAGCTATCTAATGAAAACTGAATAATCGTATGTGGCATACCATCTTGATCAAAACACTAATTGCCATCTTTGATATGCTTCCTCTGGGTTGAGGATCCCTTAGGATTTCTTTGTGGAAGCATCAGAGAAAAGAAGTTTGAAGAAATCCATTCTTTTCATCTCGACTTTCAATAAGTTAAAAAAGAAAGCATGGTTAGAGCCTCTAGAAATGTCTTTACATAGATCAGTTCACATAAACAATTCTCAATACCAAAATATCAAGAAAAACTTTCTCCTATTGTATTTGGAGAGGAGCAGTAATATCCCTGAATTTTATTTCACCAAGCTTTAGTCTCGTAAGATTAATATGTATTCAGCAGGTAAGAGATTTCATAAGGGATTCTAAGTTTCCTATTTGAAACACTAGTATTTTCTAAATCAGACACCATATATTAAGGCCAAAATGTACTGGCCAAAGAGTTTTATAGAGCTCTCTCATGGGTTCAAGTGGATAATTCCTTTGCTAATATCATTGAAGTTCATTGAAAAGGGGATGCTATTATTTCCTGGTTTCAAAAATTATTCCCTGTCTTACTAGTGTCATGGAATAAAACGGCTGCCTCCTATCTCCCCTTTCTCTTGTCAGTCAACACATCTGTGCCAGTTCAGTAACAAGATCCCATTTCTGCAGCAGTGATCCTGCAGGGACTGGTGAAAGATCTCAACCCACACTTCTCATTGGATCCCCAATCCCTCCGAAGAGCTACATGCAAAACAGGAACAAATGAGGTCATCAGATGGAGAACTCAATCAGACTTATTTAGTCAACAATGTCTGAGATAATTCTTTTGTCAGTAATGGAGATATGAAGAAAAAAAATGTTTTTCAATTCTAGCATAAAGTTTCATTTACTTTTCACATCATGCCCTGTTACATCATTATGAAATAAATTTTTAGTTGTATGACCTTAGGCAAGAAGTTTTATGAACTGAGTACTAGCTCAAAATATTTATCCAGAAGGACTGCTGTGAGAATTAAATGAGATAACGTATAAAAAAAACAGTGTCTGGTAAACAGAGCAATAATACTATTCCCCCTAAAGGGCACCATTCACACTGTTTTCTATATATGGAGACCCCTGGAACTAGGCAATGGCAAGATATGCTGGCAAATATGAATAGCTAAAAAAATAAGCAGCATATGGCAAAACATAGAGTGTGCATTATATATTCTTTCTATTTTTCTCCGGGTATCAGGAAACAATAGTGATGAAGCTGTTATCTGCTAAAGCTTCCATTCTGTCAACACATTTACTTTACATGTGGGATCATTTTCTGAGAAATCATACAGTGAATTAAATCAGTGGTGTATTGTGTTATTATAGCATGGCTTCTATGGAACTATGCTCTGAGCAACCTGGTCTGGACATTTCTCTTCCATCCTCTTCAAATACTCTCAAGTCATACCATGCATTCAACAGCAGTTCTTTTCAGCTGCTATTCATACATACTTTTCGCTGTCAATACTTCCAGTATGCTGAGATGTTTCTGATGCGTGTGGAATCACACGTGGAATGACATGTGAAGGAATCACCTTCAGAGTGTGATTCCTAATTGCTAACTTATAAGTACTTTTTGTTTCCCTCACTATTTCTTTGAAACAGACTACAAACTCAAAAATAAATAAATAAAACAGCCTAATAATTTCTCAGGTTTTTTTTTAGAAGATACAGGTAGCACGGTTATTTACATATATTTTTAGCAGCCTTTACAGGTCAAGTCTATTCACTGTATCAAAATAAATGGAAGAAATAGAAACTACATCAAAGGAAAAATAATCATTGCAGAAAGCATTAAACTCAGGATTGTACATTAGGGTTGTTCATGACTGTAAAGTGCACAGACAGGCATGCAGATGCACAGAGAATGGAAACTCACATAAAGTAACCATGTCCTGGCACTGGTGGGAGTGAAAATTAGTTAAGTGCTTTGCAGAGAAATTTGACCACACTTATTTAAATTGAATTTAAACATGCCCTACATTTCAGCAAGTCCACTCAGTCATGTACTTCAGAGAAACTAGCACATAGAGAACTCATTAGAATATATTTCAGCATTGCTCCTATCAGTGCAAAACTGGGGAGAACCCAAATATCTATCAAATAAGAATGATAAATTGAAATGTAGTCATACAAAAAAATACTAAAAAGCAGTTAAATTAATGAACACAAATAAACACGGATAAATTGCAAAAATATATTCTTGATTGAAAAAAGCAGGCTGCGTTATTCAGGTTTTTTTCAGTGAGTATTTTCTAAGTATTTTCTGTGCATCACATACACAAGATTGTTCTAAATAGCAAGAATACTGGAACGGGTAGCCATTCCTTTCTCCAAGGGGATCTTCCCAAGCCAGGGATCAAACCTGAGTCCCCTACATTTCAGGTAGATTCTTTACCTGTGAGTCACCAGGGAAGCCCAAGCTTATAGTCTATACTGCATTAAAGATACCAATGTCACTTTTAAGCTAGACCTGGTCTAAGGGCCAACAAATCAAAACTTTAGTTCCCATTTTGGAAATGGGAACTAATTCAGAGACAAGGTGTTTGGAACTATGAAGAAAATTATAGTAAAAGAAAGTAATTTCTTTTTTTTTTCCACTTCTTTTTTTCTCTCACATTCTTTTTTTTTTTCATTTATTTATATAAGTTGGAGGCTAATTACTTTACAATATTGTAGTGGTTTTTGCCATACATTGATATGATCAGCCATGGATTTACATGTATTCCCCATCCTGAACCCCCCTCCCACCTCCCACCCCATCTCATCCCTCTGGGTCATCCTAGTGTACCAGCCCTGAGCACTTGTCTCATGCATCAAACATGGACTTATGGATGTAGAAAGATTAGCTTACCTATGAATATAACAATTAAACATGACATCATGAAAAACACAAGAGTCTAGTTTTAAAAGAGTACTTGGAATATGTGATTTTTATATTCTTTCCAGTTGTATCAATATTAGACACGGTAGTCAGATAGAAAAGTATAACTCTGCCATCTGCTGTTAGGTTTAATAGCCTGAAGCTTAAAGATGTATATGTGACATGTGAGTGTCATTAGTCATTAGGAAAAAGCAAATTAAAATCTCAATGAGATACCACTACACTGGGGGTCAGCGAACTTTTGCTGTAAAGAGCCAGATTATAAATATTTTAGGCTTTATAGACCAGATGATCTCTATCACAGCTCTTCAATTCTGTCACTGTAAAGCAAAAGCGGCCTTGGAAAAGAAATAAGCAAATGCACATCATCATGTCCCAATAAAGCTTTATTTACAAAACCAGGTGATGGACTGGATTTGGCCTATGAAACATAAATGCTGACTTCACTTTCACTGCAATCTTTTCTGGGCGCCTGATGACCTCAGCTAGCGATCAGAAGTTGTTCTGTGAAGTTTGCTCTGCGTTCAGTTATTCTTTTGATGAATTTGTAGGAGAGAAAGTGGTCTCCCCGTCCTACTCCTCCGCCATCTTGGCTCCTCCCCTCACTACAATCTTTAGAACAGCTAAATTAAAAAGACTGACTGTACCAAGTATTGGTGATGTTGTGGAACAACTGGAATTCTTAGACACTTCTGATGGGAAGGTAACGATCAACCACTGGAGAAAATAGTTTGGCAGTTTTTTAAAGACTAAACATATACCTATCTGTTACCCAGCATTCCTCTTCTAGATATTTACCCAATAAATGTGAAAGTGCAAAATCTTATACATGACTTTCAGAGTAACTTTATGTACATAACCAAAACCTGCAAATAACTCAAATGTTCATGAACAGGTAAATGGATACACAAATTTCAATATATCCATACAATGGGCTTATCCTCAGAAATCAAAAGAATAGACTATTAAAACACACACAATATGGGTGTATCTCAGAATAATTATGCAAAATGAAAGATACCAAGCAAATAAGGATACATACTATATGATTCGACTTAATATAAAATTCTAGAAACAAAAAGTTAATCTATAGTGACAGAGAACAGATCAGGGGTTGTCTGAGGTTGAGGGTAGAAGCAGGGAAGGTGGGAAATAAGGATTACAAAAGGTATGAAGAAACATTTGAGAATGATGAATACCTTCAATGATTTGATTTTAATCACAGTTTCATGAATGTATACAGACATCAAAACATCAAATTGTAACACTTTAAATGTGCACAAAAGCTATTGCCTGAGAGATAAAAGTTAATGGTACAAAGAAATGATTTCCTTCAAAGGGCACTGTGAATGAAGCTACATCTGATCCTTTCCTGTGTAGTCATGGCTTATGGTTGGGCATCTCCACTCAACTACAAAGGTATCTGTGTTCAGATTTAATTTTAAAAGTTATTAATTTCATAAGCAAAAATGAACTAAACAGGATCTTAGTGACTAACTTCTTGTATGTACCCTCATATGTGGAGATTTCAGCAAAGCTGATGAGCAAAATTTGTATTGTAACAAAATTTTTTTATTTAATATCAACTTGGCCGCAATAATAGGCTGAATTCTTTGTAGGCTTTAACTAGTGGCAACGGTGACTCATATTTTAGGAGTGAAAGCCAAGATTGTAACTATGCTGAGAGATTAAATGGATCCATCATCATTAAGATGATCATAAAAATTCAGTCATATAGATTCAAGGAAGGGGTTGCCTGGTGGCTCAGATGATAAAGAATTTGCCTGCAATGCGGGAGACCTGGATTCTGTCCCTGGGTTGGGAAGATCCCCTGGAGGAGAGAATCACAACCCACTCCAGTATTCTTGCCAGGAGAATTCCATGAACAGAGGAGCCTGGCAAGCCACAGTCCATGGGGTCACAAAGAGTCAGATACAACTGAGCAACTAACATGCACACACACACACACAGACTTTAGGAAACTTCAGAAACTTACTTATTTTATTAGAAGTGTGACATTCTAGCCCAGCAGATTTTAGGGGTTTCCTGCACAAAGTCAGAGTTCCCATAGTCTTTTAAATATGAACATGAAAATTGATCATGCAGCTTTATATCAAAAACAAAATGGATCATTGTTTTTTGAGGAAGCAACTAGGATGTGGTCAGATGCCAGGCTCCACTGTGCTCCCTCCAGGGCCTGGCACAGTGCCTGAGAGTACACAGAAGGTGCTCAATACATGAAAACTGTGGTCTCCACTACAGCTGTCACTTAAGAACTGAACGTGTATACTAATACAATCTTAAGGCAGCTTTAATAAACATTAAACTTACTAAGAGCAATCAGTAAGTGTATAATCTTTGAAAACCAATAGCACTGAAGCAAGTTTTAAGCCTAAAAACAATAATAGTAATAAGATCACCACAGTAATAATAATACAAATAATGATAAGAAGAATATTGGATGCTTATTATATGCCAGGCATTGGTTAAATACATTACAGTTGTGATTTCTTTTACTTCTCATGACAACCATGTGAGATGGATATTACTGTTATCATCACTTTAGACTATACTGATCCATTAACTACATTTTTATGCAGGGAATGGACCACATCTTTCTTATGTTCCGCTGCATACCCAGCACCAAGTCTGCTTTCTAACACAACAGGTATTTGTGAGTACAAATTTATAGCAAAGTCAGGACTCAGACATAGGTCACCCAGAGTCTGTGTTCTATTTTGCTTATTGTTCTTTATTTATGTCAGTAAAATATCAAAACAACCTAAATGTTCAGTGATATAGAAATGGTTAAATGCCTTTTGCTACAGTGGCTCTATGGGGTAAAATACAGCCAGGAAAATGTTAATTTAAAAAACTAAATAGTAATATGAAAAAATACTCATAATTATTGGGAAAGGAGAAAACAAAATTATATCTCTACTTTGATTACAATTATGTAAAAATGATATATACATATTAATAAGAGCTATAAGGGAGTAAAATATTAAGCAATCTATTTTATGGTGGCTATAGATAATGTATTTAATTCCCATTATTGTTATTTAATATAGCCTTCTAAAAATTACATTAAAAAATAAGAAAAAAAATAAGAAAAACCATAGCATAGTATGTGCCTGTATTATGTGAAAATTGCATTTAACCAGTGAGTTTGCATTTAAATGCTGCCTCAGTCATACACATTTCAAAATGAATGTGATATGTTGGTTCTGAACAAGTAATAATTAAGTTGAAATCCTGGCAGAGAGTTAATGCGTAGTATGGAGGAGGCAGGGGGGTTATAATAGGCCTAGTGAAGAAAAGGGTGGCTCATAAGCTTTCCTTGTCTTCTTAAGAGGCCTGTGTGTGTGCTAAGTTGCTAAATCTTGTCTGATTCTTTGCGATCCCAGGGAATGTAGCCTGCCAGGCTCCTTGGTCCATGGAGTTTCACAGGCAAGAATACTAGGACTGGTGCCATTTCCTCCTCCGGGGGCTCTTTTCCTGACCCAGGGATTGAATCTGAGTCTCCTGTGTCTCCTACATTGGCAGGCAGATTCTTCATCACTGAGCCACCTTCTCATAAATGTTTTCTATGTCTATACTTTACAGAGTATTAGTTATGTTGACAAACCTTTGTGAGACAGGGAAATTCTAGTAACCCAGTTCCCCTCATGTCTCCATCTTCTGCAGCAAGTTTAACACCAAAATGATACTCCCTTCATTAATTATCTTCAGGTGAAGGCATTCAGGCTTTCCTCGAACCATATTTCTGTATATTCCTGCATCTTTCTTCCTTTCTAATTTAAGAGCCTTCATTCCCACTCCAGTCACTGCAGGCTTAGATTACTGCAACCTCCACTAAGAGACATCACTACCAATAGATACGTGATGAACAAGGTGTTACACCTGCTACTTTAGAGTATTTGAATCTCAGTTCTACCACTTACTGACTTTGGATCAGAATATAGACAAATAACTCTTTAAAACCTCAGTGTTCTTGATTGTAAAATTGAACTATAATAGTAATCAGCTCTTTGGATTATAGAAAGAATAAGTTAAGAAAATGTAAATAAAGTGCCTAGCCTATAGAAAGTGCCCATTAATGTTAAGTATTACTATAATAAATACTCCTTAGTAGTACAACTTTCCTTTTGAAGACCATCCAGCAACTCCTGGATACTTTGTATGGTTCTTCTGCTGACTTCTAAAGCTCTTCCCTGTATCTTTACCGTATTTTCATTTACTTAATCTTTATTTATATCTTCTATATATTTTCAGTTTAGCTCACTGCTTTCTCTCATCTAAGCATTATCCATGCTGCATGCAGCCTAAGTCATTTCAGTCTTTGTGACCCCATGGACTGTAGACCACCAGGCTCCTCTGTCCATGGAACTCTCCAGGCAGGAATACTGGAGTGGGTTGCCATGCTCTCCTTCAGGGGATCTTCCTGACCCAGGGATAGAACCCATGTCTCTTATGTCTCCTGCATTGGAGACATGCAGTCTACCACTAGCACCACCGGGGAAGCCCAGTCATTATCCGTGCACTTTAACAAGCTAATAGGTATATAAAATGATTTGTTTAATGAATGGACATATTTAACATTTTTGTTCATATTGTAATTTAATATTTAAGAGTTTTCCACAAAATACATCCTCTCTGAGTATTTGACATCCAGCTGAAGCTGACACCCAGTTGAAATAGTGAACCTCCCTCAAAAATATGATCTGTTGTTGGGGAGAATGGATTATTGCCACAGCTAGACTTCAGGGATGCTGGAATGGGACTGATGATCTCCATTTTTTCCCCTATTTAATTCATTAATCTCTCTTGTGCAAAAAACAAGTAGATTCTGGTGGATGACAGCAGACTAACACAAACATAACCAGTATCAGTTCAGGTTCAGCTGCTGTTACCAGATCTGATATCTTTAGTAGAGCATATTATCACAGGTATGTTATATGTGCCTTTTGATTTGGTGAACATGTTCTATCTAATAGCCATTAGGAAAGGAGATCAGAAATACTTTGCATCCACTAAATTTGGACAATAAATATTCACTATCTTGCTGCAGGGCTGTACTAACTCTACTGCTCTGTATCACAATCTGAAAGGACTTGAACCATCTGAACACTCTGCAGCATATCACATTAATATACTATTGATGATATCATGTCAATCATATCTAATGAACAGCATATTACATTAATATACTATATTGGTCACATCATGTCAATTAGATCTAATGAGTAAGACATGGCAAGTTCTCTAAATGCCTCAACATGGCCCAAAGGGAGGGAAATAAACCATACAAAGATATTAGAGCCTGCTACATCTATGAAGTTCTTTGTAGTTCACTGATTTAAGGCCTGCCAGGATGTCTTCTTCAAAATAAAAGACAAGTTATTATATCATATATCAATTATCACTAGGAAATTCAATACATGGAAAGCTTCTAAATATTTTGGAAGCAGCAAATTCCATACTTGGCAATACCAATCAGTCCATTTATTAAGTGATACGGAAACTATAATATTTATTGCAGTGTGATGACAGAGACTAGGTAACCATATTGCTATCTTTCAAAAGGCAGTAGAATATAGAGGTTAAAAACACAGACCTTAACCATATTCAGAATCCAGCTCTACCACTGTGTAGCTGCGTGACCTTGAGTGAATCACTTTGACTCTCTGATCTTCAACTTTCTTGTCTGTAAGCAAGAAATATGAGGATATATTTATGAAGATATATATATGAGGATAATAATAACCTCATAGAGTTTTGGAGGGACAACTATGAGTTAACACGTCTGGCACAGACAAAGTTAGCTAGTATTTTTATTAAGTTGAAAATGCCTCCAATATAATGAGCTGGATGTTTTGAGAAATAGGAGAGGAGGAGAAGACCAGGAGAGGATTATAAACATTTATGTTCATGAGCTCTTTTCATTGAATGGGATGAAAAGTTTAAAGATTAGTTTGATAAAAGAAAAGTGACTGGGTTAGTTCTTAAATTTAATGTGAAAGGTTAGTTCTTAAAGTTTAATACAGAAGTAAGGTCAGAGTGTAGGGGGAAGAAAAGAGATATCTGAAAATGAGGTTGGAATCCCACATGGAGAAGAGGTGCAAGTGACTGGAAGAGATGGGATGAGTAATCACAGAGGACAGACAGAAGGACAAACTAGAAAGACCTTCAAGTTGGACTTTAAGAAAGCTTGAGAATGACAGAAATATATTTCAGGTTGCAGAGACTCTGTTTCAGTGAAGAAAAAACACCAGAGCCTTTATATCTTGACAGGGCAAAGAATATACAGATAATCCCCATTTGGGGAGAATTACAATTTAGAAGAGCAGTCGGGGCACTCTGTTCTTACAACTACAACCATCAGCAGTCTGGTAAGATCATGTGAATTGTAGAAGATTAACAAAAGGAGAGGTAATCAGAGTCATTGAGGAAGTAATTGCAAAAAATAGCAGGCAAAAATATGCCCAAAGGATTAAGAAATTGCTGGGAGCCCATAAAACCAGACATTAATGCCCTAAGCACACACAGGCAACAAATATAATCTTCCTCATGTCATTTATTTCATGATTTCCATTGGTATGGATGTCAGCCAGGAAATGCACAGTTGATTTATGTAAACCAGAGAATTGTATCAAGACATGAGCCCATCATGATTGAATATATACCACTATCTAAATAGGCCCTGGAATAAGTCCCCCTGGGCCAGCTGTCAGCTCCAGCTCTGCGTGTGCCACTTCAGGCCTTTCAAGCCTCCGTTCTCTCATCTGTAGCATTAAAATGATAAGGGTACCTATTTCATAACATGGTTATAAAAATTATACGAGTAAATATGTTAAAGTGCTTAGACGAGTGCCAGGTGCAGAGTAAATGTACAACAGTGTCCACTGGTGTGATATTCACAGGGGATGCCATCTTCCTTTAAAACTCACTGGTTAGAGCCATTCTATGAACTCGTAGTTTTGACACAATGTATTTAAACGCAAAAGTTTTAACTTATATCAAAGTGTTCTTTTTCTTAGTAACTATTTCCGTTTGTTTATAAAAATAGATTTAAAATGAGGGAGGTAGAGGCAGGGTACTGAGCCATCCAACTGTTCCCAGTAATAGCTGGGTGTGGTCATCACTCCTAAGTCATCAAATAAAAGTATTTCAACACACACAATCACATATGCCGCACTCCCCATTCATATCAGCTGTTGCTGTTGTTTGGTCACCAAGTCATCGACTCTGCGACACCATGGACTGCAGCCCTCCAGGCTCCTCTGTCCACGGGATTCTCCAGGCAAGGGTACAGGAGTGAGTTGCCATTTCCTCCTCCAAGGGGATCTTCTAGACCAAGGATGAAACCTGTGTCTCCTGCACTGGCAGGTAGATTCTTTACCACTGAACCACCAGGGAAGCCCCATTCATGTCAGTTATAAAGAACTTAAATCTCTTCACATAGAAATCTTAGATTTGTATTGGTCCCACACATTAACTGCATCTCTGAATTTTATTTTTAATTTGGATGAAATGAATTCTTGGAAGAGAGAGCCTTGAAAAGCTGTGCTTTTGTTTCCAGTGAAGTCCCAAACAATAATCTAGGGCATCATATCAGAAGACTCATCCTTTAGTGCAGTAGAAATTCCCAGGTATATTTTTTCCAAAGTAACAGGGACTGCACAAACAGAATATTTTCTCCCAAGTGGTAGAGATAGAGGTTCTTACAGTGTCTGCTCACTTGGGAAAAGCCTCCAGCCAAACCGTGTCTCCTGACACACATACCTCAGAGACATAGCTCTGTGCTATGTGTAGCCAAGTGGAGGCTATGCCGAGACCTGATATTTTAGTAAAAGAACTTTTCCATCAACAAATGCCCTCCAACCCTAATGGCCATAAGGCCATTATCTCTGAACAAGTTAGAAACTGCCATTCCAAGCATAGAAAATACTCAAGCAAAGTTTTCCAAAATTTTTCATTTATAACATCAAAAATATAGCGATAGACATGCCTGTTAGATTAAGTCAGCTGTCATTTCATTGCATGCTCTTTAAATCTGTGTGCATGCATGCTGAGTTGCTTCAATCATGTTTGACTCTTTGAGACCCTATTGCTTTTCTGGCCTAAGGCAATTTCAATTTTTCTTTCTCTAACAGAGAAATTATCATCTTAGAATATTTCTCTCTATAAGTTGCACCATCATTAAATAATTAATCAAGATCTAGCCTTAGAGAAAAAACCCATCTAAACAGATGATTCCCTAAGGACTCAAAATCAATCTAGATACAGACCATGACAGAACTAGATCTAGATGAGACAGGAGTCAGAGTGTTGGCTGACTACATAGTATCTGCAATAATTTTATAATTGTTAGGGAGACTTTCCTGTTTGCTTCCAACAAGACTACTTGTCGGGATGTGCAGGATATGCCAATAGCCATGCTTGTCAGATTAGTATCGGTGTTCATTTTATGGAATCCTCTTTAAGTTTATGTGCATGTGCCAAGTCACTTCAGTCACATCTGACTCTTTGTGACCGTGTGGACTATAGCCCACCATGCTTCTCTATCCATGGGATTCTCCACGCAAGAATACTGGAGTAGGTTGCCATGCCCTCCTCTGGGGATCTTCCCAACCCAGGGATCAAACCTGCAGCCTCTGCATTGCAGGCAGATTCTTACCTCTGAGCCACTGGGGGAGCCCTCTTAAAATTTAATAAGCCTCACAAATATGAGCCACCCCATGCAAAAGCCACAGCATGTGTCTGCTCACCAACCTCCCAAAACCCCTGCCAGCTGTCACCACTGTCACCGGCAGGTAGCAGTTCCACTTTCCTTATTCCACCACTTCCCTGACCCTCTGGCTCCCATTTTGCCTCCATATTTTGGGCTGATTCCTCCATTAAGCCCCTCAGATTGATGCCCCAATCACTGACCTTCAGATGCCCACCAGGATACCACTTCCCATTTCTGGTCTCCAGCTTCCCACAGTTGTATACCCAGCCATATCGCACCTGCCCAGCTTTAGTCTGATCAAATCTAACCCCCTCCAACCAGGAGAGTGAGATGGGAGTTACAAACAAATGCTGGAATTTCAGCAGATGAGATACAATCTAGGGATAAAACAATAGACTCATATTCAACCAGACTGCAGTGAAATTTTCTGTGACCATCTGGGCTCAAAGAGATGTTGACTTTCAAGCTGCAGTTCATGAGTGGTAAAGGTAGGGTTAATTTTTGTGTAGAGTGTCCTAAGGTGGGGTCTAGGGCAAGATTTAATGTTTTTCTTTTTTTTTTTTTCTAGTAGTAGTTAGGTAGGTAGTTAGCAGGTAGTTAGGTAGTAGTAGATAGTTAGTAGTTCCTTCTTCAAAAGGAACTACCTAGAAGAGCACATGCTTCAGTCTTAGGTTGGGGAGAAATAAGAGACAAGAAGTTATAATCAAATAATTGGAACACTGGGATTGGTGCTCTAATCCCATTATAAGAATTGGGGCACACAGATCTGGGGTCATCTGGTGTTCGAAAATGTCAGTGACCATAATCCATTACTACATTAAGAAAGAGCAATCCGGTTGCAGTGGAGATGACAACAGAGACAAGATGAGCTGTTCCCAAGCCTGGCTATACCAAGATGTTCTTCTTCCAGCCCCATCCTGTTTCCTCCCACTCCTGATTCAAATGGTAATATCTAAAGAAAAGAAATTCACTCAGAGCTGCCGTCAAACTCCCACCCAAGCGTAGGTTGCTGGTAGGCAGATAGGCTCAGCACTCAGGCAGTTCCCATGAAAAGAGAAGCCTCTGTTTTATTGTGTGGCTTAGTCAGACAGACAGAAATCTCAGATGATGCTGATATGAGTAATGAAGTAATTTATAAACTTGTCAGCAAATTGATCTTCCTGTAATTTTTCACATTGCTTACCCAGGAGTGCTCTAAACTAGGAGTCCGCAACCTCTGGCATCTAATCCCTGACGATCTGAGGTGGAGCTGATGTAATGATAATAGAAATAAAAAGCACAGCAAATGTAATGCATTTGAATCATCCTGAAACTACCTCCCCATCCAGTCCGTGGAAACATTTCTTCCACAAAACTGGTCCCTGATGCCAAAAAGTTTGGGGACTACTGCTCTAAGAAATCAGCACACGGCCAATAAGTGCAGAGGGCAAAATTCTTCATCTTTTATTATATTTTTTACTTCTTTTAAAATAAATGTTTGAAATTCTCTGTGATGATTTCTTCTTGGTGTGAGCCCTGAAGGTCCCACGTCCCTGGAGAACCCCCAGTCCCTTGCAAACCAAGATGGTTCATCACCTTGTGGGAATTTAGAAACTTGGATCAGGTCCTTCCTGTGGCACAGATTATATGTATGGCTTGGGGCACATCAGTTGACATAGCTCATCCTCAGATATAATCTAAGACAATACTAAGGCCTGCACAAAGCATTTCATTCTGTTGATCTTTTTGTTCTATTAAAGGTTCTCCACCAAGGAATAGGCATCAATATCAAAAAATGGGCTTCCCGGGTAGCTCAGATGGTAAAGAATCTGCCTGCAATGCAGGAGACCTGAGTTCCATCCCTGGGTTGGGAAGATCCCCTGCAGGAGGGATGGCAACCCACTCCCAGTATTCTTGCCTGGAGAATCCCCATGGACAGAAGAGCCTACAGTCTATGGGGTCGCAAAGAGTCAAATATGACTGAGTGACTAAGCACACACATCAAGCAAAACAAATGCAGAGTAGTGTCAAAATTCCTACTCTTTTCTGCCCCTTGTTAAAAGTCATAGAGAGGCTGAAAAACAGGTGCCAGAAACAATTGTCTAGCTTCAAATATTTCAGTTTTTATTAGGAAATTTATTCACCTTTAGTTTGAATTTAATATGCATTCAAAGATAAATATTAAGAATCATTTTTTTATGAACAAATATATTTGTTATGGAGCTACTCCAGCCCCCTCTGGCATTCCTGTCTTATCAAAAGGGGTAAAAAATCTGAGAAAAACTTATTAAGGTCATAGGCCAGGAACATAGGCCCACTAAAAGATGGAGGTTGAATAAAAAATAACAGGCATTTCCTCTAAGATCAAGAACAAGACAAGGATGTCCACTCTCATTGTTATTATTCAACATAGTTTTGGAAGTCCTAGCTATTGCAATCAGAGAAAAAAAGAAATAAAAGGAATCTAAATTGGAAAACAAGATGTAAAGCTGTCACTCTTTGTAGATTACATGATACTATACACAGAAAATTCTAAAGATGTTATCAGGAAACTTCTACAGCTTGTTAATAAATTTGTAAAACTACAGGATACAAAATCAATAAACAGAAATCTCTTGCATTCCTATACACTAATGACAAAAGATCAGAAAGAGAAATTAAGGAAACAATCCCATTTACTATCACATAAAAAAGAATATAATACCTAAGAATAAACCTACCTAAGGAAGGAAAAGATTTTCACTCAGAAAACTACAAGATACTGATGAAAGAAATCAAAGATTAAATAAACAGATGAAGAGATAAACTATATCCTTGGATTGAAAGAACCAATATTGTAAAAATGACCATACTACCCAAAGCAATCTACAGGTTGAATGTAATCCCTATCAAATTACCAAGAGCATTTTTCACAGAATTAGAACAAAAAAATTTACAATTTGTTTGGAAACACAAAAGAGCATGAATAGCCAAAGCAACCTTAAAAAAGAAAAACAGATGGAGGATTGGAGGAATCAATCTCCCTAACTTCAGGCTATTCTACAAAGCTACAGTCATCAAAACAGCATGGTACTCTCACAAAAACAGATTTAGATCAATGGAAAGGCTATAAAGCCCAGAGATAAACCCACACACATATGGTCACCTAATATATGATGAAGGAGTCCAGAATATACAATGGAGTAGACAGTCTCTTCAATAAGTGGTGCTGGGAAAACTGGATGACTACATGTAAAAGAGTGAAATTAGAACCCTCTCTAACATCATACACAAAACTAAACTCAAAATGGATTAAAGCCCTAAACCTAAGGCTGGATACTATAAAACTCTTAAAGGAAAACATAAGCAGAACACTTTCTGACATAAATCACAGCAAGATATTTTTTTTACCTACCTCCTAGAATAATGAAAACAAAACTAAAAATAAACAGAGGGAAATAAACTTAAAAACTCTTGCACAGCAAAGGAAACAATAAGTAAAATGAAGAGACAGCCCTCAGAATGGGAGAAAATATTGCAAATGAAGCAACCAACAAAGGATTAATCTTCAAAATATATAAACAGCTCATGCAGGTCAGTATCAGTAAAACAAATGACCCAATCAAAAAATAGAAGATCTAAATACACATTTCTCCAAACAAGACATACAACTGGCTAAAAAGCACAAGAAAAGATGCTCAACATCACTAATTATCAAAGAAATGCAAATCAAAACTACAAAGAGGTATCACCTCACAGTGGTCAGAATGGCCACCATCAAAATATCTACAAACAATAAATGCTGGAGAGGGTGTGGAGAAAAGGGAACCCTCCTACACTATTGGTGGGAATGTAAATTGGTACAGCCACTGTGCAGAACAGTATAGAGGTTCCTTAAAAAACTAAAAATAGAGCTACCATAAGACCCAGCAATCCCACTCCTGGTCATATATCTGAAGAAAACCATAATTTAAAAAAATACATACACCCCAATGTTCACTGCAACACTATTTACAATAGCTAAGACATGGAAGCAACCTAAATGTCCATCCGCAGAGGAATGGAAAAAGATGTGGTACATATACAATGAAACATTACTCAGCCATAAAAAGAACAAGATAATGCCAGTTGCAGCAACATCGATGTACCTAGAGACTGTCAGACTAAGTGAAGTAAGTCAGAAAAAGACAAATATCATATGATATTGCTTATGCATGGAATCTTTAAAAAAAGGGTACAAGTGATCTTATTTACACAACAGAAAAAAAAAAAACCCAGAATACTTCACATCCCCATGCCTTGTGGATGGTTAATTTTATGTGTCAACTTGGCTGGGCTAAGGATCCAGATAGCTGGTAAAATTTCTGTGAGGGAATCTCTGAAAGGAGTTAGCATTTGAACCAATAAACTGGATACACTGTAAAGATTGTCCTCCCCAGTGTAGGTGGGCATCAACTGATCTGTTGAGGGTCTCAATATAACCTCAACAGGCAGAAAGGTAGAGAAAGGATGGGTTACCCTCCCTGCTGGGGATGAGACACGCCTCTTCTCCTGCCCTGGAATGTTGGCACTCCTGCTTCTGGGCTTCCAGACTCAGGTGAGGGCTTAACACCATCGCCTCCTTCCCTCTTAAATACATTCGGCAAAGACACTAATCCCAGTAAGACCACATTCAGAGGTGCCAGGGATTAGGAGTTGAACTTATCTTTTAGAAGGACACACCACAATCTTCAACAGACTCTGTAAGAAAAAACCTGGTTCCAAACCAGGAACTGATGTTTCCAATAGAAGCCTAATCCTAGATTACACAGTGCCTTTCCTCTCTTCCCTTCTCTCTGTTCTCACTCAGGTCCGGCACTAATAGGAGAGTTCCCTTTGATGTGAAAGTAGTTGTTCAGAGAAAGAATAAATGATCCTTGTTGAGAATGGCCCAGTTTTAGGGACATACAGATCTGGAGGTAGCTCTAAAAACTAGCTTAATGGCTGAAAAATGCCTGTATTTTTCACTAAGATTTTTTTTAGATTTTCTGAGTTAGCACTAGAGTAAATTTTTTTCTTACCATCCTCTTTGCACCATCATTTTAAAATGTTGGTTCCAAAATATTTTTCTATGCAAAATGCTTATTTAAAAACACAAATGGGGACAGCTTTACTGTCTTATTCCCCATTTGGATGTGGCTCACATACAAAGACTTGAGATAAATGAAAATCATCATATCTGATTAAAAAAAAACAAGCAAAGACTGTTAGAAGAAAGAAATCTGCCTCATAAAAAGAGGTGTAGGTGAGTTATTATATTAATAATAATAATTTTAAGAGTACTTTCAGGGAAAAAAAACTATTTCTTTGGACTTCCTGTCTTTTATCTTCTTTCTCTCTTTTTTTATTTTTTTGCATGTTCAAATGGTGAAGGCTGTTTATAGAAAAAAGTCCCAACTGCTTTTGTTTGTACAAACTTATTTTGATCTGTCTAATATGAAAACTGTGGAGGCTTCCCTGATAGCTCAGTTGGTAAAGAATCCACCTGCAATGCATGAGACCCTGGTTCGATTCCTGAGTTGGGAAGAGCTGCTGGAGAAGGGGTAGGCTCTCCATTCCAGTATTCTTGGGCTTCCTTTGTGTCTCAGCTGGTAAAGAATCTACCTGCAATGCAGGAGACCTGGGTTTGATCCCTGGGTTGGGAAGATCTCCTAGAGAATGGAAAGGCTACTCACTCCAGTATTCTGGCCTGGAGAATGCATGACTGTAGTCCATGGGGTCACAAAGAGTTGGACACGACTGAGCAACTTTCACTTCACTTCAGTATGAAAACTGTGAAATTGTTACTGCATAATATAAAATAATGAGTGACAGTGTATTTGGTCACTAACTTTTTATTCATGTTATAACTAATAATTAATAAAAAGTGTTACCTAAATATTCATACATTGATAGAAATCATTCAAAGACTAAAGTTACTGTGTGCCTTCAAGGTAAATGGTTAAATAGTTTAGTACAAGGAGCTTATATGCTCTTGACATTTCGTGATCTGACCTAGTCACCTTAAATTCACCATTGCCAAAGAAGTGCTCCTGATATTTCCCCTCAACAGTGTCCTTCTGAAATGCCCTCATCTAGTTAAGTCCTCTTCATTCTTTCAGTTGCTCAGTCCAAGATCTTGGTGTCATCATTGACTAATCTCTTCCTCTTCTCTTTCTTATTCAATCCATTCTGTCAACTCTTCTAAACTGCATCCAGAATTTGACCACTTGTCATCACTCTCACTCTTTCCACCCTAGTGCAAACCACCATCACTCACCTGGATTCTGACTAGTTACCTCATCCATGACACTGGGTTGAAAAAGATAAGGACTGAAAAATGGGATGATCATGGGGTTTAGCCTAAGGAGGTTACTGATGATCAGGATAAGTACAGCATTTTACTTGTATTAGAACTTTGTTTGCAACTTAATTCAGTGTCTTTCAAGGACACTGAAAAAGTGATCGGTTTTGAGCTTGCTACAGTGATGTCAGGTAGCAGTATTATGTATGACCCCATATTGACAAGTGGGCTCAAGATCACATAGTTTCAAAGAGGCTAAACCAGACTCATCACTCTATGAGTCATGAGGGTCTTTCCACTCTCCCATCCATGCACTTTGCAGACATTAAATATTAGAGTATTCCTCAGGTTGCCCTCTGTCCTTCAAAAAGTGACTATTTATCTCACAACAATAAATTTATCCAAGCCTCTCCCCATCACTAAACTGGCTTATAAGACCCCCGGGATAGCAATTCTATTAATTTGTTTTCCACTTTGCAAAGAGATGTGCCCTCTTACTCCTGCTTCCCAGCGGAGAGGCATGCCTCTGCTACAGACTGCCAGGATTGTTCAACAAGTCTCTACTGGAATTATACAGTCATAGAAGGTGAAGGTGAAGTCGCTCAGTCGTGTCCAACTCTTTGCGACCCCATGGACTTTAGCCCACCAGATTCCTCTGTCCATGGGATTTTCTAGGCAAGAATACTGGAGTGGGTTGCCATTTCCTTCTCCAGGAGATCTTCCCGACCCAGGGGTTGAACCAGGGTCTCCCACATTGTAGGCAGACGCTTTACCATCTGAGCCACCAGGGAAGTCTTTTTAGGACTATACAGTCATATGTTCTTATTAACTCTAATGATCGTTTTGCTTAACCATTTCCTCTTTGCAGACAGCTTTTATCCTTTCTTTTGACTATCCCTTAAGGAAGGTGTTTTCTTGTGTTTCAAAACATGCATTTCTTTCTTTAAGTGCCACACTCAGACGATAGTGCTCTCTTCTGGTGGGGATGCACAGTTATTTTTACATGCCTCAGATGATGTTCTCTGTGTTGTTCCTTTCTTCATGATGCACAACCCTTTGGGGATTCTTGTGACTGCAATACAAGAAAAGTTTTAAATAATAACCTAGATTATTTTGCCCTAAATGCACTAAAAGATTAATGCAACATATGGACCATCTAAAGAAAAAGGTTTGCAAGTAAAAAATGAAAAAAAAAAAATTCTACCCAAATTTAGATCTTGCCTCCCACCCCCACAGTTGATCTCTAGCCTTAGAGGTATTAATCAAAACCTTGTCAGTTGAAAGCATCAGTTTCAAATCTGATAAAGCAAAACATAGTTTCTTGACTCGTTTGATGAAAAATCCAGGGTACACTGGGTTTAGTTTGGGCATGCTGGGTTGAAGAGCTGAAGTAAAATCATTGCAACCAGACCTTCCTCTCCTTCCTTCCATTGACTTCCTGGTCAGGCCCCCCAGGGAGGAGAGATGCTTTGGGGCTGATATCATCCTACTTGCCTGCAGCTCTGGTTGAAAGAGCAAATCAGGTTATCTGGATCCAACATTGTATCCAGAGGAACTATGTATGTGGTGTTCTTAAGCCTGGATCCATGGCACCTGATAACAATAGATAAAGGGTCATTTTCTCAAGGGAAATTATAGGAACTGGAAGAGTAAGATGTAACAGTAGCAGGGTGCTGTTATTAACAAAAGAGACAAGTCGGGGAATAGGGGTCAATTCCATTTGGGTATCACATCCAAAGACACCTTTATATTAGTCTAGTGATTGTTTTTTTTGGTAAAGGATGATATGTTTAGCTAACTGATGGGAAAGGGAGACAGGAGTTAACAAGGGTAGGCATCTTATTTAATTTTTACAACTGTTAGCTGATTCTGCCCTTGTTCTTTAAATGAGAAAACTGAGGTATGGAGATGTACAACTTGCCGTCAATATCACAACTAATGAGAGACAGAAGCAGCCCTTGTACCCGGAGCTTCAGACTCTGAAGTTCATGTCAATCTCCCTCACTGTGAGGTTCAGGAAGATGGTAACTGAATGTGGACAACATTGGATGCAGTTGACACTGAATGCTGGCAATGTGGGGAAAGTGGAAAGGTGTTATTGAGAAGGGGGCAGCTGCATTGTCTGTCCTTAACGTGTGTCTCACACTAAGCCTCGTCTGCAGGACCAGGATGCTGTCCTGAAAGATAAAAAACATTCCTTTACACTGAATAGAAGGGAAGCCCTTGGTAATCCAGGAAATTCATTAAAAAGTGGTATTATATTAGGATATTTTTGTATCACATAATTTCCCTTTGATCTCTGAAAAAAATGTATTTCTGTCCTTATCGACTCATTTTAGAAACCTGTATGTAAAGGATATAAAATGGGATGAAAATTTAAAATTGAAAGAATAATTAAGCTGCCTTCTGTCCTCAGTCAACTTCCTGGAAGCTTTTCTAAGAAGAGCAAATGCAGATGCACATGTTACACAAAATCTTTTATTCAAAGATGCAGACTCTTCTTGCTTTGCTTCCCTGCTTAGGTTATCTGAAAACATGCAGTTTCCCTTGGTACTTTGAACTCCCTCTCGGTATTAAATGATTTCCATGGAAACTGGGGCTACAAAGAATATCTCAAAACTCATTAATTATTATGCCACTTAAACAAGATTTTTAATTTCCTTTGTTCTCCCTTTGGTTACATAGTCAATAGCTACCAACACATATTTCTTAATGATGCAACTCCTGGACAAGTCTGGAAAATGGTGTCTGATTAACCCACAAAGATTCCTACTTATAGAGAATACAACATCTGTTTTTAAAAAGATGCTTTCCATCTCAGAAAATGCACCTAAATATTTCCAGTGTAGCTTAGCCTTTTAGCCACAGAAGGAAAATCCTATGCTGAGATTCCAGAATTGTTCTTTGTCTTGGTAATCTTCCAGCCTGTGTTTTTACTCTTCCAAATGCCACATCAGAGTCACAGATGGCAGCATGATTTGAGCAGGTTTGAGCTTCTCTGTTTTTTTAATCCAAATCCTAAATTAGATGGAAGTCAATATTCACCTCTCAGCCTCCCCCACCCCTGTCCTCCCCTTCCTGCTTCTCATTGTTTTCATCTCACTGAGCTTTCAATTTTTGAACTCTTAGTAATTTTTTACCAGCACAATTAAAACACCAGAGTCACAGTAATGTCAATACCATTTCCCAGCACCCTTCTTGCTTCAATCTGTACTCCAAATCTAAACTAATTGAGGTTATCAGGTGAATGCTGGATGCTAGTTTGGCCCACTTAAAAAGGTAGATATAATGTTGATAGTAGGTTTGGACGTGGAGTTTAAAAATGAAAATACTACATTGCTTCTACATAGCATAAAATATACCTCAAATATCCAAACTTTTGGCTTAGGATTTTTTTTTCCATTTTTCACTTTTTAGCTAGATGCTTGATATTATTTAGAGGTGACTTTAAATCTTAAAACTACAAACTGCATATATATTTCATGTATATTCAAAGATTATATACATATATTTCATGTATATTCAAAGATGTTAATGTACCAAATTTCAATGACATATAAATATTAACTCCTAACCAAAAATATGAAAATCATATATGATCTTAAACTGTTAACTTCTTTTAGAATTCAATAAAAATGTATTGACTGTCTCCACATGAAATGCATTGGTCTGAGAATCTGAGGGATACAGTGGTAAGTATAAAGGGATCTGCCTTCAACCTAATGTGTGTAACACTCTGTTTAACTGGTGGACCCAAACATATTGTTACAGGACACGTTGCTGTAAAAAGACCTCTGCTTACAGTTGCCATTGATTTTTCTTCTGTTTTGCTACCAGTGTCCATACATTTATGCGCTGTACCATGCGATTCTGAGCTTGCTTTAATGAACCAACTCATTCAACAAATATGCAAACACCTACTATGTTCTAGACTTTGAACATGGCACTGAGGACAGAAAGAAAGTCATCTCCCTACTCAGAAGATAAATACAGTCTAATAGACAAGTCTTCCAAATAAATCCACCAGTAACAATGAAGTATGGAATGAGCCATGGAGGCATGAACATGGGGTTCTCAGAGCACTGTACTTACATTTTTATGTTCCTTTCTACTTAGTTTCCAGATCTCATTCCTTCTCCCTGCTACCTCCTCTCCCTCTAACGTTCTGGGTTGTTTTTTTGTTTTGTTTTGTTTTTTTCTTATGTCCTCTGAAAAGACAGACCCTGGAAGAGACCAAATCAGATAGACCTTGAAATCTGGCCCCACCATTGACAAATTGTGTGTTCTTGGATAAATTGTTTTAACTTCTCTGAGTTGGACTTTCTCCCTCTGTGAGATGAGATGTTATAATACTCTACATATATGTGATGCAAAAGTAAATGGAAGGGACCCATGTCAAGTGCCTAGCAAAATGCCCTAGCAGCACAGATGTGAGTATTCTCCCCTTCATGCTACAGTTTAAATGACCTCACGGTTAAAAAAAAAAAAAAAAGAAGTAATGTGTCTAGGGAAGTGAAGGATAAAGACTCTTCAGGAACAAAATCAAAATCTCTAGCTCAGCAAATTGACCAATGACTTTCTCAATAACATGGCAAGGATGAAGTTTTGAAATATCATAAGAATTGGGGATTCTCAGGGCTGAAAAAAAAAATAAATAAATAAATGACCTCACGGGTCACATCTCATATCCAACCTTTTTAACCAACCTGACCAATAATGACAACAGCCAACATTAATAAAGCATGTGCAATAAGCCAAGCATCCTTGATGGATCATCTCATTTCAGTCTCACAATCCCCCGTTGAGAAGATACAGCCCAGTCAAGCAACCTAACTTTCTGGTTCCCATCGTGACCAGCACATTGTTCTTCCCATGCTTTCCAAGTGCTGCTATATCTATGAGCTGCCCAGCCTCCCAATCACTTTCTAGTTTATTTGCAGCCTGAGAGATCCATACTGCCTTCTCTGACTGCACCCCACTACCCATCACTCCAATCTGAGTCCTCTTGCATCACTAGTATTACATGGGAAGGAAGAATTTCTAGGCCTAAGGCCACAAGGAAGACCGTGTTGCTAAGGCTTCCTTCTCCATAGTCTTTTCCTGTTTCTATTTTAAAATTCCCTGAGCCAAATGCTCCCCAACTGTTGCAACCAGCCTTGTAATCAAATTCTGCCAAAATACTACTTGGAGGAGCTAGGCACATTGAAACACTTTAACCCTTTCTTGTCTGCTCCTTGCAGTTTATTCTTACCTGGGAAGAAGAAAATTTGCCATTTAACTATATACTAGAAGGTAAAGCAAAATCAATGTCATTAACAAAAGTGTGTGCTTCAGTCTTGTCAGACTCTGGGTTACCCTATGGACTAGCCTGCCAGGCTCCTCTGACCATGGGATTTCCCAGGCAAGAATATTGGAATGGGTTGACATTTCCTTCTCCAGTGGATCTTCCCAACCCAGGGATTGAACTCTCCTCTCTTAGATCTCCTGCATTGCAGGCAGGTTCTTTACCACTAGCGCCACCTGGGAAGCCCAAGAAAAGTACAAGGTGCTTCAATAAAACAGACCTCACAGAATCTCAAGGTACCCATGCCTGGCTTCTCACGATGTCCTTCATTAACTACATGATAAGGAATTTAAGTAAGGAGATCCCTAAGAGCCTGCCAACAATCTCTTATCAGTTACCCACCTGTTTTGCTTCCTGAAGCATTTATTCTATTTCCATTTCCCTTTCCTTTGAGGAAAAGTTACAAATCTATGAACGCACAGTGAGCCCCTGCATGCAAGAAAGGAAAGACTGGCTAGAAACTACCTGGATTCTTCAATCTGTGGCCAGTTTGTCATAAACTTTTGCCAGAAGCCACATGGCTAGTTTTGCAACGAAAGCTCTTAGCAGGTAGAGGGTAGAGAAGTGGCAAGCTTAGCAAGCAATCAATATCATTACAATTCAAAGGTGTAAAGACCTTTCTGACTAAAAACCACACATTTATCCATTCGGTTCATGGTTCTTGGAGGAAATTCACGCGGGGAGTCGACACCTGTGAAGGTGTACAAACAGAGCTATTTTCATGGTAGCTTGATAGAATGTCCGTTGTTTATACTAATAATTTGCAAGTCCAATACATTTGAAACTAATGTCTTCTCAGTCCTTCTGCTTCAGGGTGTTGTGTTAGTCAGTTCATAACCTTTCTTTCATCAGCTTCTTGCTGTCATCTGAAAATCTGAAGAAATTCTATTTGTACCATAGTCTATCTTTGACAAGTTTCTTGTAAGGTTCTTAACTTTGTTAATAAAAGATAATACCCATTTTAATTTGCTTTATAAATTCATTTTTTAATGTATTAATGAAATAAAATTATCTACTTTTAATTTAGTATGAGTACAGTACTCATTATACTCACCTTGCATCTAATAATGAGTTAAGTTCAATAACAGAGTTGCTATGCATATAAAAACTAAGAATTCACCAAAGCAGATCAAACTCATTTAAAAAAAATCTGAAATATTTTCTTCAGTTGGTCATTCTTAATTCCATAATTTCACCTCCTCTGTTTTGTTGCTCAAGACAGAAACATAGGAAATTTTTCTTTCTTTCCCCCTCCGGTTCATGCACCCTACTTCATCAAGGTCTATTGATTGCATCTCTTAAAATTCTGTTTTTATCAACTTCTCACCATCCTTCTTGCTACAAGCTAGTCTAACACAAGACTCAAGACCTATTAATTGGTTATCCAAATCCTCTTTGTCACTTTGCTTAATTTAGTCTCCAAACTGCAGCCAAAGTTAATCTAAGAAAATCTCAATCTTCTATGTCATTCCTCTTATTAGAGCCCTTCAGTGGCTTTCCATGTCTCTTATGTGTGTTAGTCACTCAATCGTGTCCAGCTCTTTGTGTCCCCATAAACTATAGCCCCCACCAGGCTCCTCTGTCCATGGAATTCTCCAGGCAAGAATACCGGAGTGGGTTGCCATGTCTCGTGATCACTGTTTAATGTGGTCTAGTAGCCCCATGTAACCTGAAGACTGACTTTACTTGCTCCTCTGCCCCAGCCATTCTTTCCCTTATGTTCCTATTTTAACCACACTGGCTGATACAACCTCTTTTCTACCCCAGAATATTTCCATATATTTTTCACTGTCTGGAACACTGTCCCATCCTCCCTCCTATGTCCCCTTAACCAAGCTAACTTGTATTTATCCTGCTAAAAAAAATCATTCAAGGAATAAATTACTCCCCACGCTACCTCACCCCCCCAACACACTCCCAACTAGGCCCCCAGTTCTGTTTTCAAGTTATCCTGAATTCTTCCATTATAAACTGGTCAATTTATTAATGCAACAATCACTTGTTTAAAATGTATTTTCTCTGTGAGAGTGATAATAGATAAGAATATTAACCAACAAATCCAAATGTGCAAATTCCACCCTGCTTAACTGACTTACATCTAAATTCCACCAATCTGAAAGAATTTTTATCCCAATGGTTAATTCTGCGATTTGTCCTTCTTTCTCTAGTGCTATATAAAAATCTAAGTGGGGTGTCTTATTCTGTCCCAAGGCACTGCAGAGGCCTATCCAGCCTTCGGTGCACTTTGGTTATTGCAGAAAAGCCCGTTTTTTCTTCCTACTTTGTGTCACATGGCCTTCATCTGTTCTCTGCTACACATGAGACCTTGGGAATTTTTTACTGGGACTGGTGAGAATGCTATGGCCCAGGGCCAGCCTCTCTGGATACCCTTCAAGTCTTGCCTTGAACAAGAGTGCTACCAAGGAATAGGGGCAGGACAGTTTTGCTGGCAGACCTGGCAGCCTCTGTTTCCACCATAGTCTGAGACATATCTGTCCTTTCTCAGTGGGGAAGGTCTTCCTTTCTCCTCACTTCTCCATTCTTTGTGAGACCAGTCTTTTAGAAAAGAGAAAGGAGGATTTCCTACTTTCTGCTTTGCAAAAAAAACCTGAGGCAAGAAACACAAGTTATCTGCTTAAAATAAGAAGAAAGAGGATAAAATACAAGAGGAAAGAGCACACAAAATAACATTCAGAGACAATTCATTAAGTCAGTCCTTGATCATAGAGTGTGCTCATATATATATATATATATATATATATAAAGAACAAATGAATTTGAACCATTAACTCTCAATCTTCATATGTATTTTGTATGTATTCGAGCATATTGAGAAACCTGCTTGTATGTATTAGGTTGGCCAAAAGTTTGCTTGGCTTTTTCCATAAAGTGTTACACAAAAATCTGAATGAAATTTTGGCCAACTCAATATATGAAGAGAGAAGTATGAACTGACTTTTATAGGGGCAAGGAGGCAGCCTTTCTAGTCTGTGTACTACGCATCATAATGCGATATTCAGCTCCAGCTCCAGGGCCAACTGTGCACTTAGAAAAAGAAGAAAAAAATGATTATGGATTATAAGAGAGTTCCCTATAATACATGAAGCTCAGGACATGTTTAATAACATGCCCATAGGTTAATAACAACCTATCTTGCCCTCCACAGGGCTTCCCTGCTGGTTCAATGATAAAGAATCTGCCTGCAATGCAGGAGATGTGGGTTCGATCCCTGGATGAGGAAGATCCCCTGGAGAAGGAAATGGCAATCCACTGCGGTATCATTTCCTGGGAAATCCCATAGAGACAGGAGCCTGGCAGGCTACATTCCATGGGGTCGCAAGAGAGGCAGACACAGTTTAGTGACTAAGCCAGCCAGCCAGCCAACTTCCGCTGCAAAGGTAGAATGAACTCCAGAAGACCCTTTAGCACATGTAAAGTATAACAGAGTACTTTGGGTATAGTCTGAGTTTAAATCAGGCAGACAGTAACAAATTACATTCTGTGGTACTTAGATAACCTTACTCTTGAATGGGTGAAATATTTCACGTCCCTCTCCCAAAGCTGAGGTAAGTTTTGGAAAAGGAGATTTATCATTATCCTTTATAAAGGTCTCAGAGAGAGAGAGAGAGAGAGACTGCTTTGGAAATACTTCCTCAGCTAGATTTCTTCTTATTTTTCCAGAAGAAATTCAGCAATTGGTCTATGCCTGCAAAAATTTCATTCAACTCTCTAAGGCTACATACCATCTAATATATGGTTGATGCTTAAGAATATCAAAATAAAGAACAATTCCTGGGAATTGAGCTCTCCCTTAGCAAAGAATATTTGGATTTTGCAAAATGTGTTTTGTTCCTGCAGCACTGAAGCCAGTCTGGACATTGGCAAGGCACCGGTCTTACAGGACTGGCTCTTTTTGAAACAAACCCCCAAGCTCCAGGAAGCACATTTGCTCCAATGTAAGTGGGCTGCAATTCAAGTAATTTTCTCCCTTGCCACTCTGTGACAATCTTGTTTCTGTTTCTGTACTCCTTCTACAGCTCTCCTTCCCCTCTGGACCTAAAGATTGATTCCATCATTTCATCTGCACTTTCAGAAATCCAGTTTCCTTTTCATATTCTGTCTTTGGCTCACATGCTGCCTCCTATCCCATTATCTCTACAGAGTGAGAATCTTATAGAGTCTTCTCTCTTGTATCAGATCCCTATTTGGACCTCAAAGATATCCCTAACCATTCACAGCCCGGCTCTATGAGCTCCAGTCCCATTTTAAACAGGTTAGGTCATATTACCCTGTCTCAGAATTTGAATCTTTATCAAAGATTACTAATACTGGATTTATAGTTTTAAAAGAATCTCAGGATTGAGAGATATAAGGCCAACCTGATACAGATACTAAGGTCATTGTGTGTGCATGTTCAGTTGCTCAGTCATGTCTGACTCTTCGCGACCCCATGGACTGTAGCCTGCTAGGCTCCTCCGTCCATTGGATTCTCCAGCAAGAATACTGGAAGACGTTGCCGTTTCCTTTTCCAGGGTACCTTCCCGACCCAGAAATGAAACCCAGGTCTCCTGCATTGCAGGCAGATTCCTCACCATCTGAGCCACCAGGAAAGATATGCATGTCATTATTTATATCTGATTCATTTCAGTCATTGGGACTGCCAGTTCTTCAACCAAGATATTTAGCCTCTCTAAGTAAACTCCTTCATTGAATATTCAAGCTAGTGCCCAATCAAGCTATTGTGGCACAACGCTAAGGACCAGCCAAGAAAATACTGTAATTCTTTCATTCTAAGAATATAGCATACATTTTCCACAAGGCAATTCAGGTTCTTAACAAAATGTATATACCCAGAGTCATTGAATCTTACGACACAGTCAACAAGTAGAGGCGCGTCTCTGTCCTCCTCACTATAAGGGAGCACACTTTCTGGTGTTACAGAAGCTGTTTCTCCACACAGTTATAACAGGGAAATGCCAAGACTCACACTTACCAGATAAATGCTGCCACATTGCATAAACCATATGATGAATGAGAATAAAATCAGGTCACAGAGCATTACTGTGGAGAAAAATAACGTCAATGTATCCAATCATAAAATTACAGCCAAGGATGCTGTCATAAGCCAGCAACTCTGATGGCAATAGCAAGTCTATTTTGCTGCCCATGTACGTGAAGGCCAGTATTCTATGAGACTGATACTCACCCAGAAGTGCTCTCTGTGAGTACTTGCCTTACCCCTAGTCTCACCATCCTTCTTCTATCCAACCCAGACCACCTGACCTGTTAGCCTGTTTAGCCTCAAACCTGTTCCATCATCAGAAAACAGCCCCAGCTTTAGAGACAAGGAATTTAAGAAGTTCTAGGTGAATATTTGGCTTGACACTCATACCACTCCAGCTCTGATCCCCCCTCATAGACATACACGCACAACTGCCTCTTGGGAGCAGGTGGCTCAGTGGGTAAATAAACGGCCTGAATGCAGGAGACGCTGGAGATAAGGGTTCGATTCCTGGGTTGCGAAGATCCCATGGAGAAGGGCACGGCAACCCACTCCAGTATTCTTGCCTGAAGAATCTCATGGACAGAGGAGCCTGGTGGGCCACAATCCACAGGTTGCAAATAGTCAGACACGACTGAAGTGACAGCAGCAGCACTCACTCAAATTTCACCAAAGCAAAGCTTGAAATCAGACAGGTATAAGTTCTAATTCTATTTCCACGGGGAAGTTTTCACATGACTTCTTGTCTGTAAAATGAAAATTAAGCCTGTACTTGCAGAACTGTTATAAGTGTCGCCTGAGATGGCAAATGTGAAATTGCCTAGCAGAGTCTAGCACATGGGAGATGTTTACCTTGTTGCTTTTTAAGATTCCCATACCACAATTCTGAAGTTTTCTTCTAGTTTTAGTTTGAGATCTTGTTTGTCGAAATTTTCAATATTTCACTTCAAAAATTTCAGCATTCTAATTAGGCATCTATTCTTCTCGGCCTACACTATCCAAATATGGTACCATATATTTAAATATGGTTATTTATATATAAATTGTATTTACCTATTTTAAAGAAAATTATTTAGTTCCTCAGTTGCCATCACCATATTTTAAGTGTCCAATGACCGCATACAACTAGTGGCTACTCTACTGAATGATACAAGAAGAGAACACTGCCATCATGGCAAAAAATTCTATTAGACAGTACTGGCATAGACAATATCTAAGGAACTTATTAATATATTTAATTACTTAGCTCTGAAGCATTTCATAACCTTTTCCTTAACATGTCAAAAAATGATAGATGCTTATTGTGGTCACATGAATAATAAGATTTTCAATTTTGTGCCTTCTAAGTCTTAGGCTAAGAAACCAGTGCATAAAAGGAATTAACCTCAAACTTAACTGACCTTTGGAAATAGAAATCGCATTAAATATCCTTGAAAGATTTTTGAAATATTTCCCCTCAAAACTCTGAGTTGAACTAAATATTTTCAAAGACTGGATCTCAGAGGAGTCCAATATCTAATATTTTATGCTCAAGTTAGCATCCAAATATTGACTCATGAGAAATCATTTATTTCAAGGTCTTTATATGATATGATTCTTTGATGATTTGAAGTGAAACAGACTACTCAAGGAATTCCCAGGTTTCCCATTTTTACTGCTGATATCTTCTTATTGCTAGTTTCCAAGAGGCCACAGACTACCCTTCCAAAAAACCCTTCTCTTTTACTTCACTAGGAACTCCTTATTCAGAGTAGTCCACCAGCTTTGAGTGAAAAATGACCTCATTTAATGGGGAAAATCATGTGGCGTAAAATCTTATTCACTCTTTCAATCAGCAAGTGTTAATGAGTCCTTGCTTTATGCTAGATGTTGGCTAGATGCTGGAGATGTGATAAACAAAGAAACATGTCCCTTTTCACAGTGTTTATAGATGAATATTCTAATTTGGCCTGACTTAGATTAATAAAATTATAGGAATTGTTAGTTGCTTTAATTTCTCACCCTGAGACTATATGGTTTATTCTCCATTGCCAAGTGTATGGAAAAAGGGACTTTCTGTTCCACAAACATCTTCATGATCAAGTCAAAATTATATTCTCCAAAGCCATCCAATCCTGGTCTGACTTAACCAGCCACCAACTCAACCTAAGTCACCAAGGTTGCAAATATGTTTCACCTCATAAACCAACTGCAGTTCATTGATATTGGTATCTGAGCTATTCTGAGAAGCTGTAATGGGAAAGACAAGAAGGTCAGATTCAGTGAAGTGGGGGGAGTGTTGTGATCTATTAGTAATATATTCCATGGTTTAAGCAATTAGCAGATGACAAATATGCCCAGTTACTTGCAATACCTGGAGTGGGGGTAGAAATGATAGGGATGGTGGGAGGAAGCATCATCCCAGAGCAAGGCAAGTGAGGACAGACACAGAAGTCCACAAAAGCATCAAGTTAGATGATTTGTCTTCAAACAGCCATGTTTCTTTGGTGGCTGACAATCTGAATTAAAGTCTTATTCTTTCTGCTACTAGCTACTCTAAAAAATCTCCCTTTCTCTTCTAAACCTTTTCTTAACCAAGACATTTATTCACATATAAGTCATTTTATTATCATTACCATTAAACTTGACAGTATTCAAATCAACTCTAAATTTCATGGGTTCTTTATTTTGCTGCTGTTTTGTCACTAAGTCGTATCCAGCTCTTTCATAACCCCATGGAGTGTAGCCTACTAGGCTCCCCTGTCCATAGGATTTCCCAGGTAAGAATACTGGAGTGGGTTGCCATTTCCTTCTCCAGGGGATCTTCCTGACCCAGGGATCAAACCCACATCTCCTGCACTGGCAGGCAAATTCTTTACCACCGAGTGACCAGGGAAGCCATTCTTCATTTATAGAAAAGTAATTTTCATAATTAACAATAAAATGAAATAGAGGAAAATAAACAAATATAGAAAAACAATAGAATGGGAAAGACTAGAGACCTCTTCAAGAAAATTAGAGCTACCAAGGGAACATTTTATGCAAAGATGGTCACAATAAAGGAAAGAATTGGTATGGACCTAACAGAAGCAGAAGATATTAAGAAGAGGTAGCAAGAATACACAGAAGAACTATACAGAAAAGATCTTCACTACCCAGATAATCACAATGTTGTGATCACTCACCTAGAGCCAGACATTCTGGAGTGCGAAGTCGAGTGGGCCTTAGGAAGCATCACTACGAACAAAGCTAGTGGAGGTGATGGAATTCCAGTTGAGCTACTTCAAATCCTAAAAGACAATGCTGTGAAAGTGCTGTACTCAATATGCCAGCAAATTTGGGAAACTCAGCAGAGGCCACAGGACTGGAAAAGGTCAGTTTTCATTCCAATCCCAAAGAAAGGCAATCCCAAAGAATGCTCAAACTACCACATAATTGCATTCATCTTACATGCTAGTAAAGTAATGCTCAAAATTCTCCAAGCCAGGCTTCAACAGTACATGAACTGTGGACTTTCAGATGTTCAAGCTGGTTTTAGAAAAGACAGAAGAACCAGAGATCAGACAGCTAACATCTGCTGGATCATTGAAAATGCAAGAGAGTTCCAGAAAGACATCTACTTCTGCATTATTGACAATGTCAAAGCTTTTGACTGTGAGCATCACAACAAACTGTAGAAAATTCTTAAAGAGTTGGGAATATCAGACCACCTGACCTGTCTCCTGAGAAATCTGTATGCAGGTCAAGAAGCAACAGTTAGAAGTGGACATGGAACAGACTGGTTCCAAATAGGGAAAGGAGTGTGTCGAGGCTGTATATTGTCATCCTGCTTATTCATCTTACATGCAGAGTACATCACGCAAAATGCCAGACTGGATGAAGCACAAGCTGAAAACAAGATTGCCAGGAGAAATATCAATAACCTCAGATATGAAGATGACACCATCCTTATGGCAGAAAGCAAATAAGAACTAAAGAGCCTCTTGATGAAAGTGAAAGAGGAGAGTGAAAAAGTAAGCTTAAAACTCAACATTCAGAAAACTAAGATCATGGCATCCAGTCCCATCACTTAATGTGAAATAGATGGGGAAACAGTGGAAACAGTGAGAGATTTTACTTTTTAGGGCTCCAAAATTTCTGCAGATGTTGACTGTAGCCATGAACTTAAAAGACGCTTGCTCCTTGGAAGAAAAGCTATGACCAACCTAGACAGCATATTAAAAAGCAGAGATATTTCTTTGCCAACAAAGTTCCATCTAGTCAAAAGTATGGTTTTTCCAGTAGTCACGTATGGATGTGAGAGTTCAACTATACTGAAAGCTGAGTGCCAAAGAATTGATGCTTTTGAACTGAGGTGTTGGAGATTTTTGAGTGTCCCTTGGACTGCAAGGAGATCCAACCAGTCCATCCTAAAGGAAATCAGTACTGAATATTCATTGGAAGGACTGATGTTGAAGCTGAAACTCCAATACTTTGGCCATCTGATGCAAAGAGCTGACTTATTTGAAAAGATCCAATGCTGGGAAAGATTGAAGGCAGGAAGAGAAGGGAACTACAGAGGATGAGATGGTTGGATGGCATCACCAACTCAATGGACATGAGCTTGAGTAAACTCTGGTATTTGGTGATGGACAAGGAGGCCTGGCGTGCTGCAGTCCATGGGGTCGCAAAGAGTCAGACATGACTGAGCGACTGAACTGAACTGAACTGATTCATGTAATCTAGCTAGCTTATATAAAGTCCCACCCAAACCCTTCAGGAGAATTCTGTCAAGAAAGTCACATATATCTCAGGATGTGTTTTTCTCAGTTAAAGTGAACAAGAGATGAATATGTGTTTAGTGCACAAAACATAGAATAATAAAGCAAACTAAACTGTGAAATCTTGTTATTCCCACCAAATGTACAATTTCTCATTTCTACACCATAATACTTAAAAAGTGAAAGTGAAAGTGAAGTCGCTCAGTTGTGTCCGACTCTTTGCGACCCCATGGACTGCAGCACGCCAGGCTCCTCCGTTAACGGAATTCTCCAGGCAAGGGTACTGGAGTGTGGGTTGCCACATACTTAAGTACTCCCTAAAAGGTTTTTTCCCAAAAAAGCATGGAATCTCTTTTTCCCTCCATCAACATACATGTGTACATGTGTCTGTGTAGGCTAATAATAAAACAGAAAAATGGAAACTGGCTATAAAATTACCAACGAACAATTTCCTGCAATGTCTGGCAAATCATCCTTATAATTCTGTGTAATTACTTAGTGTAGTGAAGAGATGAGTTGTTTCATGCCTATAATTTGAATGCTACCATATGGAGAGGGTGAAGGTAGTTATATACTTTAGATGGCCAATGCGAGGGAAACTCATTCAATGAATAAATAAATAATGGCCCAGGTTCACTGTCAACAATAATCTCATGATACAGAGTTCTGAGTCAAAAGAACTGAATATTGTCTATCTCTGCCCCCTTGTGGTGATATGTGCCCCTCAGGTAAAATGAACAAAATTTTAGAGGAGGGAAAACAGACACTTCAGGTTTGAAAATAGACCAGAAAAAATAAAAGTAATGGGTTGGCCAAAAAGTTTGTTTGGGTTTTTGGTTTTTTCCCAATAGAAAAGAATTATTGTACGTAATACATAATAGAATAGTTTCCATCAACATGTATATACTTAATGCAACATCTGTGGTTAATTTTCAAGAGCTACTGTACAAGAACAAGTTACAAATGCAGAATCTAAATTAGTCTGAGACAGAAACAAACAGCAAAATTAGACTTAGTTTTTATTTTAGGTTTTCAAAGTCCTGAAATGGTAATTATATAGAGATATGTTTTACCCAGAGACTATGTAGGATTAAATGACTTAAATGATATAGAACACTCAATCACAATGATGAACGCTTACTGAAGACATTCTTACTGTATTGCAGGTTCTAGATTAGATCTTGGGGACTAAATGATAAGCAATTATAAACACAGTGTTTGCCCTCATGGGGTTTATGCTTTGTGCAGAGAAAAGACAAGCAACAAATAATCCTACTTTTAAAAAAAAAGCAATCTTCAAGTGGTATTTGAAGAAGAGAGTATGGTTTTCTGAGAGCCAGTTATGAAATGTACCTAGCAGGGGGCAGGCCAGAAAGACAATGAGGATGGGGAAGGCGGTGCATGTGGAGGGGTTAAGAACTCTCTATATTTTCCATTCAATTCTACACTTTTACACACTTTTCCACTCAGGGTAGAAGCCTAAAAATTCTCTAAAAAGTAAAACTTACTGAAAAAAAGAAAAGAAGGAAGAGGAGTTTCATAGTAAAGGGCTTTGGGGTAGGTAGGAAGAGTTATTCACAGGCAAGTATGCATAAAATGGGTCAGGGCTGGACAGTGGGCTAGACAGTGGCATCACCACCCCAGCATCTAAAACAATGTCTGAAGCCCAGAGCGTGAGCAAGCTCCCCAGGTAACATGACAAGGTATTCAGGAGCTAAAACTGGCATGATCATGCGGGCCATGATGTGAATTTACGGCTTCAGAAGTAATGTGAAGCTGTTGAAGCATCTTAAAGAGGACAATGATATAATCTGATTTGTATTTTAGAAACATATTGAGTATTTTAAAACGAATCTTATGAAAAGAGGAGAGGAGGGAGACAAAATAGCATACTACTTTTATTATTGGGTTGGCCAAAAAATTCATTCAGGTTTTTCCATAACAACAAATGAAATTTTTTGGCCAACCCAGTAAGTTGCTGTGCATTTAGTGGATGTTTATTAGGTTCCAGACACGGTTCTAAGATTTTAGGTGTAAAAACTTAGTTCGCACAACCCCATAAGGTGAATAGACTATGAAAGTAGTTTCAAAGAGAGGTGATGGAAGCTTAGACTAACATGGTGGACTAATGGAAAAGAGTGATGAAAATACATTTGAAAAATACATGGGAGAGTCAAAGATGAGTGGAATTTGAAGACTGAAGAAGAGGAAATAACATGAATTAGTCCTTGGTTTCTGGTTTATGCCATTGTAAGGAAAGTTGGTGCCATATCCTAAAATATGAAACTGCAAGAAAGATCACATTTGGAGCATTATGGTGGTGGAGGAGAAGAGACCTAGACCTCTGGTCTGGGAAACACTGAGTTTGAAGAGTTTCTGAGACAACCACGTGCACATGGGATATGCCCATTGAGATCTGGGTCATGTCTTGAGACACGAACTGGTAAATTATTTCCTCAAAGATAGTGACTAAAGCTATGGCAAAGATGAAATTGCCAGAGAAAAAATGCAGAAAAAAGAAGTATAGAATAAGTTTTGGCCAGGGAAAAGAAGGGGAACCTGAAAAAGAGGAAACAAACAAACCTCTGACCAGAAAAGCTTAAAGTATCTTAATTATAAAAGAGTTAGCAGACATCCCTTAAGAGAGGGATGGCAGGAGGAAGACAGGTTTCAATGAACACAATAAAGTCGTAGAAATTGAGAAAGGTTGAGAGTATAAGGTAAGTTTGCTGGTGGCAAACGAGCAGACAAAGTCACTAAAAATCAGTTCAGCAAATGGCTGATTCACTTGATGGCCAACCCAATAAATATACTGACTTGACAAAAGAGAATCTAATAGATTTTAAGAGTCATATTTGATTTGATGACTGAATATGAAATAGCTCATATGTAGTAAGCAAAATCTTAGTTTTCATATGGGAATTCTCAACTTATATTGAGTTTTATTCCTCTTTACAATGGAAAGAGTAACAGACTTTGTTTTCTTAGGCTCCAAAATCACTATGGATGGTGACTGCAGCCATGAAATTAAAAGACGCTTGCTCCTTGGAAGAAAAGCTATGATGAACCTAGGCAGTGTGTTATTAAGCAGAGACATTACTTTGCTGACAAAGGTCTGTATAAGTCAAAGCTGTGGTTTTTCCAGTGGTCATGAATAGATGTGAGAGTTGAACCATAAAGAAGGCTGAGCACCAGAGACTTGACGCTTTTGAACTGTGGTGCTAGAGAAGACTCTTGAGAGTCCCTTGGACAGCAAGGAGATCAAACCAGCCAATTCTAAAGGAAATCAACCCTGAATACTTTTTGGAGGACTGATGCTGTAGTTGAATACTTTGGCCACCTTATGAAAAGAGCTGACTCAATGGAAAAGATTCTAATGCTGGGAAAGACTGAGGGCAGGAGGAGAAGATGGCAACAGTGGATAAGATGGTTGGATGGCATCACCAACTCTATGGACATGAGTTTGAACAAACTCTGGGAGACAGTGAAGGACAGTGAAGCCTGGCATGCTGTAGTCCATGGGGTCACAAAGAGTCAGACACAGCTGAGTGACTGGACTGAACTGAAAATGTCATTTTATATTGAGCCAATCTTTCAGCATCCATCTGTTATCATTTATAGTATTTTTTAGCAATTTATTTTTTACCTTTCTTTAAAATCTTTTTATTTGGTCCATTGTCATTTCTTTTCACTGTTTTTTGTGTTTTCAACAATCATTTAGCAAATTGCTACCAACCAAGACAAGATACTCTAATTGTTCCTTAGCAGAAGTTGCATTTTTAGTTTTATGGAAATGTGATGTCTTTAACTAATTCTGATTCTTTTAGAGAAATTTAAGTTCAATTCTAAATTTAGCTAAAACATTTCATTTAATTAAAATTTAATTTAAAATTCTGATTTATTTTAGTGCCTGTGAGTGTAAATTTAAAGTTTAATCTTAATTAAAGTTTAATTTAACCTTAAAATTTAAATGCTAGAGATATAAAAGGAAAGCTGGTATGCCATTTGAGGAAATGGCAAACAAAATAGGAGAATGCTTAAAGTTTGTTAAAATAGAAAATTACATTCAAAGATAACTGAGACTATTTCAAAGGTAGACAAGTGGTCCCATTATGTATGTGTGTGCACGTGCTAAGTCACTTCAGTCATGTCCAACTCTTTGTGACCCCATGGACCACAGCCCACCCTGTCCATGGGATTCTCCAGGCAAGAATACTGGAGTGGGTTGCCATTTTCTTCTCCACCCATTACCTATAAAATAAGGTGAAAAGGAGGGAGGTTGGAGGACAGCTTTTCCTTTGAGAATTTTTTTCACTGTTTCTGGTTTTCTAAACTTTAGCACTTAAAAAAAATTTTTTTAAGGTTCTCAGATAATAAACCAACATTAAAAAGTTAATATGAAGGAAATATTTCATCACTGGGAACCAAACTTACACAGCCAGGTTGCTTTAACTACTAAAACCTTTGGGAATGTAAACTGATAAATTTGGTAACTTCAGCCATTACTTGGCAAATGGCTTTTCAGTGAACTAGACTTTTAGCAGATATATTTTCAAATTAGGAAGTTTCCAGTTGACTGTAACAAAGACAAACTTCCTTTATTCAAAACTCTCACAATCTAGAAGGAGAGATGAATCCCCAAAGAGTTGCAGACCTTATGACAAATATTTTTCATAGAAAAACAGAGGATATAAAATAATGTAGCTTCAGCATTTAATGCTCAGGAAGAATGGATAATGGTGAATCATAGGTAACAATGAATGAATAAAACCCTATCCAGCTGAATTATCTTTAGGAAATGTAATTTCTTGTTAATTAACAAGACTTAGAATTTGATTAGGTGTAGGGGATGACTGAAAGAGCAGATCCAAAGATAATATGCCTTTCCCAACTTGGACAAAAGGGTAAATTGCTGAAACGGGGAAATTTAGAGGGAGAACTGTTAGAAGGAAAGATAGACAGAAACAGATTATATCTTCAGTTTTAGTAATGTTAAGCTTGAGATGCTTTTGCAACATCTAAATTGTGAATATCAAATAGAACTTGATTGCATGTATGCTCAGTCATGTCTGACTCTTTGTGACCTCATAGACTATAGCCCACCAAGGTCCTCTGTCCATGGGATTATCCAGGCAAGAATAGTGGAGTGGGTTGTCATTTCCTCCTCCAGGGGATCTTCCCGATGGAGGGACTGGACCTGTGTCTCCTGAATCTCCTACTTTGGCAGGCAGATTCTTTACCACTGGGCCTCCTAGGAATCCCAGAACTTGATTAAATGGTTATAGAAATCAAAAACAATGAGTATTCTAGATAAAAAAAGGAATATGTGGCATATATTATGTAACTGAAACCACAGGAGTGAATGATATTAACAGCAGAATGTTTAGAGTTAAAATAAATAGTTTCAGGGGTAAGAACCCTAAGAAACCTCAACATTTAAAAAACAGTCAGAGGAAAATAAACCCCCAAAGTTAGGCTGAGAAAGAGTGGCTAGACAAGTAGTGTGGAGTGGAAAAGGTGCTAAAGAAAGGAGAACATGTAGCGAGTATTCAGGGAACTAAACATTTCACAGATTGAGTGATATAAGAGGTAGGCAGTTTCCATTGGATGTGTTACTAGAAAATAGGCAAATCATTTGAGTGGTGAAGACAGGCTTCTTAAAGGGTAAAAGTGAGAAAATAGACACAGCTAACAAAGGTAATGAAAGAGGGAACAATAGTTTCAGGGAATGACTTTTTTTCAAAACTGGGGGGATATAAGGATGCTTAAATGCAGACAGAAAGTGAAGAGAGTTTAAAGATACAGGGAGGTTCTACTATGCTTGCTTTTTGAACCGACTGCTTAATTTTTCTGTCCTTAATTCTGTCACCTGCAATACAGATATGAAATAGTGCCTATTTCATGAGCTCTATGATATAATTCATGCAAAGCTTCACATATTGCCTGGCACACACTAATCAATAAATACTGGCTAATACTAAATAGCAGGACTATGACTAGAGCAGGAAGAAAGGAGAGAAATGGGTTTTGGAGCCACATTTGTGTATAGATTTGGCAACGGGAAATTAACAAATCTTCAGTCTCATAAGTACTGTTTTCTCTGCCAGGTAGAGAATGGAGAAAAAAGTGGTAGTGGAATCAAAGGCTTAAAAAGCAAGAAAAGAGATTGTTTTCCTCACATATAAGGGAGAATAGGTTGGGCTTCCCTTCTGGCTCAAATGGTAAAGAATCCTCCTGCAATGCAAGAGACCCAGTTCAATCCCTAAGTCGGAAAGATCTGCTGGAGAAGGGAATGACTACTCACTGGAATATTGAGTGGAGAATCCCATGAACAGAGGAGCCTGCTGGGGTCCATGGGGTCACAAAGAGTTGGATATGACTGAATGACTAAGCACAAAGGAGAATGGAAGAAAGAAACAAACTAAAATTTATCAGGTATCTTCCATAGACATATATTAAAATAAATACTTTGTTTACATTATTTCATTTAGTTCTCAAAGTAGTTATTTTTCCCTTTTCATATATGAATAAATTGAGGTTTCTAAATAATCCAGGAAGGTGCTAGGGGTCTTTCTCTATATTTGTTTAAGAACTCAGACTGATAATTACTCCCATTTTCAACAATATGGCTTCCAAGTTTGGCATAGTCATCTCCAGTCAAGAAAAAGCTTAGAAGTTTTATTTAAATCTGTTGTTGTTATTCTTGTTGTTTCTTTGTTTGCTGGTTTGTTTGTTGTGAGCCAGGAAGATGGTATGGACCAGACTTAGAAGAGATACTCACAGCTTGAATTCCTATGACATTGACTAGAAGGCAGTCACACATTGAGTAGAAGTCAGCCAGCAGTCTCTGCCACTGTACATTTATTTGTTTGAGGAATATTGAGACAGGCAAGAAGATCATGAGTTTATTTTAGAAACATTGCATTTAATAGTAGATGTAATTTCACATGTAGAAGTAGAGCTTAAGAGAGAATCTCAATGGAGTTTTGAGTAGAATTCTAAAGCAGAAAGTAAACAAGACCACCAGTTTTGAAATAAGACTGCCCAAAAGAAATATTAGAGTAGTTATAATATTTTCTTATATAAAATAGCACTGAAAGAATCCCTACCTACTGATTTAAAAATTAGTAAGGATAAAATGGAAAAAAAAGGTCCCAAATGGCTGGGCAAATACATAGAATTACGATCCTAGAAATACAGTAAAGAACAAAAGAAGTAGAATAGCTGACAATGTATAATACTGTGGTTCTCTGTTCAGCCTTCTATTTTTTTTGTTAATAAAATATTTGCTATGCAAATAAAAGCCATGTAACAAAGGAGACAATACCAGTTAAACACACGTGGACTATTTAAAACCAGAAATAGTTATTGATGTTTCCTGGAAACCAGCTGACAATCTATACTTAGTTTTTTCTGTTGTATTTGAATCAATTTTATGATATAGTTCATGTCATATACCTGGTAACTGTGTAAGCAAAAATTTAAAGCAAGCAATAAAATAAACAAACTCACAATCTTAATAGAGATAATGCTCAACCACACAAAATCATATACTTCTTCCAGGACAAATTCCTCCATGAACAGCAAGTGTAGTAAAAAGAACAATAGACTTATATTTTTTGTTCTAGTTCTATCAATATCTGCTTGAGCAATTTGGAGAAAGTTACTTTCCTCTCGGGAACTCTGCTTTTCCATCTGTAAAATGAGTCAAGTTTTAGCTAGATTAGATTCACTTTATGAAACATTTATTGGATGTTTATTGCCAAACTCTGTGCCAAGTACTGGGGATGTAAAGATGATTGTGACATAATTCCAGTGCTAAACTGTTCGTGGAAGTTCCCCTTTCTTTCCTGGGTACATGGAAGACTAATATTCCCAATTCCACTCTCATTAGACAAAACCCTGTGATTAAGTATGGCCAGTGAAATATAAACAGCAAAGACCTGTGCCAGTCTGGTATGAAGCAGTTTCTAACCTCTCTCTTCTGCCATGGAAGTCATAGATAGAAAGCTGTCATATTGGGAAGGTAAAGGCTCAGATTTGAGTGTTGGGAAAATTGGAAAGCTACAGGTAAAAGAATTAAACGGAGGACTTTCTCATACTACATACAAAAATATACTCAAAATAGATTATACCTAAATATAAGACTTGAAACCATAAAACTTTCAGGAAAAAACATATCGTTAGGCTCCTTGACATTGACGTTGGCAATAGTTTTTTTGGATAGAGCTCCTCAGACTAGGGAAACAAAAGTAGAAATAAACAAATGGACATACATCAAACCAAAAACTTTTGCACAATGAAGAAAGCTATCAACATAACAAAAAGGCAGCCTATGAATAGTAGAAGATATTTGCAGATGAAATATCTGACAAGGGGTTAATATTTAAAATACACAAAAGAACTCAAACAACTCAACATCAAAAGAAACGAAACAACCAGGCTGAAAAATGGGCAGAAGACCTGAATGAACATTTTTCCAAAGAAGAAATACAGATGGCCAATAGATGCATGAAAAGATGTTTAACATCACTAATCCTCAGAGAAATGCGAATCAAAACCACAATAAGCTATCACCTCACACCTGTCAGAATGGCTATTATCAAAAAGACAACAAACAACAAATGCTGGCAAAAATGTGGAAAAAAGAGAAGCTTCGTGTGCTGTTGGTGGAAATGCCAATTGGTGCAATCACTACAGACCGCAGTATGGAGGTTCCTCAAAAATTAAAAGTAAAATTATAATATAATCCAGCAATCTCGATTCTGTGATTTTCTGGAAGAATACAAAACACTATTTTGAAAAAAATATATGCACTTATATGGGCTTCCCATGTGGCGATAGTAGTAAAGAAACTGCTTGTCACTGCAGAAGACACAAGAAATGTGGGTTCAATCCCTGGGTCAGGAAGATCCCCTGGAGGAGGGCAAGGCAACCCACTCCAATATTCTTGCTTAGAGAATCCCCAGAGACAGATGAGCCTGGCAAGCTATGGTCCACAGGGTGAGAAAAAGTCAGACGTGACTGAAGTGACTTAGCAAGCACAAATGCACTCACCTTATGTTCATTGCAGCACTCTTTACAAGAGCCAAGGTATGGAAACAACCTAAGCATCCATCAGTAGACGAATGGACCAAGAATATGTGATATATATGTATGTGTATATATATATATCATATAATGTTACTCAGTTATAAAAATAATGAAATCTTGCCATTTGTGATAACATGGATGAATCTACAGGATATTATGCAAAGTGAAAAAAGTCACACAGAGAAAGACAAATATTGTCTGATAGCACTTATATATGTGGAATATAAAAAACCAAAAAAATGAACAAACAGAACTGAAACAGTCATAGATATAGAGAACAAAGACTGTACGTGGATGCTGGAGGGGAGGAGGTGTGGAGAGTAAAGAAATAGGTGAGAGAGATTAAAAGGTACAAGCTTTTAGTTACAAAACAAATGAGTCACAGGGATGACATATAAAGTGTGGGAATATAGTCAGTTATATTGTAATAACTGTGTATGGTAACTACACTCATTGTGGTGATCATGTTGTAATATATAAAAATACCAAATCACCATGTTGTATACCTGGAACTAACACATGGTGTAGGTCAATTATACCTCAAATTTTAAAAAGAGAGGGAAGATTTGTAAGGTAAGGGTGAGTGTGGAAGTCTAAATGAGGCAACTGGAAATACATCACTGAGACACAAGACAGTTAGGGATGGAACTTTGGGAAACACCAATACTGAATAAATGGACCAACACAAGTTAATAAAGAAAACTGAGAAGACAGAGAAGAAAGAAAATTGGAAGGAAATGGTGAGTTGGAAATCAGGAAATGAGAATTTTTCAGGAGTCAGAAATTATCTGTAAAGTCACTTACTGGGAAGTCATGAGATAAGAGGCCTTTGGATTTGAAATTATGGAAGTCTTAAAGACAAAAATCCAGATTTTAGTCATCTGAGAAGTGAAAAGGTGGTAAAATATGCATTTATCAAAGGATGTCTTATGAAACACTTGCTGCAGAAAATGCTCTCCCAAAGAGGGAGGCAATGTAAATGCATGTAAAGCATGCTGTATACTCTATACCTATAAGGAAATTTCTTGAACATTTACTCTTGATTTTCTTACATTGAGATTTGAGAAAATAGAAAAAAGATATTATTTACTTACAAACTAACAATTCAAAAATAACATTTACTAATAATGTTTAGCTTTTACTGTCACTAAATTGTATGTCACTAAGAAAACTAAAACACTTGACTAAGGAATAATTAGGATAAATTTTTTATTGAATATGGTTTGAAAATAAAAGAACCAATAAAATATATCTCAATTCTGGTGTAAAAATTTGTAGAGAAGTCAGACTGCCAGCTTGATCACAATTACGAGATGTGTGGCCAGTCTTCATAATTTCCCTTTCTCTGATCTGTAAAATGAAAATAAGAATAATATCTATTTTGTAGAGTTTTTAGGAATTAATGAGATAAAACATGAAAATATTTAGACTATTGCCCAGCACATAGGTAGGGTTTAATTAATATTAACTATTAGCAAAGCTTCCTTTGCTATGAAACTTTTTGTATCTCCTTCCGCATCAAGCTGTAATATAGCAGAAAACTTAAATAGTCTGGACTCCCTGGTAAAGTGATGTAACTGGCTGTGAGAGGTCAATTTAGCATTAAAGCATAATTGTCACACTAATAATCAGGAGTTTTAAAAGTATTAGTGACTCAGTTATGTCTGACTCTTTGCGACCCATGGACAGTAGCCCACCAGGTGGCTCTGTCCGTGGAATTCTCCAGTCAAGAATACTGAAGAGGGTAGCCATTCCTTTCTCCAGAGGATCTTCCTGACCTAAGGATTGAACCTGGGTCTCCCTCATTGCGGGAAGATTCTTCACCATCTGAGCCACCTGGGAAGCCCAATAAAGAGTTGAGAGGAACTATTATGTTTGGTTACTTCATTTTCAGGTGGGGAAATCTGTACTTGAGAATGAACTCTCAACATAGCCCAGACCCTTACATGAGAACTCTACTTTTGGGATCTGCTCATTTCATCCACCTGATTCCATGAAAACAGAATAATTTAATGCATATTCCTAACTGCGGTTCACACCTAATCACACACAAGTTCCTGGCTGAGTGGGTAAGGAGCCTGTACTTTCCTGTCATTTTTCTAATCATTGGGTTAAATCATTCCTCTAGAAATCTGTTTTCAGAAAGGATGCTATAGAAAAAAGTTTCAATGTTTTCATAATTAAAGAGCAATTCTTTAAATCTTAATATGAATTAAAAACTTGAACATAAAATCGTCTGCTCTGCAGAAAATGTGATTATAAATGTTGCTACTGACAAACAACCCCCTCCCTGAGAATTTACATCATGTGATTGTGGGGGCTGTGAACATTGTGAGAGCTTTCCTCTCACATCTCCCAGGCTGAGCACTGCCTCCCACACAGCTTTTTTTAAAAAACATAGGATTTTTAACTCATTTTTACTTTTAATGTCAGACTTACTATGAGGCAATTTACAAAATCATCATTAAACAGAAAATGTCTCCTCTCCCTCATACTCCAACAAAAATAAATATTTGAAATCATCAGCAACATGATTGTGATAGATAGGTTTGTCTAAATGTAAAATCCTTGCTCTAGAACTGCACTGAATTCCCCTTGAATGTCTTTGGAGATGGATTTCTTTTTTTTTATATTTGCTATCTGAGTTTTTTATATCTGCCAACCTTAGAAGGCATTTTACGCCTTTTCCTATCTGTCCAGGGAGAGCTCCCCGTTAGCTCCTAATGATGCACTTCCCTGAGGACAGCGATCTAATGGCCTCTGGGTGCTGTATTCTACCTCCGCAGGATCCACTGGCTCTTCCTTCCCTCCTCTGACACCTTCAAAGCCTAAAAGAAGGTGATTTATTCACAAACAACTACATAATTCTACCACACATCTCTGCTTTGCAGGGTAGGGAGAAGTGTTTTAAAAGAAAACACACCAGTCTAGTACTCTATTGTTATTTCATGATGTTTCCAATTTCCATTCCATTCCCTCTAATCAGCCACACCAGAGACAGAAAACTAGCTAAGTTTCTTTTGTGCCTAACATGGAAGCTATGAATCCGTTTAAAGAATATAATAGGATCAGTCATATAAAACCTGACTCCACCACTACCTTCACCTGGCCAATTTCTATTTACTCTTCAAGTCTCCTTATGTGCATCTCATGGAGGGACACTTTCTGTTAGCTGTCCTTCCTCTCCCAACATACACACCTGTTAAAATAGGTCCTTCTGTACAATGTTATGAGAAACAATATAACTTTTCTTCATGGCATTTAATGTAATTGTAATTATTGGGTGATCTGTAATTGTATCTTAGTATTTCTCTCTCTCACCAGACTGTTTACCTGCCCATGGTTATCGTTTAATGTGTGTTCACTGAATGGATGAATCATTGAGATTCCTTTATTTAGGAAGCATGACTGATGAGATTATGATGCTACCCAGATTTCCGTTATCAATCTGAGGCATGAGGAAAGTGAAATAGGGATGAACCATTGCATCACTTTGGCATTTAAGAAAACATATAATCTAATCATAATTCATTTCATGAGCCTGGTCCTTTAACTTTTAAATGCAGCAACTAAACACACATTGAAATCATCTTATGCTTGGGAATACTATTTCTTTCCTGCTATTGTTCTCTGTAACTGACCAGAACATTAAAACTTGATGTCTGCTTTTTGGCCAATCATTTAGAGTGCAAAGTACCAATGCAAAATAGTCCATAGAGGAAAATAAAAATTTACTATCGTCCTCTATTTGTTTCCCTGATCAGTCGCCTCTAACAGCTACTCTGTGCTATCTCCCCTGTGTTCTCTGCTGCCAGAGTCTTTCCTACCACCTCTTTCTCTGCTTGGCATCCTCTCTGTACTCCTTCATTTTATCACAGGCATATGAACCGCTGGAAGGATTGTTCTGCATGGATTTTCCATTGTGTGGAAGACTCAGAGCACATCATTAACCCCAGCCTAACCTACCGACATTTACAGACCTGCTCATCAGTGCCCCCCTCCCCTTATCAGCTGGAGTTTGTTCAGAAAATGTGAGCAGTTACAGTTCTGTCCTGAGGCAAATATAATTAAACAACCAAATCCTGGGAGAATGAAAATGTCCAAAATAATGCTTGCCAAAGCCAAATATAAATGATTTATTAAAAATCACCCATATTCATTTGTCAGACCTATTTCTAAAATTTAAAATCTCATTTAACACATTTATGCTTCTATGATGATACTTAAAATGTTATTTGAAACATTCATAATGACAAATTCTCAGTCTTACAGGAATCAAAATATCAAGGACAAATACATGAAAAGGTAACAACACAGTTGCAAGTGTTCTTCCTCTAAATAAGTTGCCAAATTTTTTCCTGCTACATAAAATCAACCATAGTAAGCAGGTTCTGCTACAAAACATTAAAAACCTACAAGGAAATTAAGTAAATAAATACTTATCAGATGCCTGATACATATCTAGCATTGGTTAAATGCAAAAATAAATAGATTGTTAATTTCTTTATTCCTCAGTAACTTTATCTTCAAAATGTGGTCCACAGGAGAAGGGAATGGCAAATCACTTCACTGCTCTTGCCCTGAAAACCCCATGAACAATGAAAAGGCAAAAAGATAGGACGCTGAAAGATGAACTCCCCAGGTCAGTTTGTGCCCAATATTCTACTGGATATCAGTAGAGAAATAACTCCAGAAAGAATGAAGAGATGGAGCCAAAGCAAAAACAACACCCAGTTGTGGAGGTGACTGGTGATAGAAGCAAGGTCCAATGGTGTAAAAAGCAATATTGCACAGGAACCTGGAATGTTAGGTCCATGAATCAAGGCAAATTGGAAGTGGTCAAACAGGAGATGGCAGGAGTGAATGTCAACATGTTAGGAATCAGCGAACTAAAATGGACTGGAATGGGTGAATTTAACTGAGATGACCATTATATCTACTACTGTAGGCAAGAATCCCTTAGCAGAAATGGAGTAGCCATCATAGTAAACAAAAGACTCTGAAATGCGGTACTTGGATGCAATCTCAGAAACAATAAAATTATCTCTGTTTGTTTCCAAGGCAAACCATTCAATAGCACGGTAATCCAAGTCTATGCCCCAACCAATAATTCTGAAGAAGCTGAAGTTGAATGGTTCTATGAAGACATACAAGACTTTCTAGAACTAACACCCAAAAGAACATGTCCTTTTCATTATAGGTGACTGGAATGCAAAAGTAAGGAAGTCAAGAAACACCTGGAGTAACAGGCAAATTTGACCCTGGAGTACAGAATGAAGCAGGGCAAAGGCTAATAGAGCTTGGTCAAGAGAATGCACTGGTCATAGCAAACACCCTCTTCCAACAACACAAGAGAAGACTCTACACATGGACATCACCAGATGGTCGACACCAAAATCAGATTGATTATATTCTTTGCAGCCAAAGATGAAGAAGCTCTACAGTCAGCAAAAACAAGACCAGGAGCTGACTGTGGCTCAGATCATGAACTCCTTGTTGCCAAATTCAAACATAAATTAAAGAAAGTAGGGAAAACCACTAGACCATTCAGGTATGACCTAAATCAAATCCCTTATGATTATTCAGTGGAAGTGAGAAATAGATTTAAGGTACTCAATCTGATAGACAGAGTGCCTGATGAACTATAGATGGAGGTTCTTAACATTGTACTAGAGAAGGGATCAACACCATCCCCAAGAAAAAGAAATGCAAAAAATCAAAATGGTTGTCTGAGGAGACCTTACAAATAGCTGTGAAATGAAGAGAAGCAAATATCAAAGGAGAAAAGGAAAGATATACCCATTTGAATTCAGAGTTCCAAAGAATAGCAAGGAGAGATAAGAAAGCCTTTCTCAGTGATCAGTACAAAGAAATAGAGGAAAATAGAATGGGAAAGACTAGAGATCTCTTCAAGAAAATTAGAAGATACCAAGGGAATATTTTATGCAAAGATGGGCCCAATAAAGGACAGAAATGGCATGGATCTAATAGAAGCAGAAGATATTAAGAAGAGGTGGCAAGAATATACAGAAGAACTGTACAAAAAAAGATGTTCAAGACCCAGATAATCACAATGGTGTGATCACTCACCTAGAGCTGGACATCCTGAAATGTGAAGACAAGTGGGCCTTCGGAAGCATCCCTATGAACAAAGCTAGTGGAGGTAATGGAATTCCAGTTGAGCTATTTCAAATCCTGAAAGATGATGCTGTGAAAGTGCTGTGCTCAACATGCCAGTAAAATTGGAAAACTCAGCAGTGGCCACAGGGCTGGAAAATGTCAGTTTTCATTCCAATCCCAAAGAAAGGCAATGCCAAAGAATACTCAAACTACCACATAATTGCACTCATCTCACATGCTAGTAAAGTAATGCTCAAAACTCTCCAAGCCAGGCTTCAGCAATACCTGAATGGTGAACTTCCAGATGTTCAAGCTGGTTTTAGAAAAGGCAGAGGAACCAGAGATCAAATTGCCAACATCCATTGGATCATCGAAAAGGCAGGGGAGTTGTGGGAAAACATATATTTATTCTTTATTGACTATGCCAAAGCCTTTGACTGTGTGGATCACAATAAACTGTGGAAAATTCTTCAAGAGGTGGGAATACCAGACCACCTGACCTGCCTCTCGAGAATTCTGTATGCAGGTCAGGACGCAACAGTTAGAACTGGACATGGAACAACACACTGGTTCCAAATAGGAAAAGGAATATGACAAGGCTGTATATTGCCACCCTGCTTATTTAACTTATATGCAGAGTACATCATGAGAAATGCCAGGCTGGATGAATCACAAGCTGGAATCAAGTTTGCTGGGAGAAATATCAATAACCTCAGATATGCAGGTGACACCACCATTATGGCAGAAAGTGAAGAACTAAAGAGCCTCTTGATGAAAGTGAAAGAGGAGAGTGAAAAAGTTGGCTTAAAGCCATAAGACAAAGATCATAGCATCTGGTCCCATCACCTCATGGCAAATAGATGGGGAAACAGTGGAAACAGCAGCAGACTTTATTTTGGGAGGCTCCAAAATCACTGCAGGTGGTGATTGCAGGCATGAAATTAAAAGATGCTTGCTCTTTGGAAGAAAAGTTATGACCAACCTAGACAGCATATTAAAAAGCAGAGACATTACTTTGCCAACAAAGGTCCATCTAGTCAAGCTATGGTTTTTCCAGTAATCATGTATGGATGTAAGAGTTGGACTGTGAAGAAAGCTGAGCGCCGAAGAATAGATGCTTTTGAACTGTGGTGTTAGAGAAGACTCTTGAGAGTCCCTTGGATGGCAAGGAGATCCAACCAGCCCATCCTAAAGGAAATCAGTTCTGGATATTCATTGGAAGGACTGATGCTGAAGCTGAAGCTCTAATACTTTGGCTACCTGATGCAAAGAGCTGACTCATTTGTAAAGACCCTGATGTTGGGAAAGATTGAAGGCAGGAGGAGAAGGGAACAGCAGAGGATGAGATGGTTGGATGTCATCACTGACTCAATGGACATGAGTTTGAGTAAACTCCATGAGTTGGTTATGGACAGGGAGGCCTGGTGTGCTGCAGTCCATGGGGTTTCAAAGAGTCAGACATGACTGAGAGACTGAACTGAACTGAAGTAGGTTCTGTTAGAAAACATTAAAAAACCTACAAGGAAATTAGTAAACAAATACTTATCAGATCCCTGATACATATCTAGCATTGATTAAATGCAAGAGTAAATAGATTATTAATTTCCTCTATTCCTCAGTACCTTTACCTTCAAAATGATGATAATAAGAAAACTTAACTCAAATATTTATTGTAGATATCACATAAGTTAGTACCTGTTGAGCCCATTGGAGAAGGCCTGGTGGTGGTTGGTTATTTCAGTCATTAAGTTACATCTGATTCTTTTGACCCCATGGACTATAACCTACCAGGCTCCTCTGTCCATGGGATTCTCCAGGCAAGAATACTGGAGTAGGCTGCCATTTCCTTCTCCAGGGATTCTTCCCAACCTAGGAATTGAACCCAGGTCTCCTCTATTGAAGGCAGATTCTTTACCAACCGAGCTACAAGGGAAACCCCTAGGCACAGGGGAGGTGGTGGGGGGCAGGACAGGGCCTGGCATCTAGTAAATGCTTAACAATGATAGCTACAACTTCTTTTATTGAGAAATAAATAACAAATTCTATTTAGAATAACAAATTCTCCTTGTTTTGGGAGGTCAGAGGCCAAGATTGCAGAGTGAGAGCAGAGACCACCTTGAGAGGTCAGGCCAAGACCCTAGGATCAAAGCTGGGACCACCCCCTTGTGAAGGGCAGAGACCAAAACCCCAGGTGAGAGCAAGGACCACCCCTTTGTGGGCAGGAGGTCAGAAACCTTCTCCCCAGTTTGCCCCCAGATCCCATCTCCTCTCCCCACCAAGCCCTCATAAGGCCAGCGGTGTTCCAGGAGGCAGCTGCCTGACAACCGTGGGCTCGAGCAGGGGTGGGAAGGGACACTATGCAATTCCCGGAGCACCAGCCAGGATCAACGCCATGCCCTGGGCTAGGGCTGGGGTGGCAGGTCAGGCAGCCCAGGCTCAGCCCTGCGCTTGGTGAAGTGGTTTCTCCTCGACACTCCCTGACCAGCCGGGAGGAGCAGCGTCTAGCAGTCCTTGTCTGGCCCTGTCCAGGCACTTTCAGGGTGTAGCTTCTCCCAACTCCACTCTGTCTTCCCGAGCCAGCATCCTCTCTATGGCTGCTCAGCCCTGAGCTGTGTCTGCCGGGAGATGACTGGGGCTGCTTCTTGAGCTGCTGGGTCTCACTGCCCAGCAACCCCCAGGGAGGGGGTGGCCCTGTGCGTGACCCCTCGCTCCCCGCGGGGCTTGCGTGGATGGGGTTGGGTGTGGAGGGCTGGTATTTTACACCTGGAGAAGAACCAGAAGCACTAGATTCCACTTTGGGCCCCATTTATATTCCTGCTTTTACTCTGGGCTGTGAGTCTTTTTAACCCCATATATATGGCGACTCGACACAGAGACTATTTTATCAATTGTCAGTACCATCAGGCTGATTCTCCATGGATGTTTCCAGACTCAGGCTCTGACAGACCAAATAAAAATATTTTGTTTTGTAGAAGAAAAGAAAAGAAACATTAAGAGGATTAGCTTAGTGGGGAAGACTTAAAGGTAAATATATAATCACTGTTTCGGCTGTCCAGTGTTTTCTCAAACCTCATTTGTTTTGACAACACAGTTATATGAGGAACAAATCTAGTACACCTCTGACCCAGCACTGGGTCAGCACCTCCATTGACCCAGCACCTCTGAGACTTTAAGCCAGTAAAATAAGGTTTTGGTCAGACCTCCTTCTCCCCTCTACTCACTTCCAAAGAAAACTTGGAAATACTTCTTTCTGAAGGAGAAACAAGCTTTCAGCTCTCTCTATCCTAAATCTCGTTTTGACTATCCTAAAGTGAACAGTTAGTGCTTCCCTGGCGGCTCAGTGGTAAAGAATCCACCTGCCAATGCAGGAGATGTGGGTTTGCTCCCGTCGGTTGGGAAGATCCCCTGGAGAAGGAAATGGCAACCAACTGCAGTATTCTTGCCTGGGAAGTCCCAGGGACAGGGCAGCCTGGCATGCTACAGTCCATGGGGGCGTAAAGAGTCAGACAGCACTCGATGACTAACACTTTCACTAGGGTCCATCTGGATAATTTAAACAATATGTCTGATATGTAACTTAGTATGTCTGGAAGTGGCATATGAGCTTGTGTGCATATGTGTATGTTTGCCCTAAGCTTCTGAATTCTTTATCTTTAAAATTTTTTTTTTCTTGAATTTGTCTGTCACAGATTTAAATCTTTAAAACTAAATCGGAACACTCATCCATCTCAGAAGACCCCTGGCAAAATGGCTAAGAGGATATAAAGGAGTAATGGCCCTTCACATCTATGACACAGAGTGTTGATAATAATCGTAGTTAGAACTCAGCTATTCTCCCATTTTTCTGCTTAGTTCATGAACTGTTGTTGAAGTTATTTTGCAAAAGGCATTTGAATGTATCCTTGACCAAATATTGTTTTTAGGCACTTTTAATTTGTTTTTAAACCTCTGGGTCTGTCGACATATTCACTTGTCTGATCATGAAATAAGACAGCAGCATCTTCTTCTGATTCATGAAGTTTCTGGGGGTGGCCTCAGAGCCTTCATGCATGTTTAGGGGCTACATAATGTCACAGATTACTATTTCCTCCACTGGGTGTTCATTTCTTATTGTTCTGTTTCAGCTGTCCTTGATGCTGCTTTGTTTTATGACTTTAGCTTGTCTTCTCTTAATGCAAAAATAAATAAATAAAACTCACAGTTAAACCTCTTTTATATGCCTTCTGGGTATCTTCCTGCCACTTAGCATTGTTTTAAAAACAAAGTGATCTCCTGTTACAAATTTTAAGTAGATATCTGACTAGAATGCCCTCTTGTCTTCTCTCTCTGGTGAGATTTTAACTGTCTTCCAAGCCCACATCAAAATCTTCTTTTCTGCTAACATTCTAGACAGAATTAATTGCTCCCCCACCTGTAATGTTGCCATTTCACTCAGCTCGTATTATGATTTTGCCCTCATCTGTCACCTCCCTCAACTGTGAGTTCAATCAGAACGAGGACTCTTGCTCAGTTTTATATGTCTCCTTGGGGCCTATTGCAAGGTGTGAAATATATGAATTCAAAAAATATGTGATGAATGAATACCACTTTATCTTGCATGAAGTTATTTCAAAAATATCCTATTAGCTCCATAGTAATCTTATATGGTATAAGATTATGAATGTCTCCATTTCACTGATAAGAAAGCTGAGAACTCCTGGAAGGTAAAGCATGTGGGGAGAGGCTGAAAACCACTCTATAGGTTTCCAACTAAATAGTTTTTTATAAATTATATGTGATTTAATTTTCCATGGCAATAAAGAAAATTTTGATTAAAAAAAAAACTATTTGATCTGACAATTTTCTCTAGCATCCAGAGAAGACTTCTGAAAATGTTTTTTGGGTTTTTTGTTTATGGTAACAGAGTTATCAGATCTACTGTAAGCTTCGATGTGGCAGCTTCACCTGACACAAAATGTGCAGGTCACAGGCTAAACTTCTGAAATTATGTAAGTCAAGGAACACAAAGGCCTTGGAACTTTATTTCCCAAGTAGGTTTTCCATTACTTTTAGAATGGTCTCCAGAGTTGAATGACCTCTAGAGAGCAGACCTTGGTCAATCTTCATGATACTGACCTACCTGGAAAATGTCCAGGCCACAACAGACCATATAGCTTAGGTAACATGGGTAAGACTGCTCTCAGATGACTGAAATTATCTAAGCTCCCTTTGGAAGGGTCCAATCCCTATCACCTTAAATCACTCTTATTTTTCTCTTCAAAGAGGTTGGGATGCAAGCAAAATCCATTGAAATAAAATGTCATTTGCAGTTGACCCCTGAATAAGAAGTAGTGTGAATTCTCTAAATTATTAAATTTAATTACTAATTTTATTAAATATATACAGTTGATTCTTGAACAACACAGGGTAAATGATGCTGACCCTCCATGCAATCCAAAATATGCATAACTTATAGTCAGCCCTCCATACATACATAGTTCCTCCGCATTCACAGATTCAACCAGACGCAAATAATGCAGTACTACTACTTTTGAAAAAAATCAATGTATAAGTGGACCTATACTGTTCAAAGTTGTGTAGTTAAAAAAGCCAAATGCAATAAATAAATAATATTGTTCTATATGTATTGTGTGTGTGCTTAGTCACTCAGTTGTGTCTGACTCTGCAACCTCATAGACTGTAACCCGCCAGGCTCCTCTGCCCATGGGGATTCTTCAGGCAAGAATACTGGAGTGGGTTGCCATGCCCTCCTCCAGGGGATCTTTCCAGCTCAGAGATTGAACCCAGGTATCCCACATTGCAGGTGAATTCTTTACCATCTGAGCCATGAGGGAAGCCCAAGAATACGGGAGTGGGTAGCCTAATCCCTTCTCCAGGGGCTCTTCCCAACCCAGGACTCAAACCAGGATCTCACGCATTGCAGGTGGATTCTTTACCAGCTGAGATACCAGGGAAGTCCATACGTATTATTATATATAAATATAAAATGTAGATTTGCCTTCCCCCTATATTATTAAAATCATTTTTAGAACATGAACACAAGTAAATTAAGTTTATAAGCAAAAGAAGCAGGATCAGCAAATTGAGTCTATTTCACTGTGCCATAGGAAGAAGAGTTCTGAAATCAGACAAGTCAGGGGTGTTTCGATCAATATTTACTGAACACCTGTTATGTACTAGGCACTGCGTTGTATGTTAGAGATTCAGTACTAGGTAAAATGACATGGTCCCAGACCTCACAAGGCTTACACTCTCACTTTCACAGGAAAACCAGACTTTGAACACATAATTACAGTAAGGCATGAGTGTTAATATCCGCAGAAGGTAAAGAAGGCCTGAAGACAGGATTTTTAAGCTCAGATTCATGGATAATTATGTTAGCTCAACAAAGAAGGGGAAGGGAGGGAAATGTAAAAAAGCATTTCAGATAGGGAGAGAAAAGGAGACCAATGTGAGTATGCTGGGAGACTGCTACTGCTGCTGCTAAGTCGCTTCAGTCGTGTCCGACTCTGGGCAACCCCATAGACGGCAGCCCACCAGGCTCCCCCGTCCCTGGGATTCTCCAGGTGAGAACACTGGAGTGGGCTGCCATTTCCTTCTCCAGTGCATGAAAGTGAAAAGTGAAAGCGAAGTCGCTCAGTCATGTCCGACTCTTAGCGACCCCATGGACCACAGCCTACCAGGCTCCTCCGTCCATGGGATTTTCCAGGCAGGAGTACTGGAGTGGGTGCCATTGCTTTCTCCACTGGGAGACTAAATCTGGCTATTTGAGTAACCAAGAGAAATTAAGAGTATAGTAGGGAGACAGCCAAAGCATGAAGAGATAGAAAACAAATCATAGTGTACCTTGTAAGTATTTAAGGAGCTAGACTTTAGAACATTCAGAACCATAGTATGCCAGTAAAGTTTTAAGCAAATTGTAGCCTGATAGACCAATCACTGCTGTATTGGAGATTAAAGGAACCCCTAAGACTTCCCTATACCTCAAATGGTAAAGAATCTGCCTGCTAGGCAGGAGACCAGGGTTCAATCCCTGGGTTGGGAAGTTCCTCTGGGGAAGGGAATGGCAATCCACTCCAGTATTCTTGCCTGGAGAATTCCATGGACAGAGAAGCATGGTGGGCTACAGTCCATGGGGTCACAAAGAGCAACTAACACACACCACATAGTAATGTAGTAAGGAATATGTTAAGAGGCTATTATAAAGTCCCAGGGTAAAAGCTGACAAAACTGGATGTGAAATATTCCTCCCTCGCTACCCACAACCTCAGGTAGTGCCTTGGCACAGGGACTTAGAGGCTCTGGATGGCGTTCACTAATATAATGCAAACCAAGGCTTGAAAAGCACTTGTGTTCTGGGGCTTGTTCTCTCTTACTGCGCTTGGAATCCTGACACCACCACGAGGATGAGCCCAAGCTCCTAAAGAATGAGAGGCCACAGGGAAAAGAGCCCCAGCATTCTAGTCAACCAGCTGAGAGCTCACCTACCAACAGCTATGGAAGCGGTGGATCGTTAAGCCACCAGCCAACTTATCAGCAGATCACAGACACAAGAGAAAGCCCAACAGAGATTAGCCAAACTTGTCCAGACTCAAAGTACTGCCTGGGGGACCCACATAACTGTAAGTTAAGTATAATGATTTCTATTTTAAGCCACTAGGTTATGGGGAAATTTGCGTTATGTGGCAGGCACTAACTGATACACCTGGCAAGACATGAGGCTGGACTGAACTATCAGGTTAGCAGGGAGGACAAGCAGGACATAAGATCAGGAGAGATTTAATGGCTTCAATAAAAAGAACTCCATGATTTTTGGCTTGGACCAACAGGTAGATGGTAGAGCCTACTGACTGAACACCAGGATAGAAAAGGAGAAACAGAGATGGAGATGAAGACAGAAAGTACAATTGAGAACATGTAGAACTTGCAATGTTTGGAAAACATCTAGGTAAGGACGTCAAAGAAGCCATGGCTGGAGAACACCCAAGAGAGATCCAGGCTGCAGACACAGATCTGAGGTTTGTTATAAGCATTGGAATGAAAGTCATGGTAGATAAACTTGCACAAGTATAATGGGGAAAGTGAAAAACCTAAACCGGCCTTGATAATTTCTATATATATCATTTTGGACAAGTTACTCAACAGCTCTCAGCCTGTTTTCCACTCCCTGCAAAATGATGTAATGTGAACTGACTCTGCTATATTAAAGATTAAATAAAATTTATTTTGTTTGAATCATCTGACACAATTTAGGACCCTGAGGGATGGGATGGGGACGGAGGTGGGAGGGGGGTTCAGGATGGGGAACACATGTACACCCATGGCTGATTCATGTCAATGTATGGCAAACACCACTACAATATTGTAAAGTAATTAGCCTCCAATTAAAATAAAAAAAAATGTTAACTACCTTCCCATAACTTACAATCAAATTACACAAAAAGATATTAGAGTTGATTTTCCTCCCTGTTTTTTATTCTTGAATATTTGTGAATTAGTGATGAGTTATAATCCCAATAAAAATATTAGATGCTTTATTCTCCTTCAGAAATTGTAATGCTGTTACTTAAATTATTTGCATCAGAATGACCGGCAATGATCATCAAATGCAAATTCCTTGGCTCCACACTCAACCTTCTGAACCAGAAAGTCTGGAGGATGCAAACAGGACTTTGCATTTTTAATAAGCTCCCAAGGTGATTCTATACACACACTCCAAAGGTGCATTACCCAAACCCTTCCCTGCGGCTCCTTAATGTAACATGAAAACAAGCAGAAGTTGGTGAAATGTATTTAACATCCTATGATGTGCTCAGTCACTTCAGTCGTGTCCAACTCTTTGCAACCCTGTGGATTGAAGCCCACCAATGACTTTTGCCCATGGGATTTTCCAGGCAAGAACACTGGAGTGGATTGCCTTTTTCTCCTTCAAGAGAGCTTCCCGGCCCAAGGATCAAACCCACATCTCCTGCGTCTTCTACATTTCAGGAGAATTCTTTATGACTGAGCCACCAGGGAAGCCCATGTCCTATGATGCTGCTAAGTCGATTCAGTCGTGTCCGACTCTGTGCGACCCCATAGACGGCAGCCCACCAGACTCCTCTGTCCCTCGGATTCTCCAGGCAAGAACACTGGAGTGGGTTGCCATTTCCTTCTCCAACGCATGAAAGTGAAAAGTGAAAGCGAAGACGCTCAGTCGTGTCTGACTCTTAGCAATCCCATGGACTGTAGCCTACCAGGCTTCTCTGTCCATGGGATTTTCCAGGCAAGAGTACTGGAGTGGGATGCCATTTCCTTCTCCAATGTCCTGTGATAGTCACACACAAATGCTCTTTCCTAACCAACCTCCCACAACTCTTTTGTTGCACTAATTCTGAATTCCCTGTGCCACAACCACCACTATCACTAGATAAAACTCTCAAAGTATTCCTTCTGCCTGTGAGTTTGACTGGCCTTCCTGGAAATGGAAAGCCTTGGCCTCCTCCTAAGCCATTTTATCATATTCTTAGAATAGAGTGTGATCCATTCCATGATCCCAAAGCTCCTCTTTCTCAGATAACCCTTGATTGCCTCCTATTGAAGTTCTGCTCCATAACACAGGCAGCTTTTCATGGTTTAATACACAGTCACCAAAAAAAATAAAATAAAACACAGTCACATACATTGCATGGCATCAGACTCATGAAATCAGTTGCTGATTAAGAATAAATATTGTATCACAACTGTTAGGAAGGTTCAAACACTTTAAACTGAAAGAAGATAGGTCCAATCTGTTCTGTTCTGCAAAATGTCAGTAGAGATTCTTAACCAGGCATGTCTGATATTTCTCTTTTGCACAAATTACTGGGTAGACTAGAAACCAGGATGGCATGAATAGAAAGGCATATTTCAGGGGGAAAATGTCAGTGGCAAATCAATGAGCTGAATCTGAGCAGGGAGCTACTTGTCACGGACTTCTGAAGCTCAATTAACATAAAGACAGAGGGCTTTCCTCCCTTTTGCAGAGATGGAGCTCTCTAATCACTGGGGCACTCTTCTAGAAACATGGTTTTGCAAACTTACTCCTTCTTAGTGTGTGTGCATGATAAGTCACTTTAGTTTTGTCTGATTCTTTGTGACCCTATGGACTGTAGCCACAAGCTAGAATCAAGCTTGCCAGGAGAAATATCAATAACCTCAGATATGCGGATGACACCACACTTATGGCATAAAGCAAAGAGGAACTGAAGAGCTTCTTGATGAAAGTGAAAGAGGAGAATGAAAAAGCTGGCTTAAAACTCAACGTTCACAAAACTAAGATCATGGCATCTGGTCCCATCACTTCATAGCAAATAGATGGAAGCAATGGAAACAGTGAGAGACTTTATTTTCTTGGGCTCCAAAATCACTGCAGATGGTGACTACAGCCATGAAATTAAAAGACACTTGCTCCTTGAAAGAAAAGTTATGACCAACCTAGACAGCATATTAAAAAGCAGAGAATGTGCTTTGCAGACAAAGATCTGTCTAGTCAAAGCTACACTTTTTCCAGTAGCCATGTGTGGATGTGAGAGTTGGACCATAAATAAGGCTGAGCACCAAAGAATTGATGCTTTTGAACTGTGGTATTGGAGAAGACTCTTGAGAGTCCCTTGGACTGCAAGGAGATCCAACCAGTCCATCCTAAAGGAAATCAGTCTTGAATATTCATTGGAAGGACTGATGCTGAAGCTAAAGCTCCAATACTTTGGCCACCTGATGCAGAGAGCTGACTCACTGGAAAAGACCCTGACGCTAGGAAAGATTGAAGGTATGAGAAGGGGACAACAGAGAATGAGATGGTTGGATGGCATCACCCCTCAAAGGAATGAGTTTGAGGAAGCTCAAAGAGTTAGTGATGGACATGGAGGCCTGGCATGCCACAGTCCATGGGGTTGCAAAGAGTCAGACACGACTGGGTAATTGGACTGAACTGAACTGATGGACCATAGCCAGCCAGGCTCCTCTGTCCATGGGATTCTCCAGGCAAGAATACTGGAGTGGGTTGCCATGCCTTTTTCCAGGGGATCTTCCCAACTCAGGGATTGAACCCACAACTCTTATGCCTCCTGCATTGACTGACTCTTAACCACTGAGTCACCAGGCAGTGTATTTAAGAATCCTGCATTTTTTATCATTAGCATCTGGGATCAAAAATGCAGGGTCTTTAAATATCCTATGGGCTTCCTTGGTGGCTCAGATGGTAAAGAATTCACCTACAATGAAGGAGACCTGGGTTCAATCCCTGGAGAAGATCCCCTGGAGGAGGAAATGGCAACCCACTCCGGTATTCTAGCCTGGAGAATCCCATGGACAGAGACGCCTGACAGGCTACAGTCCATGGGGCTGCAGAGTTGGACACACTGAGACACTAACACTTTCACTTTAAATCCACTGTGTTGGTTTGCCTGTTTCTCAGCAGCTGGAGCAAAAGGGAGGAAACATGCTAGGAAGCAACACACATATTCTAAAATAGCATTGAAGGCCTATGATTAAAATACCTTTAAATCTGTTCAATAACACCACATGTCAGCTCAACGTGCCTCTCCCTCCCAATTCTCTTTCTCTGTTTCAACCTCCAGAAGCTGCATGTTTGCCGAAATCACTGCAGTTTGAAACAAAGAGAAGATAATCCTTCTCTAAATAAAGTCACTGAGAGAGTGAAAAAGCCCAATCTCTATGCTCCTATTGTGAGGTTGAGTTTTATATTTCTGCTGGTGCATTGTAAAATATATATTTTCAAATAACATGTTACCATAAGGTCGGTGATTTATTCCCGTGTGAGAACTGCAGCCCCCAGACACCCAAGCTAAAACACATCCTGTGTCCTTAACAGACTTCAGTCCAAGTAACAATCATAGATGAGAGGTGGTGCTCCCCAAGAGACTGTGCACCATGCCAATTTCCACCCTGTCTGTAGAAAACTCTTTGGTCTTTAAGGGAAAAAAAATTTCTACAAGAAACAGCAGGCAGGCATATTTTTCTCATTCAGAGAGGGAACTGCTTAAAGAGAAAAGATAACATGTGCCGCTCTTTCCCGGTGGCTTGCTTTGACTCCACAAGCGCTGATGTCATTGTCACTAATGGCAAGTCTTCCTGTGCACAATGCCCGGCTGGGCAACTGGAGAAATCTACCCAAGGCCACAGTTTCAACCTCAAGAGAACTGTTACAGATTAGGTGAGACACTTCTTTTGATAATTCTGTCCTTTCTCATGCCTGACTAAGACTAATTAAAATGTAGGTTTCAGCAGTCTCTGATGGCTAAAGATCTCAAAATCTGAGGGTTAAAATAAAATCATTCCCTAATCACTATAAATTAAATTAAACTCATTCATATGTAACTCAATTGACCCCTTCTCAAGACACTGCTTGATGAATGATTCAAGTACAGTATATTTTGCAAGCTTTTTTCCCACACAGGTTTACTAATAATTGATTGACAGCAAAGTAAAATTATTAACCCCATTTTAAATACAATAAGAAATCTGAGGCTTAGAAAACTTAAGTAAACACATAAGATCAGGAAGTTAGTAATATAAAATAATTCAGAACCTGCTATTCTTATTACTATAAATACATCATGTTGGAGGAAAGACTAGCTCTTTGGCAATGTTTTAGTCTGTTTGGGCTGCCATAACCAAATGCCATAAACTGGTGGTTTATAAACAACAGAAATTTATTTCTTGCAATTCTGGAGACTGGGAAGTCCAAGATCAAGGCATTAGCAGATTCAGTGGCTGGTATAAACCCAATTTCTGATTCATTTCTGGTTCTTAGCACTTGCTAACTATAACCTCTCATGAAGGAGGGGTGAGGGATCTCTCTAGGTCTCTTGGATAAGGACATTAATCTCATGCATTTAGTCTCTGCTCTTATAACCTAATCCTATCCTAAAATCCCCCATTGAGGTGGGGAGGTTAGGATCTCAACATATTAATTTTAGGGGGATACAAACATTCAATCCATTGCAGGCAATATCTGTAAATTAAATTAGATGGTTGATGCCAAAACTAAAGGTGAAAGTTCATCTGATTCTTATGAAGTGGTGGGTACACTTAGAAATAACCTAAGGAGAAAAATCACTAAGCCTTTGAATAACCTCAATCTCTATTTTCAACCACAAGTTAAAAGTGTACTAATTTTGGTCATCTAAACTATAACAATTTAGTAAAAAAGTCACATCTATCATAATTAATGTGTTTTTTTCTTTTCTTTTGACCTTCTTAGTCTCTAGGCCTGGCTAGTTAGCAACTATATGTGTCCTTTCAAGGGAAGACTCTTGAGAGTCTCTTGGACTGTGAGGAGATCAAACCAGTCAATCCTAAAGAAAATCAATCCTGAATATTCATTGGAAGGACTGATGCTGAAGCTAAAGTTCCAATACTTTGGTCACCTGATATTAAGAGCCAGCTTGCTGGAAAAGCCCCTGATGTAGGAAGGATTCAGGACAGAAGAAGAAGGGAGGTGACCGAGAATGAGATGGTTGGATGGCATCACTGACTCAATGGACTTGAGTCTGAACAAATTCCAGGAGGTAGTGAAGGAAAGGGAAGCCTGGCGTACTGCAGTCCATGGGGACACAGAGAGTCAGACACAGCTAGCAACTACAAACACCATGAATGACAATGTGTTCTCTGACATATCCCACTGGAGTTTTCATTCTGAAGTACATTAAAAAATGGTTCCCTTTCTCTGATTTCCCCATTTCCTCACCACCTCCCCAACATGTCTCCACATTCCTGAAGTAAGCTGCATAAGGACAACAGTGCAAATGAAAAAGGTACAGTCTGTTAGAAAGGCCCTTCCTCACTCCCCTGGATAGCAGCAGGGATTTATTTACTCAAAAGATAAGGCAACAAGAAGTTAGGTTAGATCTGCCCATTTCATCACAGGATCATTCAGGCAGTTTCTGAAATTAGATCTCCTGGTCTCTATAAGTACCCTATTTTTATATCCACAATCACGGCGCCTTTTAAATATGTACAAAGTGTCACAGCAATAAGTAAAAATCCAGCTGCTCCTGGCTCCCATTTCTACCTAAGGAACATGGTTGTACATAGGTAATGAAACTCTGACTGACAGGCTGTCAAATAATCACTTATTTTCATTCTCTGCACATTAAAGAAAGAGCTTACGAACCTATGAAACATGCCAATATGTACATTAAAATAAAATCTTCCCCATTAGAAGTTTGACTTTCAAAGCAGTGTAAAGGTCATATTTCAAAATTAAGCAGGTGCAAAGAATCTCAAGACATCAGCAATTCAACTCTAGAAACTTGAAATGGTTCAATAAAATGAAATATCCAAATTTTATTCACCAAGTGAAAAATATTTTTGACTCACCACAGAAAATGAATGATTGACAAGCCAGCTAACAAGGTAAGCCTGAGACTTGAAGAAGCTAGTCAAATTACCTTGTGTTACAAGTGATACAGAATGAAAAGCCACAATTAATCTTAAGAAACAGATGGGGGAAAATTTTAGCTAATTTCTCAATGTAGTAGAAACATTTTTTTGGTGATGCATAAGGAACAGAGTGAGGAAATCTGTGCAGACTTTAGAGTTAGAAACCGGGTACATTTTTTTGGTCTGCTAAAATGTGATAGGGTGATTTTTTTTTTAATTATACTAATCTCATATCAAAGTAATGAAAGATGATTCTTCTCACACCTCCTCCCACTAAAAAGTCCAACAGACCTTACTGTTCACTGCTAAGGAGCTAGTTAAACATTTTTGTTGCTGTTAAAGGCCAAAAATGTTGGTAGAACGTAGCTGAAAGTAGAACTACTTTGATGAAAACTCCCACTAAGAACTTTATGTGGAAAGATCTGGTTCACTGATCTCATTCAAATGTTTATAAAAGTCAGGTCAGTAATAATAAAGAAAGCATAATGAATACTAATATAAAATAAAAACACCTACAAAGCATTTACGATGTGCTAAGTATGGTTCTAAGTGACACATATACACTAATTCAGTTAATACTTAAAACACCTTTAGGATATTGGTCTTTTATTTGCAATTTAAAGGTAGGGGAACTGAAATAAAGAAAGGCTAAATAACTTGACAAAGCCATACAACTAATGGGTGATAAAACTTGAATTTAAACTTAGACAATCTGATTTTTGGAGTTGCACAGTGAACTACAAATGTAGGAAAAGCAACAGTGAAAGAACGATGACATAGATGCTCAGTTGTGTTGTTGAAAATCAAAAGGGAGTGACGGAGATGGTAGCAATTGGAGAAGAAACCATCTGTGAGTCAAATTCAATCCTTGGATCACTAGTTTGGAGCCTTAGGCCTTAAGAAGATAAGGACTACATTGCCCAGTGTAGGATATGGTGAATGCTGTAGGCTTGAATCTGTTCCCAGATGGTGCTAGTTACAGAACATGCCTGCTAATGCAGGAGCTATAAGAGACGCAAGTTCAATCCCTGGGTGGAAAAGATCCCCCGGAGAAGGAAATGCCAACCCACTCCAGTATTCTTGCCTGAAAAATCTCATGGACAGAGGAGCCTGGCGGGCTACAGTCCATACGGTCACAAAGAGTCAGACAGGACTGAAGCAACTTAGCATGCACGTCGCCTTGAGAATTAAGCAGGGTGGTAGTTCAAAGTCTCATGATAGCTTGACTCCCAGAGACTGAGGAGATGGATGAAGGTGGGTTTTGTGGAGTGGCAAATACTGGCCTACTTATTCATAGTGAAATAGGAGGGGGCAGGGCACAACCTTCAAAAGAATGACACAGCCTGTGTGCTTAATCATTGGGTCATGTTCAACTCTTTGCAATCCCATGGACTGCAGCCTGCCAGGCTCCTCCGTCCAGGGGGATTCTCCAGTGGGTTGCCATGTCCTCCTCCAGGGGATCTTCCCAACCAGGGACTGAACCCAGGTCTCCCACACTACAGGCGGAGTCTTTACCGACAGCCACTGACATAGCCTGAGGACATGACATAACTGATCAGAATCAAATAGGTATAAGATGGAGAAGGAGGAGGAGGAGAAATCAACTTCCAGTAGACCTTGAACTCATTATACACTCATTGTAATACATCAGCGAGCTAAATGAGACACCCACCAGCACCATGACAATTCTGAGGCCAACCATGAAAGGTCAAAAAGTGGCCCAATTCATGGAAATCCCCACCCCTTCCCCCAAAATAATTGGACTGCTCCTCCAATTTATTAGCTTATGAAATTATCCACCCCTATAAAAATTCACAACCCTATATCCTAGGGCCACTCTAGTCTTCTTCTGTCTATGGAGTATGTTTTTCTCTAAATAACTTCAATTCTTGTTGCTGTTGTTCAGTTGCTAAGTCGTGTCTGACTCTATGAGGTTGTCATAGCATTTCTTCCAAGGAGCAAGTGTCTTTTAATTTCATGGCTGCAGCACAGTCTACAGTGATTTTGGAGCCCAGGAAAAGAAAATCTATAACTGCTTCCATTTTTTCCCCTTGTATTTGCCATGAAGTGATGGGACCAGATACCATGATCTTTGTTTTCTGAATGTTGAGTTTCAAGCCAACTTTTTCACTCTTGTCTTTCACTTCATTAATAAGTTTTTTAGTTCTTCTTCATTTTCTGCCATTAGAGTGGTATCATCTGCATATCTGAAGTTGTTGCTATTTCTTCTGGATGAATCACAAGCTGGAATCAAGATTGCTTGGAGAAATATCAACAACTTCAAATTCATTTGTTACCTATCATTTTTTCTCTCACTGAATTCTTCATAAACTGAGACATCAAGAACCTGAGCTTCATTAGTTCTTAATACCAGGTATGTGATCTCAGTTATAAGACCATGTATTAAAGTCCCAATCTTGGTTTTGGCTGGGTTCAAGTCCCAATCTGAATTACAGTTTCGGCAGCATCATAAAAAGGACAAGATCTAGGACATTGAATGAGTTCCTATGGAAATGGAGGCAAACAGAGCCTGGCCAAAATTCCTAACAACACTTGGTTCTTAAGAAAGGATGCTACCTACAGAGTTGGACACTTTTCAAAGATATGATCAGACAAAAGGCAATGGCAGTTGTGATGGCCATAAACAGAGAGCCAGGGATTGCTCTTATTTTTCCTGGACTGCGTAAATCTCAGGTATGGACTAACCCAAGACCTAAGGAAGGACCTGTGAAAAATAAATGATATTAGACATCACCCTTGGAAAGAAAAAACTAGGAGGAAAAAAAAAAACACTCCAGTGGTCGGGCAAGACCTTGTCTGCCCTCTTTCCCAAGAATACCCCAGAATTGAATACATGTCTGGTATATAATGGCCATTAAACGATTATTTGTTGAATAAATAAGCTAGATTTATTTTTATCTAAAAAAAACACTACATGATATTTCTCACTCTCAAGTTTTAGAGGAATTCTTACTCTACTCATTGCTTATTTATAAATTACTTTTAAGCTAAAAGGGACTTATGCTATAAACCTCTATTTTACGGATGAGGAAATGGAATAACCTAAGAACTCAGTCAGTTAGGATGAGACTCAGGACTAAAAACCCACCCAATTCTTCCTCACTCTCACAAAACCACTACACACTTCCCCTCTCAGACATCATTATGGTCAAAATAAGTCTGCTGGCTGAGTCAAAAAACATCAGAAAATTACAGTAATTCCACTTTCTATACATGTCCTTTGTGGTCTCGCTTTCACACATGTCATTTACTTCTACTCAGAATGCTTTCCCACATTACTTCTTTGTAGGGAACAGTTCCTCTTGGAGCTCAAACATTTTTCACCAAGGAGTCTTCCTTAACTGACCTGATTACACTGAAGGTTTGTGGCCCCTAACCAAGGGGCCCTTCCCACATTCTAAGAGATAATTAGAGTAATACACTCTAAACTGAGTTAAGTGTAATACCTTTTCTATATAGATAATCCATTCCATTGCTTTTATTTGCTTCTGGCTCATTCAAGCAGACATTTCAAAATACAAATCTCTTACCAATAATTTCTAGTGAATCAGTGTTTTGTTTATTTTTAACTCACTTTGGTGGGGCTAACTTTTTTTGTTTGTTTGTTTGCTTGCTTTATTGCAGTTTTAGCATCTTATCCTTTTCTTACTCAGAGGTATGATAAGTATCCCTCCCGAGTTGGCTTCTGGAGACAAGAAGAAAGTCACAGAAGTGGGAGTGCTAAAATACAAAGTTGCAGTTAGAAGTGACATCAGCATCATGGCAGCATAAGATGTCCCTCATTTTTTGCTCCCCGCCTCAACAACAAAATTTAGCAACCATTCTCAGACAAAAGTCTCTTTGAGGGAACTATTGGATCCAGCATCATATACCAAGGGATCAGGAGGACTCTTCTTTACCTGGGCATCAGGTAATAGGCTGACAGACCTCAGTACCCCCTGGGAACCCTGAAGTGGCCCATGAACCTGCTCCAGCCTCTATTGTCCTGCAGTCCAGGAACCCCTGGAGAACACTGACTTGGACAATTCCTCATAGATGGGAGAACATTTATGGAAGTATAGGTTTCCAGGGAGATGTTCCAGCACTCTCTTGGGCCAAAAAATACCAACAACAAATAAACAAACAAAAACCAAGTTTGGACACATTGGAGGAGACAAGAGGAACAGTCTGACAAAAGTTGTGTCACCATCTCCCAAGGTATGACAGCCTAGGGTCAAGAAAGTTCTTCCTCAATCCTGTAATTTGTCCTGTAAAGGAGGAGAGCATGTGAGTAAGCACCCAACTTCCCCAGCTGTGTGGGAAGCTACCAAAGGAGTTCACTTCTCTCTTGCTCCAGCTAAATAGAGGCAAGTTTTGAGCAGAGAAATGACATGACCACTAAGAAGAAACTGATAGTGGGCAAGAGAACTGAAGGCAGAACAGTGAGGTAGCCACTGCAAGAATCTCCAGGCCACTGCTGTTTGTGGCTTGCTTTATAATGGTAGAAGTGGTGGTGGTGAGAAATGGTCAGTTTCTGGGTATTCTCTGAAGGCAATGCTAAGAGGTGACGTTAAATTATCACAGGTGGCATATAAGAGAAAGTAGCTTCAAGAGTTGCTCCAAGGCTATGGGCTGGAGCAACTGTCATGATGGAGATAGCATTAATTGAGGTCAAAAAGCCTGTGGAAGGAGTCTTCAGGCAAAAATCAAGTGCTCAACTTTGAACATGTTACATGTAAAATGATTATCAGATCTTTAAGTTGAAATGCAAATAGGCAGTTGGAAATGAGTATGGATTTAGGGGAACAACCCAGGTTATAAATTGCTTAGTCTTCAGTGTATAGATTGCTTTTAAAGCCACCAGACTTGTTAAGACCTTGAGCATAGAAAGAAAAGTAAGTTCAGGTGTAAGCTCTAGAGCACTTCTATGTTAAGGGTTTGGTAAGATGAGGCAGAACCAGCAAAGGAAACTGAAAATAAAGGTCATTGAGCTAAGAGAAAGCCAGTGACCTAAAGACCAAGAGAAAAAAGAGCTTCAAGAAGAGGGGAGTAATCAATTGTACCAATGCTGCAGACACATTAATAGAATGAGTACTGAAAAGTGACCACTGAATTTAGAAACAATCATTGGCAGAGGCTGAGTGGAATGAGGAAGGCAGAGGATTCAAGAGAGACTGGGAGGAGAGTGCTTGAAGACACAAAATACAGAAAAATAGTTCAAAGGATTTTTCTCCAAAGGGAAGTGGAGGAAGAGAGCAGTAATTTAAAAGTAAGTGAGGGTCAGGACAAAGTTTTTCACAATATAAAGAATTAACTGCATAAATATTGGTAAAAAGGGAAGGCTTAAATTTATATATAAATTTATATTTTTCTTAATAATTGAATTAATTTCAAGAATATTGATTCATCTTGTATAGCTATGTTTAAAATTGGCATATATTTTCTTAACAAAAAGACAAAATGGAATCGGTTCAATTTAAGGCTGCAGAATAGTGTTAATATAATTCTAATTGATAAAATTTCTCAATTAAATATTTCTTTTAATATTTTAATTTGAATGTAAAAAAATGCTTTTTGATTCCTTTGACTATTATAGATTATTGGATTTTTTTTAAAGTCAGGCTAGAGTGGATATAAATACCACAGAATGTAAAACTGGGACAATAAGGAGAGGATAATAGGTGAATACATCTAACAATAGGAACACATGTACTGAAAATGCTATAGAATTTACTGAGACGTATTAATCAGTAACTTCCATTTTTTCATGCTAACTTTTACAAGGAAGTAAAAGGCTTGTATAAAAAATGACTATGAATTAATTTTAATTATACTGAGTTATACATCGAGGTGTGAGAATAGAATTGCATTCAAAATTGCTATGGGGTGCAGGCTGCCCAGGCATATGAATGGCATGTAACTGAATTTATGAATTATCTCAGTAGAAGAAGTGGTATTTCAGTTCTGAATTTGACTGACTTCTGTGATATGTTTGTTAAAAATGCACATGCTGGTGTGGCATGCGGCAGACACCCATGGCTGTTTGCCAAAATCATCCTTGCTTTTAATTTATTGCCAGACTCCCCAAAATTTAGCTGATCACACAGCAGCTCAAAATGTAGACATTTCTCCTCTCTTTATGCACATAGGTGTGGCATGTGACTGAGAGCTGGTCTATGGGAAAGTCATACAAGACATCTTACAGGAAGTGCCCTTAAAGAGAGGGTGTTTGCCTTGATTTATCCATTTCTACTTTCTGACTGCAATGTAGCCCCATTAGGCCATCCAGTAAACTTAAAATGGTGACTACACCCAAGAATGGTAGCAGGGCATAGAAGCCCAGACTTTTCTCTTACCCTATGGAATGCCATTCAGTTTTATATTGTCTCTTCTAAACTTCTCTAATGCAAGAGAGAAATAAATATCTACGTTTTTCAAGTCACTATCAGTTGATGCTTCTCTCTTGACCATGTTACATGGAATAATATATACAGGCCCAGAATTAATAGATTTGAATGATGTGAAGTAAAAATAGGAGACAGAAGTCCCAGAAATAATGACTGAGAGATTTTTTTAGAAAGAGAAATGATGACTACACAGATTCGTATGTGGGATAGTTGTCTGAAAGAATCTCTTTCTGACTTTATCTAAAATGTTTATTTCTTAAATCAGTGACTAGAAAGTCACCTATACTATCTTAAGGCCTATTTATGACCACCCATTTTTAAAATTAGAACAACTGCTTTATGAATATCCTTGTACTCTGGAGGAAAAACATAACTTTGTCACTTACTAATGGAATTCAAGTGCCCAAACAGAAGTGAAATCATGGATTTGGTGGAGAAATAGAACAGTTGCCTCTACTGATAAGTGTCTTCAAAGAAATTTATTCACAGGATATTAGAGAATGCTATCAGACTACTCTAAAATGAAAGAAGAATATAATAGCTCTTTTAAGAGAAGAGATAGGAAATATGATCAAAGAAGGAAATTGATGGTGAGGTTCAGCAAAGAAAATCTACTCATCATACAACATTTTTTGAACCACATGAATAAAAAGAGATACCAAATCAAGGTTTTTGTATGATTTCCAAAGCCAATATTTCTTATCTTGTCTTCTTTTGTTGCTTTTATTCAAAAGCAAAGATGTTCCTCTTTTGGTAGCAAGCACCGCAGGTGGAGCAGTGTTAATTCTGGCATCTTTGTGTGAACTTCAGAACATGAAAGGAAATAAAATAATGGTCCACATTTGACTCCGCTAGGCATTGACACTGAAAATGGTGAAGAAAGTGTTTCAGAGTCCCTGGCCATCAAAACGCTTAGCTCTCAAGATTGGAAGAAGACATTTATATCTCTACCTACCTCATTAACTTCTGTTCTCAGAAATATATGAAGTTTTAAAATATTAAGCCATCCACTATCATTACAAGGAAGATAGAATAAATAAATTCTTGAATAAAAGCGAGCATATTTGGTCTTTGGTAAATGGAAGTGGTGTATAGGTCCTGAAAATAGTAATGACAATTTATTTTTAATATTCTCACAAAGAGGAGCAATTAGGTTTTAAATCAAGAGGGAAACAAAGGCATTCATCTCCCCAGGTTGAAATGAAGAAGCCAAGAAGAAATCAGCATGCCTATTAACCAAAGAGAATGAGCATGTAGTAGAAGTGCCTGTGTTCTGCAAGAGGGGTGAATGCAGCAAGGGGTGGGGGTGGGGGTGGGGAGTGAGACTATATAACTAAATTTCTGCTTCTGAATTTCAGGCATAAATCATAGAACTTGGTTTTACTTCCATCAGTTAGAAGAGAATATACAAGCATATTGTGTATATATACAAGTATATATATATATATATATATATATATATATATATATATAAAAAAGTATATATATATACTTATATGCTTATATATATAAGTATATATACATATATGTATATATATACAAATATACAAGTATATTGTATAGAGGAGACTACCACAAGCCCAGACCAACAAAATTGTTGTTCAGTCGCTAAGTCCTGTCCAACTCTGCGACCCCAACCAATGGCAGCACTCCAGACTCTACTGTCCTTCACTAGTTCCCAGAGTTTGCTCAAATTCATGCCCATTGAGTTTGTGATGCCATCTATCTTATCCTCTGACACTCCCTTCTCCTTTTGCCTTTCCTCTGTCCCAGCATCAGGGTCTTTTCCAATGAGTTGGCTCTTGCCATCAGGTGGCCAAAGTATCAGAGCTTCAGCTTCAGCATAATACAGTTAAATATAATCTATTGTATTATTAAGAACTGTTGGATTCAGTAGAATGAGCAGCTACGCTACTGGAAGATGAGGCTGGCAGGAAGACCTTATAACAGGAATATGCAAGGGAACTAAAGAATATGTTCAGACAATAATTAATAGCAGCAAGACACAAACCCAGCTCAGTCTCCAACTGGATCAACTCAATCCCTATGCAAAAGATTCAGCAAAGTAAGATTTGCAACAATTTCCAGGCTCCTACTCCCAGATTCCATTTACCTGAGTCTCTACCGTCTCTGGGGTCGCACAGAGTCGGATATGACTGAAGCGACTTAGCAGCAGCAGCAGATACATTCCTATACAAGATTAATACTATGCATGTGAAGCTTAAAAGGTACATGAAGAAGCAATTAAATAAAAAATCCACTGTCAAGACTAATCAACAAAATCTCAGACACAGATATAACTGAGATGCCTAAGTATTAGACAGGGAATTAAAAACAACTACACTTAAAATGCAAAATGGGAAAGTTGTACAGCATGCACGAACACATGGGAATTTTAGCAAAGAGATAGAAACTATAAGAAAAAATGAAAAGGAAATGCTATAAGTAAAAAATACAGTGAAAGTGAAGTCGCTCAGTTGTGTCCAACTCTTTGCAACCCCATGGACTGTAACCTACTAGGCTCCTCCGTAAATGGGATTTTCCAGGCAAGAGTACTGGAATGGGTTGCCATTTCCTTCTCCAGAGGATCTTCCCAACTCAGGGATCGAACCCGGGTCTCCTGCATTGTAGGCAGATGCTTTATCATCTGAGCAACCAGAGAAGTCAAAAATACAGTAACAGATGAGAATTCTTTCAACAAGTTCATTGGTAGATTCAAGACAACTAAGGAAAGAAGTAAACTTTAAAAGAGGTCAGTAGAAACCAGCCAAATTGAAACAGAAATAGAAAAGGTCAATTGTTTTTAAAAATGGAATCACAAAGAAAATTAAGGAAGATTTTAAATTGAATGGAAATGAAAACATAGCCTATCAAACCTAATGGGATGACTGGTAGTGCTGATGGCAAATTCATAGCACTAAACACATCTTAGATTGGACTCTTGGATCATTGATTTGAAAATTTTCTTCTTTTCTGGAAAATGATCCAAGAGTCCAATCTAAGAAAACTAGGGAAAAGGGAGTAAAATAATCACAAACAAAGTATAAGGAAGGAAATAATAAAAAGAGCAGAAATCAAAGGAATTGAAGACAACAAATGTAATCAATGAAATCAAAAGCAACTGACAGGATTCAACAGCCAGCAACTTCCCCCGGCACCTCCCTCGGGTGGTTTTGTAGTAGAGAACCTCCAGTGAGACACTTGTTCACAAACAGCTTTCCCTGGGACCCTGGGTTCAGATTTTCAGCAAGTTCCACTCATGTAGTTTCACAGTGAGTTCTCAGCCATCTACTGACCCATAACTATGTCCTCGCCAAGAAAGTGTGTATCTCAGACCTACAGGTAGTGACTGTTTCTTATATTTGCTATTCTTACGTTTTTTAGAGTTCTCCTTACTTCATACTATCTAATCTCTCATTACTTGAATCCCCTATTATGGTCAACAGTTCTTTATGTGTAATTTTTCCTGTTCAAATGACTAATTACTGTGTAGTTTTTGTTTCCTGATAGACACAGACTGATACAATCACAAATCCCTTCCTCTGACCTGGTGGTTTGACTATCATACAAAAAAATGTATACTGTCCTCCCTCTAAGGATCTTCAAACCACTTCACTGCAATGCCTACTCTTAACTCCACTCTAAAAAAGGAAGGGGCGTCTATATATTTTTTCTGGTCATACAGGAAATTGCCATATGGCACCTGCACATAAAATGTAAGTCAGACACCCAGAGGAGTTTCAATTTTCTTTTTGCCTCATGAATAGAAGGCAGAATAGAAAGAACACTTGTGCCTCCCACCAGTTCTTCACTGAATCCATCCTTTGGACCACCCAGGTTGGGAAAAAGAATTGTTCAATATATGAATAAAGCTTTCCATTGATGGGTAAGCATAGGAGGAGAACCAAATTCCTAATCTCTCATTTCACATGTCACCTAAGGCTTAATTTCAAGACTGCATCTTTTACTAAGCTTTAAGGAAAAAAAAAATTGAAATTCTGTGCATAGTCTTCCAAAATCTCATGTGATTTTTATATCCTCACTATTTTAACACCATATACTTTCCTACTTAGAGGTTATTCCTTCTATTTCCCTAACTGGTAGAACTTAGAACACAAGACCAGAGTCTTCAATAATAACAAGAATAGGAAAGAGAGAGAGGAAAGATAGCTTGCTCTTCAAATGTTGATTTTTTTTTTAATTTCACATGTCCAAAAAATTCTGAGTGGTAATCAAAGAGATTTGGAAAAGGAAGTGGCAGAATTGTAAAACTACAGACTATGGACTAAAAAGAGCTTTATAATGTATTTATTCACATCAATCCCTAATACATGAACACCTTGTAGAATTCCCACTTACATGACTGTCTCACCATCATGGAAACTCAGTGTCAATGTTACAGTCCATTCTATCCAAGGACTGACTGTTAGAAAGTTCTGCTATTTATTTTGAACTAAAGTCTGTTAACATTATTCCTAGTTTTATTCCTTGGGTTTATATAGACAGTAAATGTTAGTTCATTTTCATATAGCAATCTTTCAAATAAATAAATGTTAGTGGCTTAGTCACATCTGACTCTGACCCCATGAACTGTAGCACACCAGGCTCCTCTGTTTGTGGAATTCTCCAAACAAGAATACTGGAGCAAGTAGCCAATCCCTTCTCTGGAAATCTTCCCCGCCCAAGGACTGAACCTGGGTCTCCTGCCTTGCAGGCAGATTCCTTACCGTCTGCTAAAGACATCTGCTATTTTCTCCCTTGCCACATTGTCTATGTACCTTTGGTAATGATGAACTTTGGTTCACTCCCAGAATAAGGCTCCTGAAACAATTAAGATAGCAATTCTAATCAATGATGAAATGAGACAGAGTTTTCCTCACCTTACTCCCACAAGCAATGAGAGACTGAACGCTCAGGTTCAACTTTACTGGAGTCTGAGAGGAATGAAACCAAATCATATTTCCAAAATCCCTCCTGAGCTGGAGCCACCTCAGCCCAGAAAATGCTTCCTTCTATAGAGAGCACCTCTTAGAGCCCGGAACCTCTAATATCTCCGTACTTCTGGAAACTGAGCCTCTGATCCCAGGATCTGGCTGATATTTACACAAAGAACCTCACAGTATACAGTTAATTTGTTGAATATGAGGATGTGAAAAAAGATATTTTATTCTGACATTTCCCTTTTTCTCTAATGATTTTCTCAATTCATTTAAAATAGTTTGTTATCTAATGTGTCCTCCTAAATATTTATTTCACTATTGGAACAACAAAGTGAGTGTTGATAGCATACTGTTAGCTGAAGTTGGTTAGAATATAGATGCAAGGTTAAGGGTTAAGTACAAAGATCCAGTATTTTTTACGCAACCAATGATAGGCATGGACATCACTTGTTAAAACTTGCATTATACTTTGCACCAACAAAGAAGCGATGAAACGGTTCCAGATCCCACAGAAAATGGGATCTGTGGAATCTGGGTTCAGAGCTCATACATGGGGCCTTCCAGACTAATCTTGGTTCTAAGACATAGAGCCCAATCACTCACCTCCAAGCCCATACTATAGTCATATTTCTTCTTTCTTAATCATCCAATGTTGATTGATACTATGTTATATACAGTATTTAAGATAACATACACATGTTTCAGAGGAAATTCAAAATAAAAGGTATCCACCAGTTGTGTTTATTCTGTGAAGTAAGATAACGGGAACTCTAAGCACCAAGTGTACAGATGATATCAAAACCTAAAGCTGGCCTAGATGATGGGAAAATTCCATGAATGAGTTCCTCCTTTACATTGGGAGAGAGGGGCAATATATTTCAAAACAAGACAGCAGATGCTAAATGTCGAGATAGAAATAGCTACATACACAAGACGGGAGTGGTCGTTGGGAATCAAGCAGATGGGGAAGGCTTCCCAGAAAATGTACGCCTTATCCAGAGCCCATGAAGGAAAAGTAAGATCTAAATAAAGGAAATGGAGAGAACAAGTCATTTCAGATGGTGGAAACTATATGATCAAAAATGCAGAGACAAGAATGTGCAGAGTATCTTCTTTAAATGCTTAGCCCAGTTGGATTGGAAAGGAGGATTCAGTGTGAGATAAGTATGGGAAACAGGTTGGGAGCCAGAGAGTAAAGGGTCTTAAAATGCCTAATTGATGACAAAAACCTCAATCTGTTAGGAACAGAGGACTTTCCAAGAGGAAGTATACTCTATCACTTTGTTGTTTTGTGGTTAAGTCATGTCTGACTCTTTTGTAACCCCATGGACTTTGCTCACCAGGATCCTCTGTCCCTGGAATTTCCCAGGCAAGAATACTGCAGTGGGTTGCCATTTCCTTCTCCAGGGGATCTTCCCAATTTAGGGGTCGAACCTACATCTCCTGCATTGGAGGTGGTTTCTTTCCTACCGAGCCACCATCGGCATGATTTAGAATTGCTGATGCATAGTGATTTATTTTAATGCAGAATGATTTTAGTTGGTATTATTACTGTTTAAACTCTATACAAGCAATGCATCTCCTTTCAGCCTTCACCCTGGAGCTGACTGCTTCCATCCACCCCATGGTACCCTCATTGGTTTAGAGTAAGCCATAGAAACTTCTTTTTAGATATCATGCTTACATTTGATCTGATTCATTCTCTGTGTATGTGTGTAAGTACTACAGTTTTCTAGGCATTTTTACCTACATTATCTTTCTTAATCCCCAATGACACTGTACCTATTACTAGTCTCACTTTACAAACCGAGAGAACAAGACAGAAAAGTTAAATGATTTGCCAGAGTTCACACTACCATTGAGTCAAATCCAGATATCTGTAGCACTGAAGTGCATGTCCTTAAACAGTTTCCTTATTTTAACTGAGGTCAACAACTAGTTTTACAACTATTTGCAACATTTCTTATCATGCCTTTAAAACATTACTGTTCAGAAGAGTTTTTTCTTTCACATTCTCTGCTGCCACCACCTGGCCTCTTGAAAAATTTTCACACTTTCCTTCTCAAGTCATTTTCAGTTTTATGGGAGTTTTGCATTCCCTTGAAAAAGAACTGAAATATGTGTGGACTGCATTTATTTAACTGAAAAATTCCTAATATCAATAGACTCTCCTTTGCTTGTCTACAATGTGTTAGGCTCATTAAGAGATTAGAATGGAAATTAACTGGATAATAAGTTGTACCAGCAAAGAAACTTATAGCAAATCAGTCATTGTGCCACATGCTGCTGACGGGCTCTAGATTCAGTTCTAGATTCAGACAGAAAAGCGAGTTTGATTCATTTTCCCCGTGGTTGACTATGGGAGCCCTGAATTAACAAGGGAAGGTAGGCATACACCAGAAAATCAATAGGGTTATGAAAAAGGAGTTCAGAGAGCAAGGAAGAAACCAGAAGAGATTTAGCACTTGGACCTCTAAAAGACTGATAGCCATAATCCTATGAAAAATAAAACAGGTTCACATTTCATAGAATAAGAAAAACAATAAAACCTTTGCCAAGTCCTTACCAATATCTGGTTTCTTCTGCCAGTCTCTACCTTCTACAAACCACTGATTGTTTTGAATTCGTTTCTCCCTCATGTGGGAGAGAAGGGAGAGGAACAAAAGAGTGCATGATGAGAAGAGAGTTTGTCGATGTGGAGATATGGAGAGACAAGGAGTTTGCAGTCCTCTCTGACCTGGCCTCACAGACCTGTTCATGAGCAGTTCAGTTGTTTGATTTCCAAGTACTTTCCCAGTTCTCACACTTTGTTCCCTTAGAGCCTATAACCTTAGTAAGTACCCTATTGAGATTAATAGAATATTGAGGATGAAAGAGGAGGCAAGAGATGTTCAGTGCCTCCTACTTTCTAGGCTCCATGTAAGGCTCTTCAAACCCATTGCCTCATTTCATTAATCCGCACAATAACCCTATGAAGTAGAGATCATTATCCTCATTTTACAGTTGAGGAAACTAAAGTTTATGAGCTCACAGGTAAGATAAGCTGCCCCAAATCATGTAAGGCCAGGATTTAAATCAAGGTTTTCTGTAACTTTATTCACATGACTTTTCACATGTGCAAGCATATAGGAGTAATTTCTGATATTGAAATTATTTGTTTGTAAGTTTGGTTAATATTGCAAATTACTTTACATAAAAGATGTTCAATTTACTCTCTGTAAGGATTAAGTGATATTTGATAGACAGCCAATATGGCATTGGAGATCACTGGAAAGGGGAAAATCTACTTCGATGATGTTGAAACAAATAATTATCAACATAAGAAAGAAAAAAAAGATGAATTCCTACCTCACATAATATACAAATTTACAGACAGATTAAGAATTTAAGTCTGAAACCATAACTTTGGCATCTAAAAAATAAAGAATATATTTCTGATTTTGGCTAAGCTAAGGATTTCCCAAACAGGAAACAGTTTGCTACAAAGAAATAAAATTAAAATAGGGACTACATTAAAATTAAGAATGCTGTTTAATAAAATACACAACAGTGTATTATATAAAAAACAGGAAAATGTAAGTATAACACATATTATCAATTATAGCAAATCAAGATTTATTTATAATGAATTAATGAATGAAGCCAAGAAAGGAATGTATTCTCTTCTTAACAAAATGGATATTTTAATTTCCTGTTTGTTTCATTTATCACCAACCACTGGGTCTTTTGTTCCACTTTTGAAGTTACTTGTCAGTCAAATGCAAAAAGGCATATAATAGCATTTAATTCTTGCTTGTGCTCAGGCACATCCCACTCTTTGCAACTCTATGGACTGTAGCCCTCCAGGTTCCTCTAGTCCATGGGATTTTCCAGACAAGAATACTGGAGTGGGTTGTCATTTCTTCCTCCATGGATCTTTCCAACCCAGAGATGAAACCTGTGTCTCCTGCATCTCCTGCATTGGCAGGCAGATTCTTTACCACTGAGCCACCTGGGAAGCCCTATTTAATACTTACTCAACACTTAGTATGTGTCAGGCGCCATTCTAAATACTTGAACCAATTTGTCTACACAATGCCCATATGAAGTAGGGACTATTACTGAACCACCTAACAGATAAGCAATCTAAAGATAAGAAGTTAAGTGACTTGCCCAAGGTCACAGTAAATAAATGTGTAGCAAAGTTAGACTCCATCTGGTTCCAGAGTCTGTGCTCTTAACACCTAATACCTCTTCAGTACACACACACACACTCACAAACACACACACATGAACACACATTCAGACTTATTTCTTACACAAACAAATGGAGCTATAGAGCAAATAGATTTGATGTTCAGATGTTTGGGGACACATCAAACTCTCATCATCCTTTGTAACACCCCATCTCTATTTACCTAACAAGGAGCCAGGGGAAATGCGTGCTCAGTAGCCCAGTTGTGTCCAACTCTTTCCATGGCTACAGACTCCAATGGACTGTAGCCCACCAGGCTCCTCTGTCCATGGAATTTTCCAGGCAAGAATACTGGAATGGGTCCTATTTCCTACTTCAGGGGATCTTCCCAATTCAGGGATTGAACTTACGACTGCTGCATTGACAGGCAGATTCTTTACCACTAGCGCCACATGGGAAGCCCCAGAGGTAACAGAGAAGCTCATTAAATAAAGTTAACTGCCATCGGGGCTGGAATTCATTAAAACTTTTCCCTAAGAGTGAAGACTGGTCTTGGAATTTCCATAGCTATAACTGTACTGTATTAGTTTGCTAGCCCTGCCATAACAAAGTACCACAGGCTGAATGATTTAAACAACAGAAATCTGTTTTCTCACAGTTCTGGAAGCTGTAGTCAAAGATGGAGGTGCCAGCAGGGCTGGGTTCTTCTGAGGACTCTCCACTCAGCTTGTGAGTGGCCTTCTTCTCCCTGTTCTTCTTATGATCTTTTCTCTGTATGCTTGTGTCCTAATCTCCTCCTCTCATCAGGACAACAGTCATATCGGATTAGGGTTCCTGAAGACCTCATTATAATTTAATCATCTTTTTAGAGATCCTATATCTAAATACACTCACATTCTGAGGTACCGGGTGTTAGGACTTCACATACAAATTTAAAAGGGATGGAGAGGGGAGAGACACAATTCAGCCCACAACAAGTACTAAAAAAAGAACAACATTCTAACAGTTAAGAACTAATTATGTTCAGAGGTAGGTGCTTCTTAGTGATGCTAACATACCTTGTCTGGGTCAAAAGACTACTGCTATTGCATCGATCTTGTTAAACGTTGTACTTTATCTTGTATCTCTATAACAAAGTAAAGGACAAAAATTTTAATACACAAACAAAATAAGATATAGAAATTAAAATATTGACTATGAGAAATTAATTTTTATTGTGAAATTAAATATCAATTTTGAGAATGTTTACTCTTCCACCTCACCCAAAGAAAAGTACAATGTCTGATTTTTCTGGAAAAAAGCCCTGCTTCCTTCTATGATAATTCTCAGCATAATTTAAAACCTGGAATTTAAACTTTGCAGTAGAAAACATACTTATGTAACTGAAAGGAGTATGTGAGGGGTCCGGCTACTCACTGCTCAAAAGCCAATAAACAGGCCAGGCTGGTGAAAAGGAAAGTTTGCTTTATTTCAGATGCCAGCAACTGGGTGGTGGGGAGGGTGGTGGACATCTGCCGAAAGGCCAACTCCAGACAGAGTCAGGAGGGTGCTACATGCTGAAACAGCACAGTCATCTCTAACAGTCATCTTCAAACTGGTCATCAGTCATCTGACTAGCATCATCTTGGTTGTTTTAGGTACAGTTAATCTTCAGTTCTGGGGTGCACTTGTTCCCATCTCTTTGTGGTCAGTTCTCAGAATTGTTGCAGTTTAAGTCCTGGGTAAAGTCTGGTCATCGTGGAGTTAACTTCTCCACCTGGGGTTTTCGTATCTATAAAACAGCTCACAGGATATTGCTCAGAATATTATCTACAGCCCTTGAGAAAGAACTGCCGGTCCTTGCCTATGCTTAATGACTACCTTATTATTATTATTTAGTCTCCTCTGATTGTTTTTCTTTGTTTCCACATTCCTCACTTCTCTGATTAAACTTATTCTTTGACTAAAGTTTTCCACAGACAAAAGGCCTCAGAGGACATGGGGGTGGGGGTGGGGCAAGGACAATAGGGTCCTGCTTTGTTTCACTTGGACTCGCTGACTTAAAATTTATTATTAGTTAGTTGGGATTATAAGAAAAGTTGTTTCAGTATGAGCTGATTCTAAATATTTTTTTCTTCTGGTAAGTATGTGTTTGATTGCTCCCATAGCAAGAACAAGATTTTTCAAGCAAGTAACATTATGTCTGGAATATCCTAGCAAAAGCCTGAGTAGATTAATGTTTCAACATACTTAAATACTTAGAATAAATTTCTGTTTTTCAAAACAAATATGAAATCTTCAGTAATCAGTTTTGTAATTAATTAAATATTCACACATATAATTATCCATTTCATACATTTGGTACAAATAAAACTGTCTCAATATAAGAGAAATTGCTAGTAGGTAGTAATACTGTCTACTATATTTACATTTTAAGTTTTCATGACTAACACCAAAGAGAATAATAAATAGATCCTCATGACTAACACTAAAAAACTGACAAGCAGATCCTCAAAAAGTAAATTTTACCTTAAGAATTGAAATAAAATTGCAAAACTACTTTTTATTTTAATGATATATTCACAAGCCTACTTGTGAGTTTAGAGCTTGTTTGATTTCATTTCTTTACATGCAACCATAAAAATAATTCTTGTTGTTGCTGTTCAGTCACTAAGTCCTGCCTGACTCTTTGCAACCTCATGAACCTACAGCATGCCAGGTTCCTCTGTCTTCCACTATCTCCCGGTGTTTGCTCAAATTCCTGTCTCTCGAGTTGGTGATGCTATCTAATCATTTTCATCCTCTATCACCCCCTTCTCCCTTTGCCTTCAATCTTGCCCAGTGTCAGGGTCTTTTCAAATGAGTCGGCTATTCACAAGTGGCCAAAGTATTGGAACTTCAGCTTCAGCATCAGCCCTTTCAGTGAATATTCAGGGTTGATTTCCTTTAGGATTGACTGATTTGATCTCTTTGCTGTCCAAGGAACACTGAAGAGTCTTTTCCAGTACCACAATTTGAAAGTATCAATTCTTTGGCACTCAGCCTCCTTTATGGACCAACTCTTACATCTGTACATGACTACTGGAAAAACCATAGCTTTGACTATATGGACCTTTGTTGGCAAAGTGATGTCTTTATTTTTTAATACACTGTCTAGGTTTATCATAGCTTTCTTTCCAAGGAGCAAGTATCTTTCAATTTCATGGCCACAGTCACCATCTGCAGTGACTTTGGAGCCCAAGAAAAGAAACTCTGTCACTGCTCCCACTTTTTCCTTTTCTATTTGTCATGGAGTGATGGGACCAGATGCCAGCATCTTTGTTTTCTTGATGATGAGTTTCAAGCCAGCTTTTTCACGCTGCTCTTTCACTCTCATCAAGAGGCTCTTTAGCTCCTCTTCACTTTCTGCCATTACAGTGGTATCATCTGCATATCTGAGGTTGTTGATATTTCTTCTGGCAATCTTGATTCCAGCTTGTGATTCATCCAGCTTGGCATTTTGCATGATGTTCTCTGCATATAAGTTAAATAAGCAAGGTGACAACATACAGTCTTGTCATACTCCTTTCCCAATTTTGAACCAGTCTGTTGTTCCATGTCCTGTTATACCTGTTGTTTCTTGACCTGCATACAGGTTTCTCAGGAGACAGGTAAGGTGGTCTGGTGATCCCATCTCTTCCAAGAATTTTCCACAGTTTGTTATGATCCACATAGTCAAAGGCTTCAGTGCAGCCAATGAAGCAGAAGTAGATTTTTTTCTAGAACTCCCTTGCTTTCTCCATGATCCACCAACCATTGGCAATTTGATCTGTGATATCCCTGCCTCTTCAAAGCCCAGCTTGTTCATCTGGAAGTTCTCAGTTAATAAGCATCTGAATAAACTACTTGGTAACTGGCTCACTTCTAGAGTCAAAACCATGTCACCGAGAAAAGTAGGTGAGATATCATACTGATTGATTTGTGGATATTGAAAAATCCTTGCATTCCTCAGATAAGCCCACTTGACCATAGTGTATGATCCTTTTAATGTATTGCTATATTCAGTTTGCTACTATTTTGTTAAGGATTGCTATGTTCACCAGTGATAAGGACCTAAATTTTCTTTTTTGTGATACCTCTGTCTAGTTTTGGTATCAGGTGGGTGGTGACCTCATTGAATAATTTTGGAAGTGTTCCTTCCTCTGCAATTTTTCAAAATAGCTACTTGTAAAAGAATTAAATTAGGATATTCTTTAATATCATACATAAAAATAAACTCAAAGTGGATTAAAAACTTAAATGTTACTATAAAATTCCTAGAGGAAAACATAGGCAGAGCACTATTTGATAAATTGTAGCAATATATTTTTTGACCCATCTCCTAGAATCATGTAAATATTAATAAAAACAAAAATAAGCAATGGAAGCTAGTTAAACTTAAAGCTTTTACATAGCAAAGGAAACCATAAACAGAGTAAAAGACAACCTACAGAATTGTATAAAATATTCTCAAATGATACAACTAACAAGGAATTAATCTCCAAAGATATACAAACAGCTCATATTGCTCAATTTCAAAAAACAAATAACCCAATCACAAGATGGAAAGAAGATCTAAAAGAATGTTTCTCTAATAAAGATGGCATATGAAAAGATGCCCAAAATTGCTAAATATTAGAGAAATGCAAATCAAAACCACAATGAGGTATCATCTCACATCAATCAAAATGGCCATCATCAAAAAACCTACAAAAAAAAAACACTGGGAAAAAAAAAAAAAACACTGGAGAGGATGTGGAGGAAAGGGAACCCTTCTGCACTATTGGTGGAAATATAAACTGGACAAGAGTGCGGAGACTTCTTTAAAAAAAAAAATCTAGGAATAAAACTACCATATGCAGGAGGGGGGATCAGAAAGGGGAACACATGTAAATCCATGGCTGATTCATGTCAATGTATGGCAAAAACCACTACAATATTGTAAAGTAATTAGTCTCCAACTAATAAAAATAAATGGGGAAAAAAAACTACCATATGATGAAGCAGTCCCATTAGTGGGTATATACCCTGAGAAAATCCAATTCAAAAAGACACATGTACCCCAGTGTTTATTGCAGCACTATTTACAATAGCCAGGAAATGGAAGCAACCTAGATGTCCGTTGACAGATGAATGGATAAAGAAGATGTGGTACATATACACAATGGAATATAACTCAACCATAAAAATGAACAAAATTGAGTCAGTTGTACTGAGGTGGATGAACCTAGAACCTGTTATACAGAGTGAAGTAAGTCAGAAAGAGAAAGACACATGTATATATAGAATCTAGAAAAATAGTACCGATGAACCTATATACAAGGAAGGAATGGAGATGCAGACACATAGAACAGACTTGTGGACACAGCGGGAGAAAGGGAGAATGGAACAAATTGAGAAAGCAGCATTGACATATACATACTATCTTGTGTAAAACAGACAGCTAGTGGAAAGTTGCTATATAACATAGGGAGCACAGCCTGGCACTACAAGATGACCTAGAGGGGTGGAACGGGGAGAGGAGAGGGAGGCTCCAGAGGGAGGCAATATATAATTATGACTGATTCCTGCTATTGGCTGGCAGAAACCAACACAACGTTATAAAGCAATTTTCCTCCAATTAAGAAACAAATTTAAAACATTCTGGAGAGACTGTGGAAAGAAAAGAACTCTCCTACACTGCTGGTGGAAATGTAAATTGGTAGAGCCACCATGAAGAACACTGTAGAGGTTTCTTAAAAACTAAAAATTGAGCTACCACATGATGCTGCAATCCCATTCTTTGGCATATATCCAGGAACGTAATTCAAAAAGGTACATGCACCCTAATGTTAATAGCAGTACTATTTACAATAGCCAAGACATGGGAGCAACCTATGCATCCACTGACAGGTGATGGATAAAGAAAATGTTATTTTATACACACACACACACACACACAATGGAATGTTACTCAGCCATAAAGAAGAGTGAATAATGTCATTTGCAGCAAAATGGATGGACTTAAAGATTATTATCAAGTGAAGTAAGCCAGACAGAGAAAAAAAAAACAAATGTCAAATGTCATGTGACATCACTTATATGTAGAATCTTAAAAAAGGAAACAAATATATTAATTTACAAAATAGAAGTAGACTCACATAGAAAACAAACTTATGGTTACCAATGAGAAAGGTTTGGGAGAGGGATATATTAGGAGTATGTGATTAAAATACACACACTACTATATTTAAAATACATAACCAACAGGAAACAGCAATACGTGAACCGTGAACTTCCAGATGTTCAAGCTGGTTTTAGAAAAGGCAGAGGAACCAGAGATCAAATTGCCAACATCTGCTGGATCATCGGAAAAGCAAGAGAGTTCCAGAAAAACATCTATTTCTGCTTTATTGACTACACCAAAGACTTCAACTGTGTGGATCACAATAAACTGTGGAAAATTCTGAAAGAGATGGGAATACCAGACCACCTGACCCACCTCTTGAGAAACCTGTATGCAGGTCAGGAAGGAACAGTTAAAACTGGACATAGACCAACAAACTGGTTCCAAATAGAAAAAGGAGTTCGTCAAGACTGTATATTGTCCCCCTGCTTATTTAACTTATGTGCAGGGTACATCATGAGAAACACTGGGCTGGAAGAAGCACAAGCTGGAATCAAGATAGCCGGGAGAAATATCAATAACCTCAGATATGCAGATGACACCACCTTTATGGCAGAAAGTGAAGAGGAACTAAAAAACCTCTTGATGAAAGTGAAAGAGAGTGAAAAAGTTGGCTTAAAACTCAACATTCAGAAAACAAAGATCATGGCATCTGGTCCCATCACTTCATGGGAAATAGATGGGGAAACAGTGGAAACAGTGGCTGACTTTATTTTTTGGGGATCCAAAAATCACTGCAGGTGGTGATTGCAGCCATGAAATTAAAAGACGCTTACTCCTTGGAAGGAAAGTTATGACCAACCTAGATAGCATATTGAAAAGCAGAGACATTACTTTGCCAACAAAGGTCCATTTAGTCGAGGCTATGGTTTTTCCAGTGGTCATGTGTGAATGTGAGAGTTGGACTTTGAAGAAAGCTGAGCGCCGAAAAATTGATGCTTTTAAACTGTGGTGTTGGAGAAGACTCTTGAGAGTCCCTTGGACTGCAAGGAGATCCAACCAGTTCATCCTAAAGGAGATCAGTCCTAGGTGTTCATTGGAAGGACTGATACTGAAGCTGAAACTCCAATACTTTGGCCATCTCATGCGAAGAGTTGACTCATTGGAAAAGACCCTGATGCTGGGAGAGATCAGGGGCAGGAGGAGAAGGGGACGACAGAGAATGAGATGGTTGGATGGCATCACTGACTCGATGGACATGACGGGAGTTGGTGATGGACAGGGAGGCCTGGCATGCTGCGATTCAGGGGGTCGCAGAGTCGGACACGACTGACCAACTGAACTGAACTGAACCAACAGGAATCTACTGTATAGTAAAGAGACCTATACTCAATATCTTGTAATACCCTATAATGGAAGAGAACGGAAAAAAGAAAATAAAACTGAAACACTATACTGTCCACCTGAAACAAACACAACCTTGTCAATCATCTATGTTTCAATAAAATTTTTAAGAAATAAAAAAAATAGGTAAATACTTTGGGGCAACTAATAAGTAGCATAGGAATCTTAGTTGTCTATAAAATTATGTCATTTTAACTTTAAAAAAGAAGTTAAAGTGAAAATAAATAGTCTATTTAAAATAATACAAGCTCAAAATCATTTTCTAGATGCCTACCATGTGTGTGGTATGCTCCATGTCCGTCAGTGCATACTAAGCCAATGTTTCCTAAAAGACAAGGTCTTCAATCATCAGTCTAAGAATATCCTATGGAGAAAATCAGGAAAATCTAATCAAACATTTGAGTTCAACATGAAAAATAACTTAGTCTGCATCTCTAAGAAAAGTTAACTATTTGTGCTTAGTGGTTAACAGTAGCACCAGATAAATATCTTTTGAATTCAGAACTGAATAAATATTGTACAGATAAAGGAAAGGATCGGATGGATGAATCAGCAATGATACTCCAATTCTTCCATAATGAACTAATTAGGACCTACTATAATATTTGGGCTTCCCTGGTGGCTCAGAGGTTAAAGTGTCTGCCAGCAATGCCGGAGACCTGGGTTCGACCCCTGGGTCGGGAAGATTCCCCTGGAGAAGGAACTGGCAACCCACTCCAGTATTCTCGCCTGGAGAATCCCATGGACAGAGGAGCCTGGTGGGCTACAGTCCACAGGGTGGAAAAGAGTTGGACACAACTAAGCGACTTCACTTCACTTCACTTCACTATAATATTATATGCAGTTTTTTAAATTCCTTTTTAAAGATCAGTTAATAGAAAAAATAAGTACAAGGAAAATTATAGTAAAGGACAGATGAACAGTATCATCTCAAATTACTAGAAACTGCCCACCATCACCATGTTCACTAAGTCACTGAATTACATTACATTATTTTTGCCAAGCCTTAATTATACAACTTGGTGAACGAATTATCCAGATATTTGGTCCACTTCTGTGCTTCTGATAACAATTGTTTGAGCAGGTGACAAATTACTATTAGCAAAATGGAAAATAAAGTTTTAATATATAGAATTATAATAGCTTGAAATTTATTAGGCACACAGAAAAAAATGTTGGCTTTGACTGAAAACTGAACATTTTATAAAACCTTTAAGGTTTGAGACTGATTATTGGTGGATGCTCATTATTCATGATACCACTAAAATTAATACAGATAGTTCATTCTTTCCTCTATTTTTAAAGTACTATTTTCAAACATTTAAAATTGTCTTAAAAGATCTTTGACCTACACTCGACTTTTCATAATGGCGCACCCAAGATATTTATTTATTTAATCTTAGAGGTGTCCTGCATGGTAATGCTTCTAAAATACTAAGTTCTTTTTTATTGAAAAAAATTGGTACATAACACTATATAAATTTCAGGTGTACACCATTATAACTTGATATCTGTATACGCTACAAACTGGTCACCACTAAAGGTCAAGTTACCATCACATCCCATACAGCTGACCCCCTTCTCCCATTTTGCCCATCCCCCAACATCCTTTCCCCTGTCTCCTCTTTGTGTCCATGAGTTTTGTTTATTCCTTTTTTTAAGATTCCACATATGAGTGAAATCACATGGTATTTATTTCTAAATGAGTTTTTTTTAGGCTCTGCATTACATTGTCTGTTTTTAAAACAATTATCCAATTTCTATGTTTCTGCAGAAAGAAGCAAGCATTCCAATCCTCTTCAAAGTTAGCACCAGGTCCCCAACTCTCTCTCAGATGGCTGGAGACAGAAATATATAGTTTGGAATGTCAGCCAGTGATATTTTCTAATTTAAGGATTGACATAAACACACCGTCTTCTTATTTTTCTGGCCCTTGGAAATATTTCTCTTTAGCGACAGAGTGCTTTGAACTCTGCCAGGCTTGATCCATTTCTCCTAGTTTACGAGAAAAGTAAAATCAACAAAATTCTCCATACTTTGTATGTTTTCGGGAATAGCAATTGCTCCAACATTTCTCTTAGATCTGCATGACAGCAAGAACCAACTTCCCAACAAACTGGCTTCTTAATTTCATCTTGTTCTGACAGTAAAAGAACAATGAGCTCAGTGATGCTGAGGCAACACTCAGTCACAGAAAAGAAAACTTTAGTGACCATTCTGTCACTCACTGAACTAGGCTCAAGACTAATGAATTTCTGCCACACAGTGAAACACTTGCTCTTATGTAGGAGTAATTCCTGATGTTTAACTCATGCAATCTTGCCAAGTAACATAAGGATCAACTCATGAAAGGATATTTTTATCTGTTGTTTTTGTTTTTATTTTGTCTTCAAGTGCTCCATGGAGAGAAAATGAAAAAAATTGGAAGTTGGATGTAACCATCCCATTTTTCTCCACTAAATTGCCAATTTTCTAAAGTTACAAGTCTTCCTTTACTTTCCCTTTTTTATTCCTCTTGGAATCTGACTTCTGGACCAAATCATTGGGGCCTGAGAGTCATCACACACTTTTTTATTCCCTATTGTTAACTTTTGGGCTCCCCAGTGGCTCAGACGGTAGAGTCTGCCTGCAATGTGGGAGACCAGGGTTCGATCCATGGGTCAGGAAGATTCCCTGAAGGAGGAAATGGCAACCCATTCCAGTATTCTTGCCTAAAAACATCCCATGGACAGTGGAGCCTGGCAAGCTACAGTCCATGTGGTCACAGAGTTGAACACGACTGAATGAGCATACACATGATCTATTCTCACCCTCTAATTTTCCTGATGAGCCTATTAAATACAATCATACAATTCAGAACATTGCTAAGAAATTTCCTAATGTATCATCTTTGTTGGTTTCAGGAAATATGTATCTGCAGACTGTTTACTGATAGAAATACAACCTGCTTCATTAGCTTGTTTGGTTGTTTCTGTAACACAATGATGGTTCCTGGGAGCCCTACAGAACGTGGGATTTTATTCTGATACTATATAGCTAGTACTTGCACTGCAGAAAGGACAGTAATTCCCATTAGGACCAGAAAAACCTGAGGTTAAGAAAGGTGGCAGCTTCCAACTTCAGCACAAAGTGGGAGTGTCAGGTTGCTGCAGAAACCACTGTCCTCTGGAGACTGATGACCAGTATGATCCCAGAAGCAATTTTTTATTCTCATGAGATGGCTTGCTAAGATATTTCTGAGAAGAAGCAGTGGGCCTGCACAAAAACATGCTCTTTGTTTCCTGTTGCAGAAGTTGATAGGAGTCAATGAGACCAGACACAGAGCAAGAATCCAGATGGCCTTCCCTTGTGGCTCAGATGGTAAGGAGTCCACCTACAATGCGGGAGACACGGGTTCAAAACCTTGGTCAGGAAGATCCACTGGAGAAGGAAATGGCTACCCACTATAGTATTCTTGCCTGGAAAATTCCATGGACAGAGGAGCCCAGTGGACTACAGTCCGAGGGGTTGCAGAGTCAGACAGGACTAAGCGACTAACACAGACAATTGGTGGCTGTAGAAGGTATCAGTGGGTTATCCAGAAAGGGGGATATTTCATGGGTGAAGCTTTGGTCTGCTTCTATTACATTCATGTTCACTCCCTAAATGCAGGATGAGCACCACAAATAGAAACCATTCCCGGGTATCCCAAGGGTAAAACTTAGTTCCAACCTAAAACTTTCGAAAGTGTTATATGCCCATCTAGCAGTGAATCAGCAAGGCTGAGAAAAATAAAACGTCATTTCTCCTTTAGGGGAACCAGCTCTATTTTCTTCTATACCATAGAGAATGGTATTAACACTAAATAGCACATAATGTTTAAAGAATGGAGGAACAAACTATGGTTTTTGCTACCAGCAGCCTTCATATATAATCCCTATGGTGTTGTCCTACAATCACCTATTTCAGAATTACCAATGTGGTTGCTAAAAATGCAGATTTCTGGTCCATGCACCAGAGAATCAGCACCCGTGTGTGTTCATACCCAGGCACACACACGTCCTGCAAGCTTCCCCTGTTAATTCTACTTCATACTCTTAGAGTTTGGAGACCATGACTCCATTGAAGAGGAACAGTGGTTAAATCTGCCACTGTCTAGCTTTGTAAATTTTAGCATTTTACTTAAAATGCATATAATATGATCTACTCTGCTAGCCAACAGATTCATTAATTTTGAGAAATAAGAGAGAAGAGCCCAAGGTGTCATGTCAGATCGAGGTATAATTACCTGGAAGAGACTAGTGTGGTGACCTACACCAGCTAAACTGCCTGAAGGCAGGGGTGTGCAGAGATAAATGTTGAGGTAACATGGCTTTTTTTAATGTACTCAGGGGAAAGCATTTTAATTTTATAAAATGCTAGCTTGGCTTTTCATGTTATGCTGTCTCTTGCCTTCATCCCATAAATTTGGGTAGACTAATGTCTGATATCTATACATTTTCACGAGGAGGAAGAAAGTCTCAGAAATTAAGCGATTTACCAAAGATTCGTGTAGTTCTGCCTATTTAATATATTCCACACAATTAAAATGTCTAGGGAAGAGCTTGAGCTACCACAGACAAGAAACGGTCTAAACATTTGAATGTTGCTACAGACTAAACTAATGAATATTTTACTCTCAACAGCTGCTTCATAATCCTTCTCCTGCCTAAAAGCCATGAGATTACAAAATGCAATTTCACCTTCTCTGGGGCTTTGCACTCCTGTATATGCAAGAGCCAAATCTCTTTGGTATTCTACTAATAAAACAAAAGGCAGCAAAAGCAGCCATAATTGAAGTCTCTATGACTAAGTAAATCCCAAACCTGTTCGTGCGCTCTTTTCTGCCACCACATACAGTTCTAAACTGGGCCTGCATTGTCCTTTTGGTTCTGGGAGAGCTCCTGGGACCAAGGAACTCAGTGGCCACTAACATTAATGCAGATATGCTGGGAAGCGGCATGCACTCAGTTTAGAAAAAATGATTCAATAAAAGAGCACATTTTTAATAATAATAGATAACATGTATTGATTATGTGACTGGCCTTAAAACGTCATCCGATTTCATCCTCACAACACATCTATGAAGTAGATATTCTCTCCATTTTATAGATGAGGAAAGTGAGAAAGACTAAGGACTGTGATGAATGTCACAGTGCATGCACTAAAATTCACATTAGGCAGTCAACCAAGGTTTACTTGGCTCCAGATATCATACGTTTAGTTATTACAAAAAGATAAACCTGATGGCATTGATGTATCTATCTTTGTCAGCAAACTAATTCTTCTTTGAATTGAATCAGATTTCTCCGTTAGTCATTATTATTTTTTCTTTCAAATCTAGGAATCATCCTAATTTACTGGACTGTACCTTTAAGGCATATGGTAAGGTGGTCAGCAAATATTTGTTGGATGCCTCCTCAGTACTTAGAGGACCTGTCAGGCATTTTAAACCCCAAACTCTCTTCCTTATGATGAATAACCATCAGTATTATTCTCACACCAGTTGCTCAGCAGTTCTTCATAGGTAACGTCACTATTTGCAATTATAAAAACATAGCTTATAAATTATTTCTGAAAGAGTGTGAAGTTAAGGGGTGGTCCATCAGACAAGGCTCACTTCTGACACCAGCTGCAAGTTCAATAATTTGCTAGAAAGACTCAGAGAGATCACTGGAATCTCTTAACACTCATGATTTTGATTTAGCATACAGTGTTGTTACTAAGTTGTGTCTGACTCTTTGCGACCCCAAGGACTGTAGCCTGCCAGGCTCCTCTGTCCATGGGATTTCCCAGACAAGAATACTGTAGTGGGTTGCCATTTCATTCTCCAGGGAATCTTCCCAACCAAGGGATCAAACCCACGTCTCTTGCATTAGCAGGTAGATTCTTTACCATTGAGCCACCAGGGAAGCCCCAAGGATACAGATTAAGTTAGGCTTAAAGATACAGTTAAAATCAGCCAAGAGAAGAGGCATGTAGAGCAGAATGAAGGAAAGATTCCAAGAGCTTCAAGTTGCTTTCTCTTCATGGAGTCATGGACGTCATTTCTCTTCATGGAGTCATTATTTTCCTGGCAACAGTGTATGATTATACACATGGAATATTGCCAACCAAGTAGTGGTGTCAAGAGTCTTTATTTGAGCTCTATGGTTTACCACCTACATAGATGTCCTCTATTTCCAGACACTGGAGTCAAGCTGATACCATATAACTCAAAGTTTCTACCATAAATATCATTGTTAGGCTGTTTGGCATATCCCAAAACCCTCAATCACACAAAGACACTACTATGAGGCATGGCATTGCAAGGGCTTAGAGATTACCTCCCAGAAGCTGAAGGGAGAAGGCAGCCCTCTCTTAGGCAAGGTGCAACTCATCACTACACAAAGGGTGTTAAGAAAATCCAAGGTTTTTCAAGAATACTATTTTTGCTTGCATTCTGATATATTTTCTGATGTAGATATCAGGTATAACTTTAGTGCCAAGATATGAATGTGCACATCATCTTTCAGCCATGTTGTTACTTCATGAAAACTGTATTTTGCAAAGAAACAGAGCTAACTTGGAGGGCAGCCAAGGACTGCAAGTGTAAGAGTATATTAGCGAGCTATTTTAGAGAACAATGTGCGATAATAACTATACCATGTGATGAAATTAGAGAATCTAAACATGGAGGTAGATTTTAGAATTTCTTTAGTTTGGGATCCTGCCCAACAACTAGACTCTGAAATCAGGCCTCTCCTGCATGCTGCTGCTGCTGCTGCTAAGTCGCTTCAGTCGTGTCCGACTCTGTGCGACCCCATAGACGACAGCCCACCAGGCTCCCCCGTCCCTGGGCTTCTCCAGGCAAGAACACTGGAGTGGGTTGCCATTTCCTTCTCCAATGCATGAAAGTGAAAAGTGAAAGTGAAGTCGCCTAGGTGGGTCTGACTCTTCACAACCCCATGGACTGCAGCCCACCAGGCTCCTCGGTCCTCTCCTGCATAGCTATGCCCAAAATCAATCTTTCTCTTAATTCTACTGTCTTTTCCTCCAGCCATTCCAGACTCCTCGCTATTCATTCTTTTGGCTGTCAAGGAAATAGGTGTTTGTCCATCTGGAAGTACAAGTTTTGCTCCATCCTGAGCATTTCCAAATATGCTGAAGTCTCAAAGGCTTATGTGTTGTTCCATTATTTTAATGATTAGGTTTTTGGGTTGAAAGCAATAGTAACTTAATTCCAATTAATTTGAACAAAAGTTTTAGGCATAGACACACACACACACACACACACACACACACACACACACACACGGAGAATCCCATGTGATTTCTGTTGCTTAAGTCACCCCAGTATGTGTTACTTTGTAACAGCAGTCCTAGCAAACTAATATAGACTAAGTATGTATTTCTGGCCATTTAAATATCGTGTTTCGTAGTTGCCTCATCTGGTTGGTCAAAGTACAGTACAGTTCACAAAAAGAATTTTCTCTTTATTATATGCAACTTCAGGCTCTTATTACCATTCATTACCATTCATCAGCCTACACTTACTGGTTTCTATGTTCACATCATAGGTTTTATCCTGTGTGGCAGATAAATGTGATTACCATGAGATTCTAGGCTAATAAGTCATATCAGACCTTAAGTCCTTAATTTCAAATATTGTACTTTGCAGACCCATATTTGTATTAGATTCTTTTAATAGAGCCCAACTTTGTTTAAAAAATCCATCTTTTTATTCATTTTGATCTTCTCCTTTATTTTTAACACAGTAGGATTATTTTGAACTCAACATACGAAATTCAATATTTATATCACCTCTAGGTCCTTATTTACGTTCTGTTTATCTCTTATTTGCTCTTTTTCTGCTTATTTGCGTGTCTAATATGTTTTTACGTAGCGCTAGTGGTAAAGAACCCACCTGCCACTATAGGAGATATGAGACCCAGATTCAATCCTTGGTGGAGAAGATACCCTGGAGGAGGAAATGGCAATCCATTCTAGTGTTGCCTGGGAAATCCCAGGGATACAGGAGCCTAGTGGGCTACAGTCCATAGGGTTGCAAATAGTCAGATATGACTGAGGTGACTTAGCATGGATGTCATAAATGATACATCGTAGAAGCTCTGGGAAATATTACCATCTTTCAGAGTGTCAATTATTTTATTTGACAAGCAATTAAATTGGACTTCCCTATAGCTCAAATGGTAAAGAATCTGCCAACAATGCAGGATATCTGGGTTCAATCCCTGGGTCAGGAAGATCCACTGAAGAAGGAAATGGCAATCCACTGCAATATTCTTGCCTGGAGAATCCCTTGGACAGGGCAGCCTGGTGGGCTGCAGTTCATGGGGTCACAAAGAGTCAGACATGACTAAGTGACTAACACGCAAGCAATTAAAATACTAAAGGATCTCCCTGGTCCTGCCACAACTTGATTCTAGCCTTTGTTAGTGTGAGTCTGTCTCTCTTTTGCCCTTTCTCCTAGAGTTTAGCACTCAAAGCATACTCATAGCATTCTCCCAACTTTTAGGATGTGATGTTTCAACAATAATGACAACAAGCCCAAGATATTCATCAGTTGGACTTAAACTTTATTGTCCTGAAAACTGTGAAACCTCTGAAATTCCTGATTATATTTTAGCCTCCCTGCCTTTTTCTGTGCTCCATCTCTTGAAATTATATTCTGTGAAAGCACAGCTTTATGAGACAGCCACTCAGTGTGAATTTTTGTGTAGATTTTTGAAGCTCCTTCTCTGAAGCTCTCTCCTGTTTAATACCTTATCTCTCAAATCCTAATCATTAGTGTAACTCAAAATACAGTCTCCTGTTCCTCTGCCAGCAAAACTTCTATTTTCTTCTTGGGCTATTCCCCCATACAATGATTTGGAAATTGCACCCAGGAAGAAACCAGGGGGCATCGAGGATATAGCTTATGTGCTTCCCTTTGTTCAGAGTTCTTAGTATTGCATTGGTTGATGTCCATTTCCTGCACATAATTGTTTTATATATTTTTTTCCATATTTATATACATTCTGGTGGAAGAAAAAGCCTGATACAAGCTATTTAATCATGGCCAAATTTTAAGGTCATGCAGAAAGTTCTTCAGTACAGAGTTAAGTGTTCATGATTCATCTCCTTGCTTTTCCATATCCCCTTCTCTCTTCTATTTCTAGACCTACTAACTAGAACATAATAAAAGTATGTTTCCAGTGGATACTTCCAATAATAACTATAGACCTGCTGTTTGAAGAATCAACACACTATCATCCTAGAGAAGAAAACTTATACCTCGACAGAAGGAATTCTAATCAATGAATAAATTGATACTTAGATTTCCTACCTACTGTGATGTTCTATGGAAGAAATATAAATTATAAACAGCTTTCATCATTGCCTAATTACTTAAATGCAACCTTATGGAAAGACAGAACCAGACAAAGAATAAAGACAATAGTACAAACACATCATGGAGGTACAAAGTAGATTTCTTAGGTTAAGTTCTAGGTCTAACGTTAGCAAACTCTATGTAGCTTCCCAGATTTGCATATCCCATGAAGAGGCACACTTTGGCCAGCCAGACATCCGTCAATTTTATTCCAGGATGAGGACACTGATCTCAGGTCCTCTTGTCTTTTCAGAAAGGATGAGTGTAGAGAGAAGACATCCACACTGAGTAGAAAGAATCCTGGTCTTCACAGTTGGAGAGACAGGTTTTTTGTTCTCAGATGCCAATTGCCAGGTAAGCTTGCACATGCATGTGTTTACAGCTGGAGACCTTGAAGCTCTCCTGGACAATGCAGCTAGTCAACCTGATAGAGAAAACCAGATTGCCTCTCCATAGATAGCAACTGCCAATGGGTTGTTATTTCATTGTTATCATGAAGGAATTTTATAGCAGGGTGTTTGTTTCTGGTTCGGATACAAGTACCTCTAGGAGAGGCATTACGGATTAGTCAGTTACACTCAGAATGATGCCTTTCATCATCAGCCCAGGTCGGATGCATGAGACAAAGTGCTCGGACCTGGTGCACTGGGAAGGCCCAGAGGGATCAGGTAGAGAGGGAGGTGGGAGGGGGGAGCGGGATGGGGAATACATGTAAATCCATGGCTGATTCATGTCAATGTATGGCAAAAACCACTACAATATTGTAAAGTAATTAGCCTCCAACTAATAAAAATAAATGGAAAAAAAAAAGAATGATGCCTTTCTGGGTACCTTTTCTAATGACTTGTTTTGCTAGTTTAGAGACAGTGGGCAAATTCCATGGGCTATGTAAGGAAAGTAAATAGAAAGACAAACAGGAATATGCAGAAAGAGGTTTGGAGGCTTGATGAAATAGCTTCAGATCGAGCCATTTGAACTCCTACTGACATATCTGGGTGTTCATATTGACATCTTATTAAGAGCATGTGGGTATAAGTAGTATTGTTTATCTCACTTAACACAGGGGTTTTCAATTTGGGGCTACACAGAAGGACTGCCTGAAGAGATTTTAAAATTCTAGGTGTCCTATCTATATCCCAAACCAATTACATCCAAGATTCTGGAAATAGGGCCCAGCAAGCAGTGATTTTTAAATCTCTACAGGTGATTCCAATAGCAGCCAAGGTTGTGAATCATTTACTTACATTCTCTTGGCTTCAACACTCTTCTGTAAAAATAAACATCAGTTAGATGATGCCTGAATGTCCTTCCAGTCCAAGGTCTTCAACTCTATAATCTTCCATGGAAAAATTTCCTTTAGTCAGTCTTCTGCTTTCATTGCTCATAAAACTTGAGGAAAACCCAATGAGATGATTTTTGCTTTAGCTTTGTGACATTGGTGAATACAAATCTTCTCCAAACATTATATCATTTCATAAGATATTTGCCATCTTTTCTCACCTAGTCATTTATCACAGGAAAAGGAGAAAGAGCTATTATCTGTTCAAAGAAAAGCACAAGCCTGACATGAAATATTTCATAAAAATAAACAATTTAGAAATGGGATGAACCCCTTTACAAACACAAGGAAGCGCTAGTCTCTTGACAACTTGCTACTGCAAAAACTGTGTATAAATGGTTTCATAATTAACAGATCTGTACTTTGTATATATAAAACAAAACTGTTTTCCTTTTAAAAATGGAAGTATAATTGACTTACAAAGTTGTATTAATTACTGCTGTACAGAAAAGTGATTCAGTTATACATATATGTTTTTTTAATATTCTTTTCCATTACGGTGTATCAGCAAAACTGCTTTCATGACTCATTTGCAGAAGGCTTTGAGGCCTCTTGTTTAAGTCCTGCCAGTGCTCGGTTCTCTTCCTTTCACTCTCCTCCAGAGCAGATGTGATGGTAAATGCCGTGACTGGCCACATGGGCTTTTACGGGAAGACTCCGGGAGGAAGAAAACCTAGAGCCAGGCCCTTCTCCACAGCACATTCACCTGCTGTGAGTCATTCAGTCCACATCAGACATTTTTATTCACAGCTCTTCCCCTCTCACAGGTGTGTTATATAAGAACTGTGTCATGTGTAAGACACCCCAAGGTGCTGTAAAGCAAGAAATTTAATAAATATAGAAAGTTTACCTTGCCAGAAGGCGGCATCTCAGCATTCAAAAGGGAGATGCCAAGCCACCTGCTAAAGTCAAGTGGCTTATAATCTAAAGCAAATGGCCTCTATTCAAGACAAATAGTGTAACATCTTCAGCCCCCCAAAATCTTCAGTCTGGTCCAGTTACATTCTCCTTACACATATCTGCATATTTAGGCCTTCCCACCTTGTTCACGGCTTTCCTGATGGCTCATTGGTAATTGGCTCCTGCCAATGCAGGAGATGTGGGTTCAATCCCTGGGTCAGGAAGATCCTCTGGAGAAGGAAATGCAACCCATTCCAGTATTCTTGCCTGTGAAATCCCATGGACAGAGGAGCCTAGTGGGTTACAGTTCACAGTGTTACAAAAGAGTTGGACATAACTTAGAAGCTAAAACAATGCCACCACCACTCTTGTTTACCATTTTGCTCCACCAGCAAGATCTTCTGTCTTTATTATTCTGCCTTCACTTCATTTTCCTGCCCTGTCTGTCCTGATCCCTCAGTCCTAGCTCCCACCATGGAAATCATAACCTAATCATAGCCCCGCAAGTAGATGTGTTCATCTCTGGTTACACCTTCATGGCTTTCTTGATCTCAGGCCTTGTCATTTAATCCCCTGCAATTGGACACATCAAATGGTAGTCATTTATTTGGCTGGGTTAAACTACTATACATAAAAATATGTACAACCTGTCATTCAAGTTCCAATTTACTTAATAGCACCTACCATTGTTCAGCATTTACAGTATACCAAGATCTAAACTAAATGCTCTACATGCTTTATTTTTCATAATTCTTCCAAATTATCTGCAAAATAAATTTTGTTAACCCAGTTTAATAGAAGACAACCAAAGCTCACAGAGGTAAAATAACTTGCTCAGGATCACAAAGCCTGGATTCAAGTGCAGGCCTGCCTTGATCCAAAGTTGATGCTGTTACTTACTACACTACACTTGTTCCTCTTGCTCTAATCAGCTCTCCATGAAAATGTTTTTCTTGATTCCACAATAGAGCACAATGTCTCCAAGTCTAAACCAAACTCCCCTTTGGAACATATTTTGGCATACTTTATATTGTCTTCATTGCTGTTTGTTTTATATTGCTCTTTAATGATAAATAAGTATGTTTAATTTCCTTCCCTAAGTATATTATCACCCTATTAAAGCCACAGAACTGTTCAAAAAGCCTAAACTAATTCACCCATATTCTGTAGACAAACACAAAAACTGGTACTTATAACATGAGTATATGTTGTTGGTACCCTTTTATCACCAAGCATATTTTTATGTACAGTAGACTAACCCAGCCAACAAATTATTCCAATTTGAAGAATGACAAGGCCTGAGTTTGAATGGCCATGAAGGTGTGAGCAGAGATGAACACAGTTAACTCTGGGATACCAGATTATGACTTTAAAGTTGCATGCATGCTCGGTTGCTTCAGTTGTGTCTGACTCCTTGCAATTCTATGGACTGTAGCTGCCAGCCTCCTCTGTCCATGGGATTCTCCAGGCCAGAATACTTGAGTGAGTTGCCATGCCCTTCAGGGGATCTTCTGACCCAGGGATCGAATCCATGTCTCCTGCATTGCAGGAGGATTCTTTACCACTGAGCCACCAGGGAAGCCCTTTAAAGTTTATATGAGCCATCAAAATTTAACAAGGCATTCTTTTTTCATAATGTATAAAATGTCTGCTAATATATTGACATTAGTATTCTAAATATGTATCAGTCATAATAGTTCCCAATCAGCTATTAATAGTTACTAGAGTCTTCTTTGTACAGAATGTTTCCATAGCAACATTCCTCTATCAATTTTCCAAAGTAAAATCAACCATAAAATAGACTAACATAGTATTTTACATTTCAAGGATAAGGAACACTAGGTATATCTATGCAAAGAGATTTTGTGGATTAAAAACATATTTAGAAAATTCAGAAGGAAAAGCACTGTAATCAGACAAACTTAGAAAATGGAGGAAAATCTTTTAGTTGAACAAAGTAGATAAAGTTTTAAGAGGTGAGACCAAATTACATAAATGAATACTTATTGATGAAATGAAACAAAACCTGATACTGAAAGATAAAATAAATGGCACCCAGGAGACTTTGACCCCAAAGAGACTTCATGTATCAACTACATTTCTCAAATGCAAGAGGAAAAAAGGTTACCTGCTCTGGTTTCCTGATGAAATTACTCCAATTCTCATTTTTCTAATTCTAAAACTCTTGGCTAAGAATGCTCAATCTCTTATTTGGGAACACAAAGGGAATACACTCAGTGATCATTGTATTTGCTCAGTTGGAAACAAGCCCTGTGTACTTTCTCAGTAATGCACCCTATTTGGGGTGATGGGAATATGAACGCACTACATAGACATCAAAACTGGGAGATGGACCTCACTCTTGTCCACCATTTCACTGCGTTATTGCAAAGGGTATTCTTCCTTATTTATGAGTTTGCTTCCCTTGGTATAGAAGGAAATAATGCCCACTTACTTTCCTTCAAAGTTCTCAGGGATGACTCATGAAAAAGGCTCTTCAATTTAGCCAGTGAACTAAGGCATTTTCAATAGTAAATAATTTTCTTTAAGCTTGCAGAAACTTTCATCTGCATAGACACTTACCTAGAATCTCAACTGACCTTTCCTATGTCTTATTCTCACCCCTAAAACTTTTCAGAATTGTAGCTGGAGGTTCCCACTGTTTCCTGGCATCTCTATAGCTATAGATTTTCTAGCCATGTGATCTTACAGTCAACTAGGTTTGGTGAAAGTGCATCCAGATACAGCATCAAGTGAGCCATGTTCAAATTTCAGCTCTGCCTAATGTTAGCTTCCATATGACCCTGACTAAACCAAGCATCACTCTCAGCCTCAGCATCTTTGTCTCTAAAAAGGGGGAAATAATACCTGCCTACACTTACCCACAGTATTGTATTGAGGCTCAGATTAAAAAGGATGCATAAATGCTATGTAAAGCACCTTTGTAGCAGGATTGTTCATAAGAACTCAAGAGTTTCTTGTCCTTTCTTTCCTATCAGTCAACAATAAGTACTGTTAAGATTTTCATGTATTTTCTTCTAGTTTTTTCCTAGAGAATGTATATATGTGTTTAAGTATATGTATAGATATACAAAATACATGCATTTTATTATGATATATGCATCTATTATGACATATGTATGTGCCACTAGGTTTGGAGAAGGAAATGGCAGCCAACCCTAGTATTCTTGCCTAGAAAATCTCATTGACAGAGGAATCTGGTAGGCTATAGCACATGGGGTTGCAAAAGAATTGGACGTGACTTAGCAACTAAATAACAACCCATAGGTTAATAAAAATTCTCCCAAAGCATGGTTAGTAACAATTTATATGATGTCTATCATATATGATACATAACAAAGTATGAGGTATACTCGTATATATTTTCATGTTATTAAAAATTATTTCTGAGCATGGTTAATAGTGGCTGCATTTGGAAATATGTTGATCAATAATCCTACCATATGGTGGCTCAGACAGTAAAGTGTCTGCCTGCAGTGCAGGAGACCCGGGTTTCGATCCCTGGGTTGGGAAGAACCCTGGAGAAGGAAATGGCAACCCGCTCCAGTACTCTTGCCTGGAAAATTCCATGGGCTGAGGAGCCTGGTGGGCTACAGTCCATGGGGTCACAAAGAATCAGACATGACTGAGAGACTTCACTTTGACTTTTACTTTCTATGAATATCAAAGTATAGTTTACTTGATCATTCCCTATTTTTAGCTTATTAGAAATACTTGTTCCCAGTTTTTTATTTGTTTGGTTTTGGTTTGGTTTGGTTGGTTTTTGTTGCTGATGTTACTCAGTTTATTTGCTATTACAAATAAGATTTTGGTAAGTATTCTGTGCAAAAATCTTTTTATGAATCACTAATTCCACAGAAGAGATTTCTAGAACTGAGATCACTGGATCAAAGAGTATGAACTTTTCTCAGGCTTTTGCTAGTGTATTGTAAGATTATGTTCTTAAAGTGTGGTACTTTCCCACAATATTGTAGTGAGGTTTAGATATTCTAAAAGAAGACCAATTTTATGGTAGTCTTGTCAGGATTACCTATTCTAATTATTACCAATAGCATAGGCAAAAAGAAAGAGCATCTCTTCATTATTTGTTTCATGATTACTAGTGAAATTTGAAAACTTGTCATGTTTATTGATTTTAATTATTTATACTGTGAATTATCTCTTCTCTTCCTTATTCCATTTTCAATTTCTTTATTGGCATATAAGTGCTATTTAAACCTTGAGAAATTAATTTCTCAGTTGTCATAACTTATACAACTTTCCAAATGCATCATCTACATTTTAATATTGCTTATAATTTTTTACATTGTGAGTTTTTAAGCTTTTAAAATCAAATTTACCAGCCAGTTTCTTCCACTGCTTTCCCTCTTTATATTTTATGAACTAAATAGGGGAAATCTTTCCTGCATCTATATATCAATTCATTCTTTTAACAAAAACAAGTCCTTTATATTCAGAGACAGCAATCTAGAATAAAGTTAAGGTGTGATGGAACTGATTATTGCTATTTTGCTAGGAAGCCTAGTCTGAAATTTTCAGCAGGAGATTATTAATATTTCTGATGCAGGAGGAATTGGCACCAACCCAGACACAGCTCTATTTATAGGCCACTTGGATACCTCCTGTGCTATGGCATGTAGTCAATGATGAGCACCCGGACATTCTGACACTTGGAAAGAAGTTTTGCATTGGTAAATCTGAAAGTCAGAGGGTGTCAGGCTCAGGGCTACTGTCACCAGGGAGAGGATAGAATCAGGAAATAAGACAATACCAAAATCAAACCCAGGATCAAACCCTGGGTGTTCTGTTAGAGAAGAATGGTTTGTAAATGTCTCACATGCAGAAGCTATCATTTAAAAGATAACTCTAAAAGTTTTGAGTTCAATTTACCTCCCAGTTCTAAGGTTCTCTTGTGTCACTGTTCTCTGACTTTATTTGACTCTGTGCTGAGAAAGGGCAAGCTTCTTGTTTGCCATACATTTAAATTCTACACTTCTGTCTTTAAATATCCTTGAGCAGGCAAACTTGCCTCTTCAGCAGCATGAATATTTATTCATGCCTAATAAAATTAATAGTAATGAACAGTGATTAGTTTCTTACTATGGTTCAGACTCTGTTCTCAGGCCTTTATATTCATGGAAACCTTCAAAACACTTTGAACTGGTAGGAATTAAAATTTTCTTCTTTTTATAGTTGAAGAAACTGAGATACATAGAAGTTAACTAACTTGTCCAAGGTCACACAACCACCAAGATGAAACAGGATTTAACACTGAACAGCCTGGTTCCAAAGCTGGCACCCTTACGACAGTCAATGATATTCTGCATTTATTAACATAAATTTTGAGACAAAGTATTAATTTTAATTTTATATGTGAAAAGATAGATACACATATATTTATATGTATGGGAGATATATAAATATTATTTCCTTGGATACCTGTTTATATTTATTATGGTCAATGGAAGGGGAGAATTAGGAATTAATTAAAGAATTCTTGGATTATCTAAGCTTCTGAATTTCCCACCTTCCAATGCTTCCATCAGAAAACAAAACACCCTAAGCCTAACCCTAACCTTAACCCTAACAAGCATAATAGGTTTTTTAGTTTGTTGTTAGTTCTGCTAGAGATCAATTTAGAAAGGAAACTAGACAACGTAATGATCAAAGTAAGATCAAGTTTGCACATCCACCTATAATATTCCTATTATCACCAGTGAAATTGAAAGTGTTAGTCACTCAGTTGTGTCCAACTCTTGGAGGCCCCATGGACTATAGACCACCAGGCTTCTCTGTCCATGGAATTCTCCAGACAAGAATACTGGAGTGGGTATCCATCCCTTCCTCAAGGGCTCTTCCCCACCCAGGGATCAAACCCTGGCCTCCTGCATTGCAGGCAGATTCTTTACTGTCTGAACCACTTCAGAAAAGCCATTATCACCAGTGCTTCCCCTAATACCAGCTTAGAACAAAGAAGTGGATGTGCAGAGCATGTATGGGTAAATATCCAACAGCGATCTCCCTGAGTGAATGATAGAAAAACTCTACCTTGAGATTCATAGGCAAACAAACTGTGTTAGGCTTTTCATTCCCCAAAACTACTCACTTTCTGAGGGAGGCAAATTAATATAAATTGCCTTGCATAGATGAAAAATAATAAAGTAATATGCAATGATTTTTCATTACTTATTTTCCCCTTCAAATAATTAATTCATTCCTTTCTCTGCTAACTGAAATAAATAAATATGCAGTAAATGCACAAATATATATGTAAAATATAACCAACCATACATACTCTGTCTTGCCTACTTAAGGACCATTAGATTATAATCACTGCCTCTCCTATTGAGTTCCAGCCAGCTGGTTGTCTTTGAATGGATTGTTTACAGTTCTCATTAGTCAGCCCCTTCAGAATTGTATTTACTCATAGATGTCTTGCCATCCTAGTTTTTAGCAGCAGTCAGCTTAGGCAGGGCTATGCTGTAGTAACAAACCAAACTACATTAGTTTGCAGGAGCATAACTCCATTTCTTATTCATGGCGCATGTCAAGGAAGATTAACTGAACCTCTTCTCTGAGACTCAACCTGAAAGAATAACCTCCATCTAGAATGTCATTGGCAACACAGCCAAGAAAAAGATTGTTGCAAAGAACAAACCCACTCTCAAAGCTTCTGCCTGAGTGTGACACACATCCCTTCCACTCACCTTCATTGGCTAAAAGAAGTCACACACCCAAGCCTGTCTTCAGAAGGTGAGAATACAGTTTTTGATCAATAGAGATATGATCAGTGACATATTCCTGTTGCAAATATATTGAGTCTATTTTTTTCTACTGAGTTTCAAGAGATTCTATTTATCAAGGTAAATGTAAATTGTCCTTCTACGACTCCTGCTTGGTTTTGCAAAGTCTGGAATATAGTATTACTGCCCCAAAGAAGACCCACATTATAAAAATGACTAAAGTTTTCTTTTGTTTACCAGAGTTAGGTTATCAGATTACAACATGAATTCATTCTAGCACAAACTTGCATAAGTTTATTTACTGTTTGTCTAACTCCTTAATAGACCAGTAAATGTATCATCAGTATTCTAAATCTTTTGCCCCATGGAGCCTGGCACTTACAATAATTACACATTTTGTGTTTCCATAAATACTTGCTAATAAAATGATTAAAAATAAGCTGAGAGCCTCTCCCAGACTAAAAATAATAGACTTCAATCCTAGCTCTATAATCAAACTATTCTTCAATTTTAAAAAGCAGGTCTATGTCTTTGGGTTTTAAAAGTGATGATGTCAGTCTTAATGGAATTTGTGAGATTGGAGAAGAGAGTGTTCATTATTTAATGACTATAATGGGCGCTGAAAGTATCCTGCAATTCCATGTGCTTTATAATGCCAAGCCGCCAAAATCAAGAGGAAGGAAAAAAATTACTTTGGAAGTCATTTTTTCCATGAGTCAGGAAAAAAACAATTTTGTATGATTTATCTCACATACAGTTTCCAAAATTGTATTAACACTTTGAGTTTGTGGAGTATTTTTACTCAAATTACCTTGACTCACCTCAACTTATCTTCAAGAAGTGTACCAGAACCAGAACTTAAAGCAAGGCAAGTTACTTAAGCAAAACAAGTTACTTTCTTCAGAGGGCTCCATAAAATTCACCATTTTGCCAAAGTCCATGTATAGTAGCAGAGAAGGCAAATGGCACCCCACTCCAGTACTCTTGCCTGGAAAATCCCATGGATGGAGGAGCCTGGTAGGCTGTGGTCCATGGGGGTCACTAAGAGTAGGACATGACTGAGTGACTTCACTTTCACTTTTCACTTTCATGCGCTGGAGAAGGAAATGACAACCCACTCCAGTGTTCTTGCCTGGAGAATCCCAGGGATGGGGGAGCCTGGAGGGCTGCCGTCTATGGGGTCACACAGAGTCGAACATGACTGAAGTGACTTAGCAGCAGCAGCAGCATCTATAGTAGTGTTCCTCAAACTTTTTTTTATTGTAATGCCTTTAAGGAGTCATTTTAGGTATACTTTTTTCTAATCACCCACATATTATTTTAATGCCACAATTACTGTGTATCTGATTATTCATTGTATGTATATCTGTGATTTATACATAAAAATGTAAGAACCATTTTTTTTTACTACCTTAGGAGTAATACTGCCCCATTGAAAATACTTGATTATCAGGATAGATGACTTTCGTCTCCTGAGTACTTCTATCTACTTTTCCACTTAACCCTTGATTTTCTGGTCTTATTCCTCAACCAAGCTCTTTCTCATTTTCTCATCTCTGAAGTTTTGCTCATGCATGTTATGCCTTCTTTCTAGAATAATCTCTCCATTTCTGCTGAGTCCAACCATTTTTCAAGGAACAGATCATGCCCTACTGTCTCCAAATAGAATTTTTTCCAAATACTAAATCAACCTCCTTCCTGCTCCCCACAACACATTTTCTTTACTAGAACAAAATCCTCAGTCTACTCTAGACTCAAGTTATTTAAGTCCATGATCCCTTCCATAGCTTGTTAGCTGCTAGATGACAAAGACTGTTAATTATTGGCTCTCCCACAGTTCTTGACACAGAGACTGCTGTGCAGAGACTGTTTGTACAGAGACTGCTCAATAAATATTTGTTGTATTGAGTTTATTAATTCAGGGCTTAATTTATTAATGCTAGCACCTCATAGGAAATATAGACTTCAGCTGTCAACAGGTTCATATTGTCACTTAGGTGAACATAGACATAGATGCATACACACGTATGTGCGACATGACTGGGGTAGGAAAATGGATTAGTCCTTCAACACTTCATCCTGTGCACATCAGCTGTGGGGTTGCTCCTTAGAGCGCCCTGATCTACCAATAGCTCCACTATTCTCCATACTACAGAGGATCGAAACTTCAGGGGCACTTTAATGCCTTTCACCCCTCATATCTAAGTAGTTGCCCAAATTTGCTGATTCTTCAGTTTTCATGGATCTTTGATTTTTGCTTCTCTCTAGGATCCCACCATCAGTTGTTGTTGTTTAGTAGCTAAGTCATATCTGACGTTTTTGCAACCCCATGGGCTGTAGCCCCCCATGCTCCTCTGCCTGAGGGATTTTCCAGGCCAGAATACTGGAGTGGTTCCCATTTCCTTCTCCAGGGAAGTTTCCTCATCCAAGGAAGGAACCCACATCTCCTGCTTTGGCAGGTGGATTCTTTACCATTGAGCCACCGGGGAAACCTACTATCAGTGCCTTACTCCAAATCCACGACATCTCATCTGTCATCAACTCTCCTCCATCCATAGTTCATATCTTTCCACATCGCTCGTTATAATCATTCTTCAATCATTCTTACTGTAGATCATTTTCCTGAAACATACACTATGATCTTATTCTGCTGCTCAGTGGCTTAAGAACTTGCAGATACTTCAGAATATATCCAACCAACTCAACATGGTTGATGTGTACTGATCTATGCTGCCATAAAATGTTTATGATGAATTCTCCTGGTCAGTAGGTGCCCAACAGGCTACTGAAAAAGAGTGGAGAAATAGCTCCAGAATGAATTCGGATGCTGAGCCAAAGCAAGAGCAATGTTCAGTTATGAATGAGTCTGGTGGTAAAAGTAAAGTCTGATGCTGTAAAGAACAATATTGCATAGAAACCTGCAATGTTAGGTCTATGAATCAAGGTAAATTGGAAGTGGGCAAAAACAGGAGATGGCAAGAGTGAGCATAAGCATTTTAGGAATCAGTGAACTAAGATGGACCAGAATGGGCAAATTTAATTCAAATGACCATTATATCTACTACTGTGGGCAAGAATCCCTTAGAAGAAATGGAGTAGCCATCATAGTCAACAAAAGAGTCTGAAATGCAGTACTTGGGTGCAGTCTCCAAAATGACAGAACAATCTCTGTTTGTTTCCAAGCCAAACTATTCAATATCACAGTAATCCAAGTCTATGCCCCAATCACTAATGCTGAAGAAGCTGAAGTTGAATGATTCTATAAAGATCTCAAGGCCTTCGAGAATTGACACACACAAAAAAATATGTCCTTTTCATCATAGAGGACTGGAATGCAAAAGTAGGATGTCAAGAGATACCTGGAGTAACAGGTAAGTTTGGCATGGAGTACAAAATGAAACATGGCAAAGGCTAACAGTTTTGCCAAGAGAATGCACTGGTCATAGCAAATACCCTCTTCCAACAACACAAGAGATGACTCTACACACACACATCACCAGAGGGTCACTACTGAAATGAGATTGATTATATTCTTTGCAGCCAAAGATGGAGAAGCTCTATACAGTCAACAAAAACAAGACCAGAAGCTGACTGTGGCTCAGATCATGAACTCCTTATTGCCAAATTCAGACTTGGTGAAGAAAGTGCTTTGTACCACCACACAATAATGCATCTCCATAGTTTTCATTAGGTGCTTCATTATAATCACCAGCTCCAGTTCCAGCCCCATGGTCAACTCACTAGCTGTATGCCAAAAACAGGCTGAAGTTATTCAATACATCAGGCAGAACCAAGTAGGCAGAAATTGTGTAGCTTAGTGTTCAAGAATTAGACTGTCAGCTCCAGCTTATTCCTACAGGAGCCTGGGGAATTTATTTATCCTTCTTATGTTTTATTTTCTAATATGTAAAATGGAAATTATAATAATGATATTTACTTGCAGGGTTAGTTTTAATAGTAAGTAAGATGATCCCCACAAAGTACTTAGTATCTGTCTGTCATATCAGTTACCTGTGTTAACACATGAAGACTATCATTTAAATTTGTATTCTCAGTGCCTACTTAATGCTTGACTTATGGCAGGTTCTCAGTAACTGTTTGATAAATTAATAAAAATAAAGTTGATTAGGGTTCATTATCAAGAGAGTGTGAGCCTATCCAAATCTAGGTTTTGTAGCAAATGTGAAGTCAGAGAGACAACCAAGTTCAGATACTTAGTTACTCAAGGGAGAGTTATACATGTAAGCAGAGTAAACGTAACCACTGGGACTAAGAACAAAATCAAGGTCAAAGCTGACAGAATCTAAAGGAAGAGAGCAGAGCATTGGAATATGGATGCATGCACCAGATGACAAAAGGTGACTTATCCGCATTTCTTCTTCCCCTCCTTTTGTAAGGAAACATTTACTGTGTTCTTTCTGTCCTAGGTTCTGAGATTACAATCAACAAAATCATCTGTTGTTGCTGTTAAGTCGCTAAGTAATGTCTAACTCTTTGTGACCCCATGGACTATATTCCACCAGGCTCCTCTGTCCATGGAATTTTCCAGGCAAGAATACTGGCATGAGTTACTATTTCCTTCTCCAGGGGATCTTCCCAACCCAGCGATTGAACCCACTACTTGGCAGGTGGATTCTTTACCACTGAGCCAGCTGGGAAGACAAATAAAACCATTAGAATTACTTAATTTGCTTATTTCCATTTCATGTTTACTTGAAAGTGAAGAAGGTTGCTGCTAAAATATACGGATTTTTCTCTTGTCTTGATTTGTACTGACATACCAATACGATCTATTTCAGATGTCAAACTGAGTGTGGGACAGATTGCCATATGCAGAATCTATCCTCACCAAAAAGTTAAGATAAGTAGTGTCCTAAGTCATGAATCCACCTGAGTTACCTTGAAAAATACAAAAAGAAGAAAGGGAGAGAGAGAATGAAAATGGAAAAGGATTTAAGAAGAGATTTCTTCAGAGAGAGCTACAGTTTGAGTTTCTTCCCACTTACCCAGGAGAGAAGAGTGTTCTGATATTTTCTCATGTCTCTCCAGTTAAGTAAATGGACTTTCATAGCTCCATTTGAAGAACTAGGTATCCCCTTGCATCTAATGGGCATGAAAGACTGAAGCTTGACTCAAGTGTGAGCTAGTCATAGTGACCTGTGGCAGGAACTCTTCAATGGGTTAGTCCCAAGGGGACTGACCTACTCTCCCAAATTTCTGACAAATTTCTGTGACACAGTTTATATGAATGTTTTTGGTGGAGGAGATGCAAGTCCTTTGATAGAAAAAACTGGCCTTGCATCCAAATGGTCATATGAGGTAAAGCCACTTGGAGGAGAAAAGGTCAAGAAGTCAGAAGACCTTGATTCTCAGGGACTGTGGTAGGGAGTCGAAGTGACCATCCACTGCAGAGATGGATCTGACAGGTAAACAACCCTAAAAGTGAGAGGTCTTTAGGGATGAGAGAAAAACCACAAACTGGTCACCAAGGAGATAATCACCTTAAAGTTGTACATAACCAAGAGAGCCAATTTATAATCTTTTCTATCCCCTCACTCCTGCCCTTTAAAACTTCAGCAGGGTCAGGAACAAACTCAAAAGCTGGGACAAAAGATTGCTAGGGAGGAGGAAAACAAAGCGTAGAATGACAGAAACCAGCCAAGCCAACCCCACTATGTCTGTCAGCAAGAAGAAAGCCTGAGTTGGGAGAAGAGAAAACATCTAGTGCTGAATCAAATTCAGTTTGTATTGACATCTTAGACTTGGTAACTCTGGTTCATTCACAGAGACAAGGCTTATTTCTTAAAAGAGATGGTAGGATATACTAATACCTAAGTGTGAGCTCAAGAGTTATGGAACCTTCCCAAGTTCTGAGTCAGCAGCAAGAGATAATTACTCTCACCGAATGTCTGAAGCAAGGCTGAGGGAGACAATAATAAAGTTGTGTTTTCATTACATGTCATGAGTCATGTTTTTCCACAAAGGCCTGAATCTCACAACTAATCTGGCTCAATCTCTTCCTGCCTTTTCTCTCTCTCTGTCTCTCTTCTTCTTTCCTTTTCTCCTTCTTTCCTTCCTTCCCTCTCTCCCTATTGTATATATGGCTATCTCTCTGTCCTTTTCTTCTTTCTCAAGAATCTTGAATTTATTATTTAAAGAAATTGAAAAGAATTTACATAATAACATACCAAAATAGATCACCAACATTCTCAACACAACCCCATTTGTACCCTCTACTCATCAGTGTTAAGTTGCAGAGAGCAGAATCCACACTTAAAGCACTTAGTCCAAACAGAGCTTGGCACAGAGTGAATGTGTGGAGAATAAAAGCTGTTATCACCTGAAGCCCCGCTTCTTGGGCATTGCTGAGAGACAAGTCATCTTGGGAATCACTCCCTTTTTTAAAATGCTGGTCCGCTTATTACTTACAAAGGAACATATTGTATCATGAATTCTCTTTCAATTCATACCTTTGTTTGCTGATACCAAGCCTCTTTTCAATCATTAGAAACAATAAATCACACTTGCACATTCCAAACTCTAAAGAGAGTTAAATATTTACAAAGTTCTGCATGGCAAATAAAGAACAATTCTTTGAAGCAGGCTCTATAAGAATGATCCCTTTATAGATTTTTGGAGGACTCTATCAGAAATTTTGCCTGGACATCAGAGCAATAATTCTTCTGAACCTTAATGTTATCACTACTTTTAACTTCTCCAAATCCATGACCAAGCAATACAAGTGAAACCAATAAGAACTTCTCATTAAACTAGTATTCTTCTAGATGCTAGACTTTTGATACTACCAACTGCAATCACCTGGAAGACATAGAAGGGTGTGGCAGAAAATTTTTTTCTGCTTTCCTTCTGCCTTTCCCTGCTCCAAAATCAAATGGTAAGAAGTGTTCAACTTTTCAGGTATCCAATATTACCAGAAAATTCTAACTTTTCTGAATTTTTATGAAAAAGTATCTACAAAATCAAATATCCAAATAATAATGAAAAATATTATAAAACATTTGTGATCTACGGAGTACTTTCACTGTTCAGCACTCTTGCAATGTTCTCCTTCCCCCATGAGTTAGGTTTTATTATTCCTAACTTATATATTAGGAAACTGAAGCACAAGGCCAACTACCTAGTAAGTGCTGTGTTATTACACAACTTCTAGATTTCTGAACCCAAACTGCTTGTTTTTTCAGTATCTCATGCTTTCTAAACCTCTTCAAAGAAATTATTATCTGCTCTTTATTGAAAGTCAGTCATCTATAAGGAAGCAGTTATAAAACAGTTAGGACACATGAGGAAGACAGAGGAAATTCTGATTCTTCTTTTACAGTTACTAATGACCAGTTAGTCTCTCAGTCATGTCCAACTCTTTGCAACCCCATAGTCTGCCCATGGGATTCTCCAGGCAAGAATACTGGAGTGGGTTGCCGTTCCCTTCTCCAGGGGATCTTCCCAACCCAGAGTTCGAACTCAAGTCTCCTGCATTGCAGGCAGATTCTTTACCATCTGAGCTATCAGGGAAGCCCAGTCTAATGACCAGTAGATGCAGCAAATAGTCTCTGGGCTTTCAGATTTCCTCCTAGGAAATCAACATTCTCATCACTTTCTAGGGAAAATAGTGATAGCCAGAAGGGAACAGGTGAGGGTGGGGAAGAGTATCATATGGTAACTGATCTTGAAAAGAAGTAGTTTTTCAGCCTTTCCAAGTGTGTAGTTTAGCACAGACCTTGGCAGATGGTATTAGTAAATTCAGAGAGGCTATGGAGAAATGATTAGGAAGATCCCAGCAGAACCTTCGAACACATCCCTTGCTAGTTGCAAATCCAGCATTAGGCAGGGCTGGGCAGTTTCACGTTGTTGTTTAGTCGCTAAGTAGTGTCTGACTCTTTTGCAGCCCCATGAACTGTAGCCCCTCAGGCTCTTCTGTCTATGGGATTTCCCAGGCAAGAATACAGGAGTGGGTTGACATTTCCTTCTCCAGAGGATCTTCCTGACCCAAGGATTAAACCTGCATCTCCTGTATTGGCAGGCAGATTATTTACCACTGAACCACCTGGAAAGTTGGGCAGCTTTGTATGCTTAGTCTATTAGTCAGCAACTCTGGTTGAACTTCCACTGTGGACTGGGTAGGTAGAGTTATGCAGGTTTATCTGGGAGAATAAAGGATCTGAAGAAACAGAAAATGTCCATGAAGTGTTTTGAGCTTTATAAACAATGCTACTCTGAGGTGCCATCAGCAATGAATGAGGTACTACAAGGGAGATGCTATTTTGCTTATACCTGCAAGAGTAGTGACTGATGACCCTGACTCATCAGACAGACACAGTTTGTAATCTCACTCTCACTGTCAGTAGTACACAAAGGAAACATCTTTATCTTAATAGCATTGTTAGCTTTCTTTCTATTCCATACCTTAAAGATTTTCACCTTTATCAGTTGCCCTGTGAGCTGTCTACTTCCTTTTATTCAAAGGCTTGTGATGAAGTGTTCTGACTTCAAGTTAAGGTCTTGCCTCCTTCCCATATTGCTGCTGCTGCTAAATCACCTCAGTCGTGTCTGACTCTGTGCGACCCCATAGACGGCAGCCCACCAGGCTCCCCCGTCCCTGGGATTCTCCAGGCAAGAACACTGGAGTGGGTTGCCATTTCCTTCTCCAATGCATGAAAGTGAAAAGTGAAAGTGAAGTCGCTCAGTCGTGTCCGACTCGTAGCGACTGCTAGCTACCTCCTTGTCCTCCTTATACCCAACATTTACTTCCTGTGGACACTCTCAACATTCAACAGGTATGTCCAAAGTTTTTAAAGTTTAAGAAACAGAAAAAATATTGAATTTACAAATGTAGTAAGCATGAGTGATGTTTCGCAAGCATTTCTTTAATTTGCAAAAGATCATCGGTCTTTAAATATTTTTAAAAGTACATTTTAAATGTTTTTAATATATTTTAAAATATATTCCCAAGTACTTTTCCAACTACATAAAACAAGGCTCACTTACATTATCTTTGTTCAGAGAACCACTAGGTGACCAAAAAAAAAAAAACAATCAGAAGGCTCAATATTATATTATCACATTTTTCTATCATGTTGGCCCCAGCAGTGCTATGAAATGGATAATGCTAGATCAGCCAATGGATTTCAAGCAAGTTGTAGCTAAGTTTTATTTTTTTTTTCTGAATATTTTTTTTTCTGAATATTTATTTTTTTTGTAGCTAAGTTTTTTTTTTTCTCTTTATTACTCCTTTAATTTTCAGTTTTTTTTTTTTTTTCCAGTGGGTTTTGTCATACATTGATATGAATCAGCCATGGATTTACATGTATTCCCAATCCCGATCCCCCCTCCCACCTCCCTCTCCACCCGATTCCTCTGGGTCTTCCCAGTACACTAGGCCGGAGCACTTGACTCATGCATCCCACCTGGGCTGGTGATCTGTTTCACCATAGATAGTATACATGCTGTTCTTTTGAAATATCCCACCCTCACATTCTCCCACAAAGTTCAAAAGTCTGTTCTGTACATCTGTGTCTCTTTTTCTGTTTTGCATATAGGGTTATCGTTATCACCTTTCTAAATTCCATATATATGTGTTAGTATGCTGTAATGTTCTTTATCTTTCTGGCTTACTTCACTCTGTATAATGGGCTCCAGTTTCATCCATCTCATTAGGACTGATTCAAATGAATTCTTTTTAACGGCTGAGTAATATTCCATGGTGTATATGTACCACAGCTTCTTTATCCATTCATCTGCTGATGGGCATCTAGGTTGCTTCCATGTCCTGGCTATTATAAACAGTGCTGCGATGAACATTGGGGTGCACGTGTCTCTTTCAGATCTGGTTTCCTCAGTGTGTATGCCCAGAAGTGGGATTGCTGGGTCATATGGCAGTTCTATTTCCAGTTTTTTAAGAAATCTCCACACTGTTTTCCATAGCGGCTGTACTAGTTTGCATTCCCACCAACAGTGTAAGAGGGTTCCCTTTTCTCCACACCCTCTCCAGCATTTATTGCTTGTAGACTTTTGGATAGCAGCCATCCTGACTGGCGTGTAATGGTACCTCATTGTGGTTTTGATTTGCATTTCTCTAATAATGAGTGATGTTGAGCATCTTTTCATGTGTTTGTTAGCCATCTGTATGTCTTCTTTGGAGAAATGTCTGTTTAGTTCTTTGGCCCATTTTTTGATTGGGTCATTTATTTTTCTGGAATTGAGCTGCAGGAGTTGCTTGTATATTTTTGAGATTAATCCTTTGTCTGTTTCTTCATTTGCTATTATTTTCTCCCAATCTGAGGGCTGTCTTTTCACCTTGCTTATAGTTTCCTTTGTAGTGCAAAAGCTTTTAAGTTTCATTAGGTCCCATTTGTTTAGTTTTGCTTTTATTTCCAATATTCTGGGAGGTGGGTCATAGAGGATCTTGCTGTGATTTATGTCGGAGAGTGTTTTGCCTATGTTCTCCTCTAGGAGTTTTATAGTTTCTGGTCTTACATTTAGATCTTTAATCCATTTTGAGTTTATTTTTGTGTATGGTGTTAGAAAGTGTTCTAGTTTCATTCTTTTACAAGTGGTTGACCAGTTTTCCCAGCACCACTTGTTAAAGAGGTTGTCTTTTTTCCATTGTATATCCTTGCCTCCTTTGTCAAAGATAAGGTGTCCATAGGTTCGTGGATTTATCTCTGGGCTTTCTATTCTGTTCCATTGATCTATATTTCTGTCTTTGTGCCAGTACCATACTGTCTTGATGACTGTGGCTTTGTAGTAGAGTCTGAAGTCAGGCAGGTTGATTCCTCCCGTTCCATTCTTCTTTCTCAAGATTATTTTGGCTATTCAAGGTTTTTTGTATTTCCATACAAATTGTGAAATTCTTTGGTCTAGTTCTGTGAAAAATACCATTGGTAGCTTGATAGGGATTGCAATGAATCTATAGACTGCTTTGGGTAGAATAGCCATTTTGACAATATTGATTCTTCCAATCCATGAACACGGTATGTTTCTCCATCTGTTTGTGTCCTCTTTGATTTCTTTCATCAGTGTTTTATAGTTTTCTATGTATAGGTCCTTTGTTTCTTTAGGTAGATATACTCCTAAGTATTTTATTCTTTTTGTTGCAATGGTGAATGGTATTGTTTCCTTAATTTCTCTTTCTGTTTTTTCATTGTTAGTATATAGGAATGCAAGGGATTTCTGTGTGTTAATTTTATATCCTGCAACTGTAGCTAAGTTTTAATTTGGACCTTATACAAAGTTCACTTTGGGCCCTAATTACTTTTTGGCATAGGACAATTTTGTATTTGTGGCCTACAACCAGGCCATACAATTCTGGTCATTCTTTAAAATTACAAGTAAACCCTTTGTGGAAAATACTCTGGAGATAAACTTTGAATAGTTATGCTTCCTAACTCATTCAAGGCAAATGAGTCCACTCCTATGACCTACATTATTTATCCAAAACAAGGTAAACTTACTATCAAATTATTATTTCTACCAATTGCAAAGATTGTATAAATAAAAATCAGTAAAATTAAGCTTTTTCCACTCACAAATTGTTTGAAATCCTCCTAAATCCCTAGGGAGACTCATCCTTTAAATCTTCATTCTGATAAAAGTCAATAAGATTAAGAAAGATCATATAGTTTGTAAACATTATATAGCTCCTACACATTTGTCAAGGCAATGTAATTATGTGGTCAAAGAAGGACCCAGATCCAGAATGGATTTTTGAAGTTTCATCAGTAAGTTTCTGAAAAGTAAGCTTCTGAGAAGGTAGATTGGGGAGATGATATGACAAAGGTTTAGAAAAACAAGATTTGATTTTATTTTTAGTTCATCAACATTTCCTATGAATACAAATTGATCATGAGAAGAAATAAACTCAGAGAAGAAAGCCCTGCATTCAGGACTATTTTGGGGGGGAGGGGAGAGGGTGAATTTCTACCTCTTTTAGGAAAGAATCTGAGATGCTGATCAGATTTTTTAAAAATCTCTCAGGCTAAAAGAACTACATTTCTCAGGTAAAATACTCCATATTTGGGGTTTTGACTCCACAGGGCTAAGCTCTAGGAGTAAAGATATACCAGAAATAGTTCAACCTTTTCAGGGACTGAAGCATAGCTTCATATCATATTCATTTCTATTATTAGAATGAGATGATCTGGGATTGCTAGTGTTCCTAGGCTCTTGCCAAAAGAAAACACACAATTAATAAGCTCTGTGATAACATTATGATATGCTTTAAATTAATTTACTAGGTTTTCATCATCCAATTTTTAGCATAATCAAAAGTAATCAGAAAATATAATTAAAAACCAAGAGTAATAAGAGAAAACAGATTTAGAGCTGCAGGAGATCCAAATGATGAAAGTGTTATATACAGACTTTAAGTCTTTATCAACATGTCCAAAAAGACAAAATACAACATTAAGAATTTTGACAAAGAGATAGAATCCACAAAATAAAACCAAACAAAAATTCTGGACATGAAAAAGATAATAACTGATATTAAAAATTAAATACATGAATCTTAAACTTTATTCTACACAGCTAATGATGAAATTAGTGAACAAGAAGCAATATTGGAATAAAATCATCAACACAAAACATGAAGAGATGAAATACAGGAGAGTAAAAGATATAGGGGATACAGTGAGAAAGTCTAACTACTCGTCATTGAAGACCCAGAAGAACAGAAAATAATGAGGCAGAAAGTTGTTGAGCAAGTCTCTTTCAAAGCAGTTAAAATCAGCTAGTTTAGCAGAATCTTCTGAAATAATCAATGCTAAAAGAAAAGAAAATTACAGAATTCTCAGTCACAGCCCAAGAATGTTATAACTAGCCTTAACTGCCATTTGCCTAAATTCAAAAGCAAACTATGAAAGTTATTTTCCTTAGTAAACTATTAACTAGAAAAAAATGAGTACAAAAATGTATGGTACTTATATTAATGTTTTACTTTTCAGTGATAAAAATTATTTTGATGTATTTTATATTTTTTACTTTAGAACTTGTAAATAAGATGCTTATTAGCCTGCAAAAATCCAAAGCAAAATGTATCCTACAATTGCATTAAGTAAGCTTTCAAAAAACTTAAGTTTCGAGGAACAAGACACAGCAAATATTTGGTAAGCTCAGTTAAATATTCTTATCAAACTAGATGGGACCAAGAGGTAACTGAACTCTGGGGAATTTTTGCCCAGTGATGTGGCACTGAGTAATCAATTAGAAATAAATTCAGTTCTTGGAAAAATTTTTAGTCATAAAATATGCTCAAATTTCACAAAATTCTCTCTCAAAAGGTGATGAAAAAATTTTGCAACTCCAAGGCTCTATAGAAAGATGTCTCCTGTTGAAGCCAATTAACCTAAATCTTACTTGAATTCTATCTGATATCAATTAAAATGACTGAACTGGTATCTCGCAGCATAGGCTTTTGAAACTGAGGGAAATTCAATCATAAATTGCTTAACACACTTAAGAATACATGTCTACAGCATACTGGTAAGTGCCAACGTTATCTGAAAGGATTCCTTTATCTCTAAAAGGTGAGTTGTTTACTACCCACTCACTAGTCAGATGAGGTCAATATTGGTAAAGTTTTTCCAATATTGTCTTAGTAAGATTCATTCCTAGACTAACTGAGATGAAGAAAAATTGATCTGATACACAGTGTTCCTGGATAACTGTGATTTATTTTATCAAATGGTGAATTATGCTCAAAAATATACAAAATTTCTTTCCAATTCCAACACACGGTAAAAGGTCACAAGATTCCCCAAGAGCACTGGGTTGACTTGACGACAATAACAGTACATCATCTATATCATGCAGTAAGGCTATTGTTGTATAAAGAATGATGCTAAATACTGAAATAATGATAGAGGCAACTCCACGATAACAGTGATTTAGAAAATTATTCTCTTTGGGAAGTTGAAAAACGTATTGAAGTCCTGTCAGATCAAAGGGAAAAGAAAGTAGAATTCTGAGCAGAGGAAAAGCAAATAGCAAACCTAACCACAGAGCATAGTTCAGGACCAGCAGACAAGAGTCAACAACACTAAAACGAGAGTCCAAAACAGGGTTCACAAGTCAGAACAAAAGTCAAGCTAAGAAAGGTAAGCACCCAGATCAGATCTTTTCCACACATAAGGGTAAAACTTGAAATGAATAAAGACATTGGGAAATCTGTCTCCTTTATAAGGAGAACTGACAGATAGCCATGGTCTTTGGATGATGTCAATGTGGGTCATTAGGTCACTCTGCCCCGCATCATCCAGGGGCCATATCTGGCATTTAAACACTGGCAGGACAATGTTTTCAATGTTAGCTGGATTATATTACATGTAGAACAATCTCTCCTTTAATGCAAAGCCTTTTTAGTTGACAAAGTATTCTAGTCAACATAAAAAGTGGATAAAACCTGCAATTAGAAGAAGTGTTTGTTGGATCTAAGTTAACAGGCTCCCTATCCCACATACTTACTGTGTATTTCTTGAAAATAAGCTGCAGAAGCTCAATTCCAGAAAAATAAATGACCCAATCAAAAAATGGGCCAAAGAACTAAACAGACATTTCTCCAAAGAAGACATACAGATGGCTAACAAACACATGAAAAGATGCTCAACATCACTCATTATCAGAGAAATGCAAATCAAAACCTCAGTGAGGTACCATTACACACCAGTCAGAATGGCTGCTATCTAAAAGTCTATAAGCAATAAATGCTGGAGAGGGTGTGGAGAAAAGGGAACCCTCTTACACTGTTGGTGGGAATGCAAACTAATACAGCCACTATGAAGAACAGTGTGGAGATTCCTTAAAAAACTGGAAATTGCCATATGACCCAGCAATCCCACTTCTGGGCATACACACTGAGGAAACCAGATCTGAAAGAGACACGTGCACCCCAATGTTCATCGCAGCACTATTTATAATAGCCAGGACATGGAAGCAACCTAGATGCCCATCAGCAGATGAATGGATAAGGAAGCTGTGGTACATATACACCATGGAATATTACTCAGCCATTAAAAAGAATTCATTTGAATCAGTTCTAATGAGATGGATGAAACTGGAGCCCATTATACAGAGGGAAGTAAGCCAGAAAGATAAAGACCAATACAGCATACTAACACATATATATGGAATTTTAAAAGATGGTAACAATAACCCTATATGCAAAACAGAAAAAGAGACACAGAACAGACTTTTGGACTCTGTGGGAGAAGGCGAGGGTGGGATGTTCAGAGAGAACAGCATTGAAACAAGTATATTATCAAGGGTGAAACAGATCACCAGCCCAGGCTGGATGCATGAGACAAGTGCTCAGGGCTGGTGCACTGGGAAGACCCAAAGGGATAGGATGGAGAGGGAGGCGGGAGGGGGGATCGGGATGGGGAACACATGTAAATCCATGGCTGATTCATGTCAATGTATGACAAAAGCCACTACAATATTGTAAAGTAATTAGCCTCCAACTAATAAAAATAAATGGAAAAAAATGCTTATGTAGCAACTTAGAAAAAAAGAGAAAGAAAATAAGCTGCAGAATAGAGAACCTACTCACAGTCAGATAATCACAAACAGGGACATTGTTGTTCAGTCGCTAAGTCGTGTCCAACTCTTTGTGATCGCATGAACTGCAGCATGACAGGCTTCTCTATCCTTCACTATCTCCCGGAGTTTGCTCAAATTCATGTCCACTGAGTCAATAATGCCATCCAACCGTCTCATCCTCTGTCGCCCCCTTCTCCTCTTGCCCTCAATCTTTCTCAGCATCAGGGTCTTTTCCAATGAGTCAGTCCTTTGCATCAGGTGACCAAGTATGGGAGTTTCAGCTTCAGCACCAGTCCTTCCAGTGAATATTCAATGTTGGTTTCCTTTAGGATTAACTGGTTTAATCTCCTTGCAGTCCAAGGTACTCCCTTAGAGGACAAATTCTACCTCTCACCTGTGGAAGGAATATCTGCTTACAACTTCCTTGTTTAATGAGCATGGACATTCAACCCAACACTTTCAAGGAAGGGAATGGATAAATTCTTAAGATTGACGACTCTACTTTTTATCATTTTTAAAAAATTTTGAGTAAGTAATACAGTCATAGGAATTAAATTGTTTGAATTATAAAATGATACTATTAAAAAGACCCCTCCAACCCATCTGTCCAGTTCCACAACCATAATACTTGTACCACTGTACTCCACCCTGCAACAATGAACCATCATAATAAATTTCCTATTTGTTCTTTCAGAGATTTTGTGCATATAAAAGTTAATACAAATAAATTTTTCTCTAGTTCTACTTTTAAAGAATTCCAGTTATTTTAACTTGGCTTCTTTTTGCTAACCAGTGTAGTTATAGCAGTTATGTTCAAAGACATTAAATAGTATTATATCTGAACATGTGTTTGTATACTACCCTACATCCTTTACAAATATGTCATATTTTTATAGAAATATTAAAATGTGGATATTATTATCATTATAAATATAATAAACAGTTGACACATAAAATCAGAAAATTGCAATGTCCTCTGATTTCCTATGTTCTTCTCTACCTTCCTTATTGCTCACACTTGCGCTTGTATCTCCTTTTTCCTCGTTGAGTCTGCTGTGATCCAATAACCAGCCTCATAATTCCTTAACTTATAGACTTTAACATAGACTTTGAAGACAGAGAGACAGATCTGGGCTTGAATCAACTTTCACTCTTCACTAGTTATGTGAACCTTGATTCTTTTCCTACCTCTCTGAAAGTAAGAAATTGGGGATGGATGGCGGTGAGTATGAAAGTACACAAAATGGAAGACACTATATGGATTTTTGCAACTAAAAATTTAAGATTCTCAACCATTAGTGGGCCTTCTTCTATTTAGTCTCTTTTTTATATATTCCTTGGTAGTTAACCCAAACCACTGTCATTTTTCCTTCTTACCTTCTTTATCACCCTCTTTATCAGTATGCATGCATGTGTGTGCATGCATGTGTCACTTTAGGCGTGTCCAACTCTATGTGATCTTATGGACTGTAGCCTGCCAGGCTCCTCTGTCCATGGGATTCTCCAGGCAAGAATACTGTAGTAGATTGCCATGCCCTCCTCCAGGGGATTTTTCTTAACCCAGGGATCAAACCCATATCTCTTATGTCTCCTGCACTGGCAGGCAGGTTCTTTACCACTAACACCACCTGGGAAGCCTCATTATCAGTATATTCACTTTAAATAAAACCACATAGGCAAGTGTGACATAAGAGAAGATATATATTTTGTCTCTGTCCCTGGTTCCTGACACAGAGCTCCTAAAACCCTTCTAATTCCCTGAGTGATACAAATGCCAGGAGCATCTTTTTTTAACTAATAATTGGTTTTTTAACTCCAGTTCCTGACCCAAAGCTCCTAAAATCATTTGGAATTCCCTGGGTGATAAAATAATAACAACTTTCTTTTAGAGTAGGTCTGTTAATGATAAATCCTTAGTTTTCCTTTATCTGAGAATGTCTTGATTTCTTCTTCATTTCTTTTGTTCTAAAGAGGCAACTTTCAGTGGGCTCCTGGATAATTTCAGGATGGGGACTGGTAAACAGAAGCACTGAGATATGGTTAGGAGCTTGGAAATTTTGGCCCCAACCCCATTTTCTAAAGAGGGGAGAGAGTCTGGAGACTGAGTTAATAATTGCCCATTCCCACATGATGAAAGCTCCATAAAAATCCCTAAACTACAGGGTTTATAGAGCTCCCAGGTTGGTGAACACATCCATGTTCCAGGAGGGTGATACACCCTACTTCATAAGAGCTGAAGCTCTTGTTCTCAGGATGTTTCTGGGTCTTGCCTTCATGCCTCTTCATCTGTATATAATAAACTGCTAATCATAAGTAAATGTTTCCCTGAATTTTATGAGCCATTTCAGCAAATTTTCAAATCTGAGGGAAGGCTGTGGGTAACCCAACTTTGTAGCTACATTGGACAAAGTTGTGGCCCCTCTGGGGACCCATGACTGCAGCTAGTTTCTGAAATGAGAAGTCTTATGGGACTAGGCCCTGAGCCTATGGAATCTGACACTAACTCTGACCAGTTATTGTCAGATTGAAATAAAGTATAGGACACTTAGTAGTTGTCTGGAAAGTTGGGAAATTGGTTCCTGTGAGGGAAAGAAAACCTCACACATTTGGTGTCAGAAGTATCCAAGGAAATTTCAACAAATTTAAGAGACCTGAAATCATACAGAGTGTATTCTCCAACCACATCAAATTAGAAATCAGTAAGAGAAACATAACAGGAAAATATCCATACTTGGAATCTAAACAACACAATAATACACAGATGAAAGAGAAAGTCTCAAGGGAACTTAAAAAAAAAAAACAAAAAAAAAAGCACTGAACTAAATGAAAATGAAAATATATCCAAATTTGTGGGACACAATTAAAGCAATGCTGAGTGAGAACTTTATAACATGAAATTTACACATTAGAAAAGATAAAAGTGTTTTACATCAATAATCTAATCTCCCACTTCGAGAACCTAGAATAAGAGCAAACCAAACTGAAAGCAAGCAGAAGGAAAGAAATAATAGAGATAAGAACAGTAATCGACAAAATTAAAAAGAGGAAAACAAAGAGAAAAATCAATGAAACAGCTATTTTTCAATGATCAATAAAACTGACAAATCTCTAGAAAAACTAAAGTAAAAAGAGAAAAGATACAAACTGTAGATGCAAGTAACAAAACATAAGACATCACCACAGACCCTGCAAACACCAAAAACAAAATGAAGAAATACTACGAATAAGTCTACATACGTAAATTTGTCAAAATAGATGAAGCAGACCAATTCCTGAAGCTACAACAACTGAACTAATCTGAACTAGATAATTCCAATATCCCTATAACTAATAAGGAATTCAAATTCACAATTGGAAAACTCCCAAAAAAAATCTCAAGGTGCATGTGGTTTCAATGGAGAGTTTTAACAAACTCAAAAAAGCAATTAATACCAATTCCATATAATCATTATAAAATTCCATATAATGGATTCCATATAATCCATTATAAAAAAAGAAAGGAAAACTTATACCAATATTCCTCATTAACATAGACACAAATTCTTAACAAAATAGTACACAATAGAATTCAATCATATATAGAAAGAATTATACACTATGACCAAATGAGGTTTATCCTAAGAATGCAAGTCTCATCCAATATTTAAAAATCACCCAATATAATCCACCATATTAATAGGCTAAAGAAGTAAAATCATTTGATCTTATCAATTGATGCAGAAAAGACATTTAGAAAAATCAATATTGTTTTCATGATAAAAAACATTCAGGAAATGAGGAATAGAAGGAAAATTCTTCAAGTTGATAAAGAACATCTATTTTTTTTAAAGTCTCTAGTTAATGATGAAAGACTAAATGTACACACCACCACCATCACCACCACAACCACCATCTAGATCAGGAACAAAGTAATAATTCCGTCTCACCACTATTCAACCTAGTTCTGGAAGTTCTAGCTAATAAGGAATTTAAAAGGCATAGAGATTGGAAAGGAGAAAAAAAAGTAAAACTGCTCATATTTTCAGATGACGTGACTGTCTATGTAGAAAATTTTAAAGAATCTTCAAAAGAACTTTCAGTATCTGCTAGTACTAACAAGTGGGACTTCCCTGGTGGCTCAGATGGGAAAGTGTCTGCCTGCAATGTGAGAGACCTGGGTTCAATCCCTGGGTCAGGAAGATCCCCTGGAGAAGGAAATGGCAACCCACTCCACTACTCTTGCCTGGAAAATTCCATGTACAGAGGAGCAGTAGGCTACAGTCCATGAAATCACAAAGGGTCGGACAGGACTGAGCAACTAAGTGGGTTCAGCAAGAACCCAAAAAATAAAATAAACATAGAAAAATTAATTATATTTCTGTATGAACATACAGACACTGAAATTTAAAATGCAATACCATTTATAATTGCTCCCCAAATTAAAATACTTAGATATAAATCTAACATCAAATACAGGACTTACATGCTGAAATTATGACACTTATGAAAGAAATGAAAGATCTAATAAATGGAGAGACATACCATATTCATAGATTGAAGTGTTCAGTCACTAGGTTGTGTCTGACTCTTTACAACCCTATGGACCCTTTGCAACCCTCCGGGGTCCTCTGTCCATGGAATTCTCCAGGTATGAATACCAGAGTGGGTTGCCACTTCCTTCTCCAGGGGATCTTCCTGACCCAGGGATAGAACCTGACACTCCTGCATCTCCTGCACTAGCAGGCAAACTCTTTACCACTGAGCCAACTGGAAGCCCATTCATAAGCTTGGAAGACAGCATAAAATGGTGTCAGTTGTCCCCAAACTGAGATGTAAAATTTAACACAATTCTCATCAAACATCCTCAAGATTTCTCATTAACATAGGCAAAATTGTTCTTAGATTTATACAGAAAGGCAAAGAAACTGAATAGCTAAAGCAATTTAAAAAATAGTCTACTTGAATTCAAGACTTACAATATAGCTACAGTAATCAAGACTGTGATATTGTTAGAGGGATAAACACATAGATCAATGGAACAAAAAGAAAACCCAAAAAAAGATGCCCACACATACGTCCAACTGATTGTTGACAACGGCACAAAAACAGCTCAGTGGAGAAAAGAATGTCTTTTCAACAACTTGTGCTAATGTGATTGAATAGCCATAGGCAAAAAAAAAAAAAAAGAAGATGAAGGAAAGGGAGGTGGGGAAGGAGAAAAACAGGGAGAGATGGGAAGGAGGAGGAGGACAGGAAGGAAGAGGAGGAGGAGGAGAAGAAAGAAACTTGACCAAAACCTTAACTATTACTAAAATTTGTGCCAAAAAATTGCAAAAACTGTTCTTAAAAAGAAAACATAAAACTATAAAACTTTCAGAAGAGCATCTACAAGAAAATCTTCAGAATCTAAGAATAGGCAGAAACCTTAATTCAGTTCAGTCCTTCAGTCGTGTCCAACTCTTTGTGACCCCATAGACTGCAGCACACCGGACTTCCCTGTCTGTCATCAACTCCCAGAGCTTACTCAATCTCATGTCAATCAAGCTGGTGATGCCATCCAACCATCTCATCCTCTGTCGTCCTCTTCTCCTCCTGCCCTCAATCTTTCCCAGCATCAAGGTCTTCTCCGATGAGTCAGTTCTTCCCACCAGGTAGCCAAATTACTGGAGTTTCAGCTTCAGCATCTTCAGTACTTCCCATGAATATTCAGGACTGATTTCCTTTAAGATTGACTGGTTAGATCTCCTTGCAGGCCAAGGGACTCTCAAGAGTCTTCTCCAACACCACAGCTCAAAAGCATCAATTCTTTTGTGCTCAACTTTCTTTATAGTCCAACTCTCACATTCATACATGACTACTAGAAAAACCATAGATTTGACTAGATGGACCTTTGTTGGCAAAGTAATGTCTCTGCTTTCTAATATGCTGTCTAGTTTGGTCATAGCTTTTCTTTCAAGGAGCAAGCATCTTTTAAGTTCATGGCTGCAGTCAGCATCTGCAGTGATTTTGGGAGCCCAAAAAAATAAAGTCTCTCACTGTTTCCATGTTTCCCAATCTATTTCCCATGAAGTGATGGGACCAGATGCCATGATCTTAATTTTCTGAATGTTGAGTTTTAAGCCAATTTTTTCACTATCCTCTTTCACTTTCATCAAGAGGCTCTTTAGTTCCTCTTTGTTTCTGCCATAACGGTGGTGTCATCTGCATATCTGAGGTTATTGATATTTCTCCTGGAAATCTTGATTCCAGGTTGTGATTCATCCAGCCCGGCATTCTGCATGATGTACTCTGCATATAAATTAAATAATAGATTGACAATATACAGCCTTGATGTATTCCTTTCCCACTTTTGAACCAATCTGTTGTTCCACGTCCAGTTCTAACTGTTGCTTCTTCACCTGCATACAGGTGTCTCAGGAGGCAGGTCAGGTGGTTTGGTATCCCCATCTCTTGAAGAATTTTCCACAGTTTGCTGTGATTCACACAGTCAAAGGTTTTAGCATAGTCAATGAAGCAGAAGTAGATGTCGCTTTTTCTATGATCAAGCGGATGTTAGCAATTTGATCTCTGATTCCTCTGCCTTTTCTAAATCCAGCTTGAACATCTGGAAGTTCTTGGTTCATGTACTGTTGAAGCCTAGCTTGGAGATTTTGAGCATTACTTTGCTAGCATGTGAAATGGGTGCAGTTATGCAGTGGTTTGAACATTCTTTGGCACTGCCTTTCTTTGGGATTGGAATGAAAACTGACCTTCTCCAGTCCTGTGGCCACTGCTGAGTTTTCCAAATTTGTTGGCATACTGAGTGCAGCACTTTCACAGCATCATCTTTTAGGATTTCAAATAGCTCAACTAGAATTCCATCACCTTCACTAGGTTTGTTCATAGTGATACTTCAAAGTTCTTAGACTTGATACCAAATTAAAAATTGATAAATTGGGCTTTATTAAAATTTAAACTTTCATTATACTAAATATCTTGTTAATGACAAGCTACAGACTAGGAGAAAACACTTGCAAACCACATAACCAACGAAAGACTGGTATCATGAAGGACTGGTATCCAGTAACTAGAATGTGTAAATAATTCTCAAAACTAAACAGAAAAAAAAAATCTAGTTAATAGGCAAAAGACACGAAGTGACATTTCACTAAAGAGGATATACAGATTGAGAAAAAGTGAAAGTCACTCAGTTGTGTCCGACTCTTTGTGACCCCATCGAATATACCGTCCATGGAATTCTCCATGCCAGAATACTGGAGTAGGTAGCCTATCCCTTATCCAGCAGATCTTCCTGACCCAGGAATCGAACTGGAGTTTCCTGCATTGCAGGTGGATTCTTTACCAACTGAGCTATCAGGGAAGCCCCACAGATTGCAAATAAGCACACAAAAAGATGTTTGACATTATTAGCCATTAGAAAAATGCAAATTAGAACCACAGCAGCATACTCTGGCACACCTATGAGAATAACTAAAATTAAAAACTGTGATAATTCCAGATTCTGGTCAAGATACAGAGAAACTGGATCACTCACACTTTGGTGATGGAAATGTAAATTGGCACAACCACTCTAGAAAATACTTTACCAGTTTCTTCAAAACTATAGCAACTAACATAGAGAAATTGCACTCTTAGGCATTTATCTCTGAGAAATGAAGACTCACATTCACATTAAACCTGTGCATGAATATTTGTAACAGTTTTCTTCGTAACAGCCCCAAACTGGAAATAACACATGGCACTTTATCATTTTATACACTTTGGGCAATTTAGTTATTTGTTCCATGTCCTTCTCTCCAACTAAAAATTGTCACGTTTGAGATTTGAGGTCTTATCCACCTGTGAGAGGCAGTATTGAGTATGAAAGAATGACAACTCTGGAGCCAGACCACGTGGGTCAGATCCTATGAGGCAACTGACTGTACTTAACGGGTTATTTGATTTCTATGTGTCTTTATTTTCTCACCTATAATAATGATAATAATAAGGCACCTGCCTGCAAAGCCCTTGGAACAGGTCCTGGCACATAGTAACCTCTCACCACATACACTTAGCTTCTGGCACTTGGCTTAGAGCCTGGGAAAGAGTAAGTATTTTAATAAATGTCTTTTTGACTGAATGAATGAGTAAGAAACTGAATGAATGAATGATCATCCTCTTGAAATATTTTTTCCACAACTGATTAAATTGTTGCCCTTTTGCTATCACTAGAAATCTAATCAAGGCCCTTATCATGTCTTGTTATACTAATATAATAAGCTCTGATCTAATAAATGAGATAATGTTTAACATATTTAGCCCAATGCCTGACACAAAATAAATACTCAGTAATTATAGCCATGATTAGATCACTACAGAATTGTGACTTCCTTCACAATTCGATTACAGGGAATCATTCTCTATTTGTTCTAAGAATAAAGTATAAAGTGAATCTATTAGCATAACATTTCAGGCCTTACAATTTGACTTTAATCTAGTTTCATATACCAAAAAACTGCTCAACCAAATATTAGCTATTAATTATATTTACTGTTTTTCTCACCAGATTCTTTTCAATATCCTTATTCAAATTTCACCAAATTTCTATTTTCTGAAGAAGCCATGACTCTATCTGAAATGTCTTTTCTCTCTTCCTTACCTGACAAATATTTTCTTTTTAGTAAAGCCTCCAAACCATCATCTATCTCTACACACCCATCCATCTATCTACACCCCATCCATTGTCTAAAACTTCAAGCATTCATTTATTACTTATCTTTTTTTGTCCAGAGGCTCATTAACATTTCTTAAGTTGTGTTGAGGAAGAGAGGGAAAAGTGCTAAAGCCACAAGTTTTCAAAACTCTTGAAACCTGCACTGGTTTGTTTGGAATGTAAGTATGATAACTGAGTGCTATGTACAATATATGTTAAAAATGCTTCAGTTTTTAAGAAGTAGGATGCTTACTTTTAAGAGGTCATAAAAAGTTGTCACATGAATCTCCGAGGAAATCCTAACTGTGTGTCTCTAAGGAATGTATCTAAGCTGAGTGTTAAGATGGGTAGCACCATTCTGACCCCTTCTTCTCCTTATTCTCTGACCCCCACCCGTCCAGGAGCCATCCTCCATGCCTGGGAGTGCATGCTGTCCACAGCTCCCAAACACACACATCCGGGTCCACATTCCACTGCGTCCTTTCCACCTCTTTTAGCAAGCTCCACTCTTCTCCGCATCAAAAATTCCAATCCCAAGGGTCCTATTCTCATTTATTTTAAATATTAATACCTTGATGACTAACACAACTCACAGTTTTTTCTCTGCATATATCCCTGTCACATCATTTGAGCACTTGAGTATTTCGAGGTAAGTCCTGGTTTGACTTTATAAATTCCAGCCAGGAATTTTACCTCATCCTTCAAATTGTTGCCACCAAATAGACAGTGCCAATGATGAGAATATAAGCTTTAGAGAACTCTGAGCCCAACTTTGTATAAACCTGACTTCATTTTGAAAAATAAAACACCAACCTAAAAAGGAATCAATTCGTATTCATTACATAATTGAACCAAATAATTCTTAGAGTAAAAAATACCACTCCCAAGGTATATAAATCTATGAAAAATTTTTTTTAATCTACCAAATATTTTTATTTATTTAATTTTCTGTGTGGTAAAATTTTCTGACAGAATTTTGGCAAATGTTTCTAAATGTTTTTTCCATCAAATTTTTTTCCACACCTTTAATGAGCTAGTCTTTTTTTTTAATTAATGATTAGTCTCTGACCAAAATTGGTCAACAAAGTATTAGAACGCTCTTTCCTCAACTGATGTTAACCTTTAATTATTGTTTCACATTGACTCCCTATTTTACTGAATCTTGATATCCCCTTTATTCAAGAAGTTGAAACACAATTGAATTTTAAAATCTATGTCTTTGTTTTCTCTGTCTTTATATGTTCAATATTGTATCTGATTATATAAACATATTTTCCAATTGAAACCTGAGTTAACTCCACAGACTCCCCCACTTCTTAACAAAGAACTTCCAGCCCCAGGCCAATTCCATGTTCCCAAACGCCCACCCTCCCAAGTGGCCCCAAGGCCACTGATCCACAGGTAACCAGGGCTTCTGAGGTGATCTATGGGAGCTCATGAGACAATGCCTCTCTTCTACTTGGGTTAATTTCTAAGGATTGGAGTACTTAGAGTTGTTTCTCAGACTTCACTATTTAGTGAAATAGATTTTTCTATTTTTACTTCTGCTCTTTCCCTGTCAAAAGATAAACACTCCACTTTTATATTCAGAATCATTTTCCTCTTCAGTGTCTAAGGCTTTATGGCTCAACTAAGCATAGGATCTGACTCTTTTTGGTTTTTGAATAAAGTTTCCACCCAGACCTGTTCAGCCTGTACAAACAGTTCTGTGAACTGCCCCAGGATCGCATCAGACATCCACAGGGCCTGAGCCTTAGGAGGAGCAAAGCCCAGGTTCAAGTTGATTCTCCACTAGGGGAATTAAAACTAACTGAAGGAATAGGACAAAAATGGGATGTATTAGACCCTCTTATAGATTCTTCCAGTTTAGAAAAAAACATCTGAAAATGATAATACCTTAACCCAAAGAAATAAATGTTCTAGAGCAAAACTTCCAACAAGGGGACAGCAGGTGAGGAAATATTTTTAGAAATTTCTGTCAATTCAGTCTAAACAGGGTCACAGAACAGAGTTGGCCTCCTCACTTGCTCCTACACAGGTTAATTCTTTTTTTTCGGCTGTGCTGGGTCTTTGTTGCTGCCCGCAGGCTACTCTCTACCGTGGCGTGCAGGCTTCTCAATGCAGCGGCTTCTCCCTTTGTCCAGCATGGGCTCTAGAGCACCTGGGCTCAGTAGTCACGGCGCACAGGCTTTGCTGCCCTGAGGCATGTGGAATCTTCCTGGACCAGGGATCAAACCCATGCCTCCTGCATTAGCAGGTGAATTCTTAATCACTGGCCCACCCAGGGAAGTCCCCAAAAGATGGCTCTTGTTGAGTACTACCAGCCTACCAAATAGCCTCAAGCTCTGGGTCCTGAGTAGTCCAGACGGTATGCTTTCCCGTCTCCAAGAAACTCAAATATCTGCACTCAGACCTGGCCAACTGCCACCCACAGAGAGAACCTTCACACAGGTTCATTGTGGGAATTTTCAGATCCAAAAACAACTTGACATTTAAGTTCTGCCACTAATTACTCTAACAATCAACCCACTGTTTCCCAGTACCACCTCGAGCTTCTTTCATTTCCATCCAAGCTTTTTTTTTTTTTTTTTTCAAAACAAAAGTCTTTCTCACTTGACTGCCTTTGCCTTCTATCTTCGCAGATATGTGAAAATATTTCCTCTGGATTTATTTTATTTTTGGAGCCAGCTAAGGCCGCTCTCTATCCTACTGTGAGAAGGCTTCTTCTCAAAGCGTATAGACCGTGGTTGGTCATGCCGCCATTGCACTGAGCATTTGCTTGATGTGGAGAGGGGAGAAATGGGGCCTTCGATAGTTACAGAGATTTATACTGGATTCTTTACAGATGGGAAAGCCTCACAACTTTCTTCGAGGATGAATAGTAGTATCTTCATATTACAGATGGAGAAACAGAGGCACCAAGAGGCAAAGTATTATGCTTAAGGTCAAGTACAGCTCTTAAGGCACAGACTGAGTTTGAGCCCAGGTCTGTCAGACTGTAGCTCCTGTTCCTCATCCCTATACCAAAAGCCTCCCAAGGATCAGAAAGAGTGTTCCACCAATGGTCCTCTCCACACCAGGCAGGGTCCTGCCTTTAAGTTTAGCATTTCATTTCCCAACAGACCTTTTAATGGACATTTCCATATTCATTATGATAGAGGGGGCTTCCCTGGTAGCTCAGTGGTAAAGAATCTGCCTGCCAGGGCAGGAGACACAGGTTTGATCCCTGGGTTGGGAAGATTCCCTGGAGAAGGAAATGGCAAACCCATTCCAGTATTCTCACCTGGAAAATTTCATGGACTGAGGAGCCTGCTGGGCTACAGCCTATGGGGTCACAAAGAGTCAGACACAACTGAGCGACCAAACAACAACATGACAGAGGAATATTTCTGCCTTGTCTTTGTCTCTAAGTAGATGTCTCCATTATTTGTCTCATTTGTGTGTTTTTTTATATCACAGAGGTGCATAGTATCCTACAAAATATTGAGGCATACTTTCTTACAAAAGTCCTAGCCTGTTAATATACTCTGTCTCTCCTGTAGACTACCCATTTGGATGAAATTATTTAGGGATAGTTAGCCATATTATGGCTATTAGTAAAATATGAAATTAGGCTGAAAGATTTAAATCTGCAGTCTCAAAAATCTTGCTTCTGGTTGATAGAGTTTTTACTTTCTTCAGTTAGTTGCAAAAGTTCCTTGATATAAGATGATTTTAGCATGATTGGGGGGAAAATGGTGAGCCTTAAATTCTGTAACAGATTGATAAGCTGCAATGAAGTAGAAAATCAATGGTAAATACTAGACAGATTAGGTGAAGGTTACATAGAGTCAAATATTTACATAGAACATGCCTAGAATTCTAAGTATTTAACTTTCCCTTTAAAGAAAACTTCCCTGAATTTATATTTGTGTGGGTAGCTTTGCTAAAGAATTCTACACAAAAATGCTTAACAAGTGAGTTCAGCTTAGTTAAATACTTGTGAAAAAATGAAATATGTATACAAGAATATAAATCCTTAAGTCAATACCACCAAAAGAAAACACAGCAGCTATGTGTAAATAAAGCAATGATTTTGAAATGCTGAAGAAATTTGCAACATATTATCTGGTTACAATAGTTGACACCGCCATCCTACATAAAAGGGCAAGAGGCCAAGTTTCTTGATTTGGACAAAATTCATGTCACCTGCCTTGAGTTGATCCTCATTTAAAAGGCTGAGTTCTAAAGGTAAATAAGATGATATAAATTCATCTTTTACTTATATTTAGAGCAGATCTGTGGTCTATCAGCATAGCCATTCTGTGTAAAAACACTCCAATTTTTTCAAAGTCCTAGTCTTTAGAAAATGTTCAGTCATGTTCACTACACAAAACACTATCTCCTTCTCTTGGTACTATACTCATTAGCAGCATCCTTCACTTGCCACTTATATTACCTTGCATTAATATTTATCTTTCACAACTGATTATTTGTTATCTTGTTTTGTTGGTTGTTCTTGTCTAGTCACTAAGTCATGTCTGACTCTTTTGTGACCCTATGGACTGTAGCCCGCCAGGCTCTACTGTCCATGGGATTTTCCAGGCAAGAATACTGCAGTGGGTTGCCATTTCCTTCTCCAGGGGATCTTCCTGACCCAGGGATCCAACCTGCATTTCCTGCATTACCATGTGGATTCTTTACCACTGAGCAACCACAGAAATCCTAATTTGTATCTTCAGTTCAGTTCAGTTTAGTTCAGTTCATTTCAGTTGCTCAGTCATGTCTGACTCTTTGCGACCCCATGAATCACAGCACACCAGGCCTCCCTGTCCATCACAAACTCCTGGAGTTTACTCAGACTCATGCCCATCAAGTCGGTGATGCCATCCAGCCATCTCATCCTCCGTCATCCCCTTCTCCTCCTGCCCCCAATCCCTCCCAGCATCAGGGTCTTTACCAATAAGTCAACTCTTCGCATGAGGTGGCCAAAGTATTGGAGTTTCAGCTTCAGCATCAGTCCTTCCAATCAACACCCAGGACTGGTCTCCTTTAGAATGAACTGGTTGGATCTCCTTGCAGTCCGAAGGACTCTCAAGAGTCTTCTCCAACACCACAATTCAAAAGCATCAATTTTTCAGCGCTCAGCTTTCTTCACCATCCAACTCTCACATCCATACATGACCACTGGATAAACCATAGCCCTAACTAGACGGACCTTTGTTGGCAAAGTAATGTCTCTGCTTTTTAATATGCTGTCTCAGTTGGTCATGACTTTCCTTCCAAGGAGTAAGCGTTTTTTAATTTCATGGCTGCAATCACCATCTGCAGTGATTTTGGAGCTCAAAAAAATAAAGTCTGCTACTGTCTCCACTGTTTCCCCACCTATATCTCATGAAGTGGTGGGATCAGATGCCATGATCTTAGTTTTCTGAATGTTGAGCTTTAAGCCAACTTTTTCACTCTGCTCTTTCACTTTCATCAAGAGGCTTTTTGTTCCTCTTCACTTTCTGCCATAAGGATGATGTCATCTGCATATCTGAGGTTATTGATATTTCTCCCTACAATCTTGTTTCCAGCTTGTGCTTCTTCCAGCCCAGCATTTCTCATGATGCACTCTGCATATAAGTTAAATAAGCAGGGTGACAATATACAGCCTTGACGTACTCCTTTTCCTATTTGGAACCAGTCTGTTGTTCCACATCCAGTTTTAACTGTTGCTTCCTGACCTGCATATAGGTTTCTCACGAGGCAGGTCAGGTGGTCTGGTATTCCCACCTCTTTCAGAATTTTCCACAGTTTATTGTGATCCACACAGTTGAAGGCTTTGGCGTAGTCAATAAAGCAGTAATTTGTATCTTACATGTAGGCAATTGGTATGCCAATGATAGACTATATAGTTCTAGGAACAAAGACTGACCATCCATCTTTATAGTTTCCACACCTTGTAACATGCTGTTATACACACAGTGGATGCTCCCTGCAGAGCTGCCAACTTATCTAGTACTGTTTGTTTGTTTGTTTGTTTTCTTCAAACCAGTGCCATCATCTTCAATAAACATGAAATATTTTCACTAACATATTCTGCAAATGTGGACAGGTGAATCAGATCAAATTAATTTTTTAGTTCATGTATAGATATCTATCGAAATCAGTCTGGACATATAATTGGTGCTGAGAGAGTCACCAACAAAAATTACACAAAATCTAATCATAAGTATTAAGAAGAGGTGGCAAGAATACACAGAAGAACTATACAAAAAAGATCCTAGTGACCCAGATAACCGTGCTGGTTTGATCACTCACCTAGAGCCAGACATCCTGGATGTGAAGTCAAGTGAGCCTTAGGAAGCACCATTACAAACAAAGCTAGTGGATGTGATGGAATTCCAGTTGAGCTATTTGAAATCCTAAAAGATGATGCTGTGAAAGTGCTGCACTCAATATGCCAACAAATTTGGAAAACTCAGCAGCGGCCACAGGACTGAAGAAAGTCAGTTTTCATTCCAATCCCAAAGAAAGGCAGTGCCAAAGAACGTTCAAACCACTGCATAATTGCACCCATTTCACATGCTAGCAAAGTAATGCGCAAAATCTCCAAGCTAGGCTTCAACAGTATGTAAACCAAGAACTTCCAGATGTTCAAGCTGGATTTAGAAAAGGCAGAGGAACCAGAGATCAAATTACTAGCATCCGCTGGATCATAGAAAAAGCAAGAGAATTCCAGGAAAACATCTATTTCTGTCTGTATGGATCACAACAAACTGTGGGAAATACTTCAAGAGATGGGAATACCAGACCACCTGACCTGCCTCTTCAGAAATCTGTAGGCAGGTCAAGAAGCAACAGTTAGAACTGTATGTGGAACAACAGACTGGTTCAAAAGTGGGAAAGGAGTACGTCAAGGCTGTATATTGTCAATCTATTATTTAACTTATATGCAGAGTACATCATGCAGAATGCCAGGCTGGATGAAGCACAACCTGGAATCAAGATTGCCAGGAGAAATATCAACAACCTCTAATATGCAGATGACACCACCGTTATGGCAGAAACAAAGAGGAACTAAACAGCCTCTTGATGAAAGTGAAAGAGGAGAGTGAAAAAGCTGACTTAAAACTCAACATTCAAGAAATGCCAACAAAGGTCCATATAGTCAAATCTCTGGTTTTTCCAATAGTCATGGATGGATGTGAGAGTTGAACTATAAAGAAGGCCGAGCACTGAAAAATTGATGCTTTTGAACTGTGGTGTTGAACTGTGGTGTTGGACAAGACTCTTGAGAGTCCCTTGGACTGCAAGGAGATCCAACCAGTTCATCCTAAAGTAAATCAATCCTGAATATTCTTTGGAATGACTGATGCTAAAGCTGAAACTCCAATACTTTGGCCACATGATGCAAAGAGCTGACTCATTTGAAAAGATGCTGGGAAAGATTGAAGGCAGGAGGAGAAGGGGCAACAGAGGACAAGATGGCTGGATGGCATCACCAACTCAATGGACATGAATTTGAGCAAGCTCCAGGAAATGGTGAAGGACAGTGAAGCCTGGCATACTACAGTCTACGGAGTCACTAAGAGTCAGACACAACTGAGCAATTGAAAAACAACAAAACATAAAATTCAAGAATTATTAAAAATAAAATACTAGAACATGCCTTGAGAGATTGTTGATCATCATTTTACATCAGCATTAAATGATCTTTTAGCCATTTTGTGTGTAAACGTAGTGTAAATGCTATAATGTCTATAATTGTTTTAAGCTTTTTAATGTATTATACATGTCATTCCTCAATAACTCTAGCATATTATTTTAATTGTAATATTTTGGTACATGTTCACCCCTCCATAGTTGCCAGATAACTGCTATATAAACTTTTCTACAGCTTTGAATCTTTCAAGTATTGGTTCATTTGCTACTTTGGCAGAGCTAACAAATGTTCTCTAATTTTATTATCCCATTTACTTTTGAATGACCAATTCCTTTTATTGTTCTTATTTTTATATTTTGATATAGAAATTCACCTGACATTCAGCATGTATGTAATTCTAACCTTGAAAATCCATAAAACAAATGTATGATGAGATTGACAAACATTCTGGACCTTACCATGAATTCTGACTTTGGAAGGGAGAGGAGAGGGATAAATACCATATCAGTACAAAGAAACATGACAAATTAACTGATGATAGTGAAAATTTTCCAGTTTTTTTTTAAATGTATCAATCTATAACAATGTAAGTTTATAAAAAACTTCAAATAAAAGCTGAAAGCCTGCCCCTATCTGTGTCCATTATAAACTTGGACTATATCCAGTCTGGGGAACTTGACCTTTATGTTAACTCAAAGCATAATCTCTAGAGACCAATCCTAAAACAAACATGGTGGACTCCTAAAAATGAACAGGAAATCCAGCCTTCAACCTGGTGACCAAATCCCTGCCCAGGTCTCCAATATTCATTAACCTTGAGTTCAGGCACCATGCACTAAGAGACATTTAGGAAACTTCTGTCCTGCTGGAAATTCTGAGATAAGCCAGAACTGGAAAGAACATTGTGAGAAAACCTAACAGACAACTCTAAAGAAGAAAATCGGATTTCACAATTGAACTACCAAGCCCAGGTAAATTGAGATGAGTGACAGCTTTAGCAGAAGAGAAATATCAAGAGAAAATCCCAGTGAGGAGAGGAGTGTAGCACGGGATGGGAAGCAGGAAGTGGAAAAGGGGAGTAAGAAATTAAAAGGAAAACAACAGCAACAAAGCTCAAATCTGAGAACTTTGTAGGAAACAGGAGGGCAGAGAATCCCATCTCCCAACTTCCAGAAAGCCATTTCTCACCCCAGACTTTTTCACACACATGTTCACACAAACACTCAACACACACTCTAAAAAGGTTAGATTACAAAAGACAGTTGATTACAATAATTTAAACTGAGATGCTTGGTTAAACACAGAAAAGTGGCAGGAAAATATCCTTGCCCAGGTGATGGAGGTGGGGTGATCAAGATAAAAAAAGGAATACTCGGAAGGGGAGCTTGTACGTGTACCAGAACTCTGTCAGCATCTTCTTACCTAGCATCCGATTCCCTGACAGGTAGGAATAGTCCCAGAGCACAGAGGTCACTCAACATGACTGTAAGAAGGAAAGCTGTTTGGTCGCAAGTGAAGATGTCTGTTTGAGGGGGAGCTGTTTCCCACCCCTCCTCCAGTTTAGGTCAAGAAAGATAGACTAATGGATAGAGCCTTACTTAGACTTTTAAGCAAATCTTCCAAAGATTTATTAATATTGCTACTTTTTGTAACATAAAAATTAGAACTGACTTATTCCCAATTTATCTTAAATTATTAGATTTTTATTTCAGCATCCTTCTACCTGAGAAACAATGACTCCCAAACTATAGGGCCAATAACCTCCCTCTGAGGAGAGGATGAGATGTATGAAGAGAGTAACATGGAAACTTACATTACCATATGTAGAATATAGATAACCAACAGGAATTTGTTGTATGACTCAGGGATCTAAAACAGAGCTCTGAATCAACCTAGAGGGGTGGGATGGGGCGGGAAGTTCATGAGGGAGGGGACATATGTATACCTGTGGCTGATTCATGTTGATGTTTGACAGAAAACAACAAAATTCTGTAAAGCAATTATACTTCAATTAAAAAAATAAATTTTTAAAGAGTAAAAAAATAAATAACCTCCCACCAAAAAAAAAAAAAAAATGCTGATTTTAATCCAAATTAGGCAGAAACTTCCTTGGAGAGTGCAATTAAAGATAAAATATATTGCCTGTCTCATGAGACAGAGGCTTTCACAACTTCTTCAGACAGAATTCTGGGCCTTAATGATTATAGAAGATTAGTGTATCAGGTAGCTCATTAAAATCAAATATATGTGGTGTCTGTGTGTGTGTGTGTGTCTATGTATATGTCCAGCAAAAGAGAAATAAAAAAGGCAAAATGTTAGCAGTTATTGGACCTAGGTGGAAAATATTAGAATCTTTAATATCCTTTCACCTTTTTGTATGCTTAAAAAATTTATAATGAAATGTTGAGAATTATGCAAACTTATGTGTATAACCTGAGCATTCCCATTCAAATTATCCTATTATGCTCTAAGTGTTTTTCTGGTACCTTTTTCCACCAAGTATATCATGGCTACTTCTCCATAGCAATGAAGGTATGTGTGCAGTGTTATTTTCAAAAGTAATCCATTGCATGGCTTTGCTTTAACTTTTTAAGACTAATTCTCAATTACAGATGTTTAGATAATTTCCATCTGTTGTTATGTTAAATTAATGCTATAGGCATTTTGCATACACATCTTTGCTTGTTTGTGATTATTTCCATATACAATCCCTAAAAGTAGAAATACCAGGTCAAAGAATGCATGTTTCTTTACATTTTGAGACATTTGCAAGATTACTCTTAATACAATTTGCAGTTATGTATTGCCTTCCATGGGCTTCCCTGGCAGCTCAGCTGGTAAAGGACCTGCCGGCAACGCTGGAGACCTGGGTTCGACCCCTGGGTTGGGAAGACCCCCTGGAGGAGGGCATGGCAACCCACTCCAGTATTCTTGCCTGGAGAATCCCACGGACACCGGAGCCTGGCAGGCTACAGTCCATGGGGTCACAAAGAGTCAGACAGCACAGCATTACCTTCCACAGCACATGAGTGGGCCCACTTCCTCACAGTCTTGCTGAACACTAGTTACTAATTTTTTTTTCATTTATTTTTATTAGTTGAAGGCTAATTACTTTACAATATTGTAGTGGTTTTTGCCATACATTGACATGAATCAGCCATGGAGTTACATGTGTTCCCCATCCCGATCCCCCCTCCCGCCTCCCTCTCCACCTCATCCCTCTGGGTCTTCCCAGTGCACCAGCCCTGAGCACTTGTCTCATGCATCCAACCTGGGCTGGTCATCTGTTTCACCCTTGATAGTATACTTGTTTCAATGCTGTTCTCTCAGAACATCCCACCCTCGCCTTCTCTTTAAAATGCTTCTTTAAAAGCATTTTCTATTGATAAGATGGTAAGCATTCTTTTATTTCATCCATTTGTAATTTGTCTTTGCTTTTCTGCTGGAGTATTCACAACCTCCTTATTGATTTTATAAACCTCTGTATAATATCTCTTTTATAATAAAGCCATGTACTTTTTGTCTTTTAACTTTGCTTATAGCGCTTTCTATATCTCATGGAAATATTTTCATATAACCAATTTGAATTTTTCTTTGGATTTTGGCTCTAAATGTCACTTTTAGGGAACATCCTTTTCCATCCCTAGGTTATGAAAATCTTGCCTGTATTTTCTTCCACTATCATTACACCTTTTTTACATTTAAGTGATAATCTATTTAGAATTTAAATTGACATTAAATAGCCATACTTTTTTTGTTTTGTTCTGGTTTTCCCCAAACCAAGTAGAATACGTATTTTTTTTCCCCAACACCATATCTTTCCCAAGTGTCATTCATCAATAACCTCAGGATGATTAATTCTGCATCTTAATTCACTTTCTCTCTACTCCTAAATTGTTTGCCAATCATGGCCATTTGAATTCAGAAAGTACTACTGACACAAATATTCATGCAGTGATATTTCAGGATATTCATACACATTTCTGAAGCTCTGAAAAATCACTTCAAAACCACACAAGTTCCCCTAAAGTATCAGCTTTCCTGCCCACCCACACCCAACTCGCATCTCCTAACCCCCCCAATGACAGGAAATCCACTAAGAGTCTCCACTCATTTAAGAAGTGAGTTAAGTATTCTTACCTGGAGAATCCCCTGAACAGAGGAGCCTGGTGGGCCACAGTCCATGAGATAGCAAAGAGTCAGACACACCTGAGTGAATAAACAACAACAGCTAAGAAAAGGTAATATATTTAGCAGTCTTGAGAGTTTATCAAAGTCTTCAGCTCACAGAGGGGCTTCCCTGGTAGCTCAATTAGTAAAGAATCTGCCTGCAGTGTAAGAGACGCAGATTCGATCCTTGGGTCAGGAAGATCCCCTGGAGAAGGAAATGGCAACCCACTCCAGTTTTCTTGCCTGGGAAATCCCATGGACAGAGGGGCCTGACAGGCTACAGTCCATGGGATCGCAAAAGTTGAACACAACTTAGCAACTAAATCACCACCAACTAACAGAAAAGGGCTGAATTTTCTCCCAGGCCACTGCTGTTTCACTTGCTCTACACATGTGACAAGCCAGAGTGTAGTGTTTCCTTAAAAAGACTTTTCAGGTATTCTCTGATCACAGATGTGGAAGACAGGGAAACCTGAACCCAATGGTAAAGAAAAAAAAAAAATCTGTCCAACAGTTTTTATTCATGTTTGTCTATGAAGTTTTCCTTCTCACTTAGAGGTAACTGTGAATGTGGAGTCTATGTGTGTGTTTGGCAGAAATGAGATGAAAAGAGACATGTTTCTGTTTTACAGAATAAAGCAGAAGGCCCTTTCTATTTTTTTTCATAAAATGGTTAATGAAGTACTATAGAAAAATAGAAGTACTATAGAAAAATAGATTTCCATGAATCAGGCAGAATAAACTTGAAGTGTTTGCTACTTCCAAATCATGTCTCCACTTTCTCTCTCATCTGAAGCCAATAATCACAGTGTTTCACATCAATGAATTTGCCTTCTTTTAAAACCTAACTTTGTTAGGCCTAAGGTTAAAAATTGCTCTGTGAGTGTTAATCACAATTTTATTTCATCTCTTCCAAGCAGGTCATAACCTGTTCCTCCAAGAATACCTCCCTCCCCACCAATTTCTCCAGGGAAATGGGCATCATTCTTGCCTATGTTGGTCTTTTGTTGTCTTTTTTGCCCAGCCACTGGAATAAGGATGAAGTCATCTGGTTAAACAGGTTCATTTCTTCCCAATCAAGAAAAACCAGCCCAATCCCTTCCATAACATAACACTGTAAGCTGTAGACATTTAGAGATCTATTACTGAGTATGTGACCTATGAAACTGAACCAGAAGGCACTAGAAATGTAGCCCCATTTACTCACCTGTTATTCAGTGATGTAAGCAAGTACTAACTTTGTGAAACTTAAGTGCTTACCTTCTACAGTCTATCTGCATTCATGAAGTTCACCATTGAAGGATAGAAAAGTTAGCATAAGATAGGGTGTCTATGATTATTTTTGGAAGTGTAAGCTATCAGCCAGCCCACCACTCTGTGCACTTGAACGGTTTTTCTCTCTTTGGCCTTTGCCTAAACAATGTCAATCAGTCCAGATCATACTGAAAGATTGGCAAGATACAGAAGATAGTTGGGAGGTACCATACCTTTTGAAAAGGTATGATTTGGCCATGTGGAATCCACCCTGCTTCAGATAGGGAACTTGCAAGCTTTGGCATGTCTCCTTGTGCTGATCTGCCAGCCTCCACACACTACGTTTTGAAAGCACTTCCTCCAACTGCCGCTGAATTGGCAGGATGGACCTCCTGTGGATCAGTTTTTCCATTCTCTCAGTCCTACTTAAGCATGGTGATCTGTTGTCTGTCAACCTTCTATTCTAGACCAGGCCCTGCCCTTGGCCTGTTCAGAAATCTGTTCAGAAAAAGAGCCCTATTAATGGTGTTTCCATAAAGCCAGGCATCTAAGCCTTCCCCACCTCACCAGCCACATACCTCTGGCTTTGAACCAGCCATAGGCAGGGGCAGAGTCCAAGACATGTAATCATTTGGTTTGTTTAACCACATTCCTTTACTGAATTTTCCCTGGTTTCCTCACATATCCTGTGTGAATGTGATGTGTGACCAGAAGCCCTTTGGTCTTCATCCCAGGGATCATCTCTCTAGACTCAGCCCAGAGCTATCAGTGACATCTCATGAGTTGACCTTTTGATCCATTCCGAAGAAGAAATTTTACTTTAATCACCTTCCAAATAGAAAATGAAATCAGCCATTGTTTACTGAGTACCAGATCTTTGCCCAGCATCGTCTAGAACACTCCAAGATGGTACAAAAATGGTAAGGCATTGTCCCTGACTTCAAGGTACTTAAAATTCTATTAAAGAGACAAGGCCACACCCAGGGCAACGTGAGAAAAACAAGTAGTGATAAAACTATGCTTTGGTCTTAGTAACATGGGAGATGGAGATTTCAAGAAGAAAAGATGTTAGATGGTAAGCTCAGGGAATACTTCATGAAGGAAGTTGACCTCAAAAGATGAACTGATAGTGTTTTGCATTGTAGAAAAAAATCAGAAAGTAGGAAAATCGAGTGCATCATAATGAAAGGCTTTTGATGTTTTAAAGGGATGATTGGAGAGGAAGTGACTTTTGCCAAAGAATACATCTTAATAATAGGAAGAGTTACCATTTAATAACTGTATGTGTAAGGTACACAGTATATTGTCACATCTGACATGTATGAAATGGCATTTAATCTACACAATAAGTTCAGATACTATTGTTCAGTTCAGTCGCTCAGTCATGTCTGATTCTTTGTGACCCCGTGGACTGCAGCACACGAGGCTTCTCTGTCTATCACCGACTCCCGGATGATATGAATATTAAGGACCAATTTTCTTTAGGATTGTCTGGTTTGATCTCCTTGCAGTCCCTTGCAGGGACTCTCAAGAGTCTTCTCCAACACCACAGTTCAAACTCATCAATTCTTCAGTGCTCAGCTTTCTTTGTGGTCCACCTCTCATATCCATATCTGACTACAGGAAAGACCATAGCTTTGACTAGATGGACCTTTGTCAGCAAAGTGATATTTCTGCTTTTTAATGTGCTTTCTAGGTTGGTCATAGCTTTTCTTCCAAGGAACAAGCATCTTTTAATTCATGGCTGCAGTCACCATCTGCAGTGATTTTGGAGCACAAAAAAGTCTCTCACTGTTTTCATTGTTTCCCCGTCTATTTACCATGAAGTTATGGGTCAGTCAGTTCAGTCACTCAGTCGTTTCTGACTCTTTGCGACGCCATGAACTGCAGCTCGCCAGGCCTCCCTGTCCATCACCAACTCCCGGACTTTACCCAAACTCATGTCTATTGAGTCGGTGACGCCATCCAACCATCTCATTCTCTGTCATCCCTTTATCATCCTGCCTTCAATCTTTCCCAGCATCAGGGTCTTTTCAAATGAGTCAGCTCTTCGCATCAGGTGCCCAAAGTATTGCAGTTTCAGCTTCAACATCAGTCCTTCCAATGAATACCCAGGACTGATCTCCTTTTAGGATGGACTGGTTGGATCTCCTTGCAGTCCAAGAGACTCCCAAGAGTCTTTGGAATCTGATAGACAGAGCGCCTGATGAACTATGGGCAGAGGTTTGTGACATTGCACAGGAGACAGGGATCAAGACCGTCCACAAGAAAAAGAAATGCAAAAACACAAAATGGCTGTCTGAGGAGGCCTTTCAAATAGCTGTAAAAAGAAGAGAAGCAAAAAGCAAAGGAGAAAAGGAAAGATATACCCATTTGAATGCAGAGTTCCAAAGAATAGTAAGGAGAGATAAGAAAGGCTTCCTCAGCGATCAATGCAAAGAAATAGAGGAAAAGAATAGAATGGGAAAGACGAGATCTCTTCAAGAAAATTAGCGGTACCAATGGAACATTTCATGCAAAGATGGGCTGAATAAAGGACAGAAATGGTAGGAACCTAACAGAAGCAGAAGATATTAAGAAGAGATGGCAAGAATATACAGAAGAACTGTACAAAAAAGATCTTCATGACCCAGATAATCATGATGGTGTGATCATTCACCTAGAGCCAGACATCCTGGAATGTGAAGTCAAGTGGGCCTTAGGAAGCATCACTATGAACAAAGCTAGTGGAGGTGATGGAATCCCAGTTGAGCTGTTTCAAATCCTGAAAGATGATGCTGTGAAAGTGCTGCACTCAATATGTCAGCAAAATTGGAAAACTCAGCAGTGGCCACAGGACTGGAAAAGGTCAGTTTTCATTCCAATTCCAAAGAAAAGCAATGCCAAAGAATGCTCAAACTACCACACAATTGCACTCATTTCACACGCTAGTAAAGTAATGCTCAAAATTCTCCAAGCCAGGCTTCAGCAATATGTGAAGTTATGGGACCAGATGCCATGATCATCATTATTTTAATGTTCAGTTTTAAATCAGCTTTTTCTCTCTCCTCTTTCATTTTCATCAAGAGGCTCTTTAGTTCCTCTTTGCTTTCTGCCACAAGGGTGGTATCATCTGCATATCTGACGTTATTGATATTTCTCCCTGCAATCTTGATTCCAGGTTGTGTTTCATCCAGCCCAGCATTTCACATGATGTACTCTGCATACAGGTTAAATGAGCCGGGTGACAATATACAGCCTTGACGTACTTCTTTCCAAATTTTGAACCAATCTGTTGTTCCATGTCCAGTTCTAACTGTTGCTTCTTGACCTGCATACAGATTTCTCAGGAGGCAGGTAAAGTGGTCTGGTATGCCCATCTCTTGAAGAATTTTCCACAGTTTGTTGTGATCCACTCAGTCAAAGGCTTTAGCATAGTCAATGGAGCAAAAGTAAATGTTTTTCTGGAATTCTGTTGCTTTTTCTATGATCCAAAGGATGTTAGCAATTTGATCTCTGGTTCTTCCGTCTTTTCTAAATCTAGCTTGAACATCTGGAAGTTCATGATTCACATACTGTTGAAGCCTAGTCGGGAGAATTTTGAGCATCACTTTGCTAACATGTGAGATGAGTGCGATTGTGTGATAGTTTCAACATTCTCTGACATTGTCTCACTACTGTTAGCCTCATTTAAAGATAACAAAACTGAAGTTTAAGGTGGCTAAGTAGTTTGCTCAACATCACAGGCAGCAGTAGTGTTAAGATTCAAACACAGTTTTATTGGACTCCAGAACCAAGGCCTTGGCCAGCTTCACCCAGACTTCATGATGTACTGTTATCACTCTAGGTGGCCACAAAATTCCCAGTCAGAGCCCATACTGCTCAAGGTTCCTAGAATCTCCATCCTTGAGTGATATTTTTTTAAAGACCTGTGATAGCAGTCTGCCTAGGAAGAGCATCAAACTATCTCTCCATGTGCTTTTGTAATAAACAGACCGCAGTGCCCTGCTGGTAAAGAATGTGGATTCTGGGCCCTACAAGGTTATAGTGCTCTTCATTATAGTCCAAAGTAATCCCAGAATTTATGACCTATCCTTACATAATTGGCCATCAAAAAGTCCCCTGCCTTGTGTATGGACAACACTTTCAGCAGTCTCCCCTTATTCCAAAGATAGGTTTCAAGACCCCAGTGGATGCCCAAAACTGCAGGTAGTGCTAGACCCCAAATATACTGTTTTTTTTCCTGTATATACATATTTAAGATAAAATTTAATTTATAAATTAAGTACTCTGAGATTAACAATAGTAGCTAATAATCAAATAGAACAACTATAACTATATACTATAATAAAAGCTATGTAAATGTAATTTCTCTCTCTCAAAATATCATACTGTACAAATGCAATGCCTATTCCATCTTAACTAAGCATTTATCTTGCCCTGCAGCCATAACTTTTGCAGTTTGAGCTGTGACAGCAAAACTAGAGCAAATTTCTTTTTCCTTCTTCACAATTTCAAAGATAGAAGATTTGTTCTTACTGTAAATCATAGCAACCTCAGAGTGCAATTTTTCTCTTTCCTTGTTAAGTCAAGAACTTACACCTTTTCACTTAAAAGAAGCACTTTCTGGCTTCTCTATGGAATATCTGAATCGCCAGTCTCCCTGCTCTTACACTTTGAGTCCATTTTTAAGTAAAATACGTGTCACTTGAACACAAGCACTGCAATACTGTAACAGTGGATCCGATAACCAAGATGGCTACTAAGTGACCAGCAGGTGGGTAACTTACATGTCATGGATACACTGGACAAAGGAATGATTCAATTCCTGGGGAAGAAAGGAGTGAGACAACGTGGGGCTGCATCACGCAACTTGGAATGGAATGCAATTGTTTATTTCTGAAATTTTTCACTTAATATATTCAAACCATGATTGACCACAGATAACTGAAACTATGGGAAGTAAACCTGCAAGTAAGTAGAGTAACTACTGCACTTAAAGCTCCCCCAGTCTTACAGATTCTTCGACCTGCCTTAGAACAGATGCAAATACTTCAGGCCCACCTAGTCATGTCTAGGCCCAATCTAGATCTCTCAACTCCTCCATTGTGGGGCAGAATCCCTGCACCATCCACTACCTAAGCAGTCTTTTACATAAACTGCAATAATGCCCCCCACAAATTCATGTGAGTCTTCTCCTAATGCTCAAGTCACAGTTTAGCAATGTGTCCACTTATTCAGTGTATTTTTATTAAATGCTCTCTAGACACTAGTCCCTGTTCTGCCACACAAACAGTATCATAAAAGGATTTTTTTTTCCTATTCCCCTTCTTGTTCTTCCCTATCTTACTCCCTAGAGGTTAGTTACCTAATCTAATAACATTAAAGTTATGCTATGAAAGGTTATCAGTATTAGTAAATGGGTTGTTGGCTTGTAGGAGTTGCAATCTAATGATTACGAGCCTATATCTTAGTTTTTCTAGGACAGAACCAAAAATGGATTCTACTGGTCTTGGGTATATTTTGATGGGAACAGGATGGCACCAGGAATGCTGTCAGAGGGATATAAAAGGAAGATGGGGAATTGTGGGAACAGATGGAAGAGGAGATTTCCAGGGTCCACCTGTTAAAGTTATCTGTTGCTACATAAAAAATTACCCCCAAATCTTTGTGTCTTAATAATAAGTGGGCTTCCCTGTGGGTTGAGTGGTAAAGAATTCACCTGCCAATGCAGGAGAAATGGGTTTGATCCCTAGTCCGGGAAGATCTCACATGCCACAGAACAACTAAGTCTTTGCACCACAACTATTGAAACTGTGCTCTAGAGTCCAGGAGCTACAAATCCCATGCACTGAAACTAGAGAGTAGCCCCCACTCACCACCACTAGAGAAAAGCCCATGCAGCTACAAAGACCCAGCAGGGCCAAAAACAAGCAAAATTGTTTAAAAAATGATAATTATTATATCTCAGATCTTCTGCAGATAAGTAATGCACAGGGCACTGTGAGGAAATGGCTTGTTTCTGTTCATGATGTCTGAACCTCAGCTGGGAGATGCAAAGGCCGGGGGATAGAACATCATCCTGTGGCTCTTCCACACGACCTTGGCTTCCTCACAGCTGGTGGCTAGATTCCAAGAGCAAGGGTCCAGGAGAGAGAGAGATAGAGGAGAGAGAAAAAAGAAAAGCAGAAGTTGTATCCTTTTTATGACCTAGCCTCAGAAGTCACAAGGTATCACTTCTGCCATACTTGATCAGAACCTAGATTCATCGGATGGAGACCTAGGATCCACCTCTCGGGAGCCCCACCTCTCGGTGGTGTAAGTCACGCCATAAAGAGAGCTCAGGGAATTGAATAAACCTATTTGTATGGCCATCTTTATAAAAGAAAATCTACAATGCCACTTAGAGGTAAATCTGAATGGACTCCTAGATGATACATGTATGTGGTAACTAGATGTTTTTGCAGTCTCCTCTACAGGATGTTGGACATTTCTTGGTAGTAGACTTTATTAACATACCTAATGTTAATATTAACATTATTAAGCTAGAAACCAAGGTCCTCAGTATCCCCTCCTTTATATTGTTCCAGATTAGAGTGGGCCAAAAGAGAAACGAGTATGGGATTTGGTCACCATTGAGGAGAGATACAGTGAGGAACAGAGTTGCTCAGCAGGTCCTGGCTTATCTTTGCTCTCCTCCACCAGGCTTCCAACTCTTCCTCATCTGCCCATGCCCACCACCAGGAATTTGGCTGTGGACCTGTAGAGGCAGCAACTGTACAGATCATCAGCTTTTCATAGACCTTACATAACTTCCTGTTCTCATTCCCACTTCAATGGCTGGAAATACTTCGATTCTCAGGTTTTTCCCTACGACTCCAACTTATTCACCTGCATCAGTGCCTTGAGAAGAAGAGTTGGCCACTTTTCTTATTCTCCAGCTCCCTCTTTTTGAAGTTCAATATCTCAGCTCCTCCTACAGTTTTTTAAAGTCTAATTCCTACAATAAATCTGTGATTTGATAACAGTCATAGTGTGTCCGTTTCTCTGTCTGGGCCCTGACTAATTGAATTCATATTGAAAAATCTTGGGAGTATCTGGATCAGTGATAACAGCAAATCCACGTCCTTCCTGTTCAGACAATGTAAATTCTGGGGCATGGAAAGAGCCCAAGCCAAGAAGTCAAGAAATGGAAGTGACAGCAAACCCGATAAATAGTCTTCTGGACAAAGCCACTAAGGTACTGAGCCTCTAGCTCTGTGACGGCAACAGGTAGAGAGAGGTAGGTCTCGCTTTTTGTTTTTTTCTGTTAATAATGCCTGCATTCTGAAACCTGAGGCCCTATGAAGCTAGGAAATATATAGAATCATGAAGGGAGGATGTGTTTCTTGGCAACTGATTAATCAAAACAACATTGTCACTCATCAGCTGTGAGTCCTGAAGTTCACAAAAGCCACACCTTGGTTCACACGGTCACCTAATACCTGAGTAGAAGAGCATCCTCCAGACCTTGAGGGAATGACTCGCCTGACAAAACAAGAACAGTGAGTGTCTGTTAGAGAGAGCTTCCTTTGTAATACCAAGAGAAAAAAAACAGAAGGGCTTCTGTTTCAAGGCCAGTATCCCCTGGGGAGAGGACATGTTCCCCTTGGTTTTCCCACCTTCCCAATCTGGCTTCACTTCTTCAGGCTAACCTCTTTGAGCCCTGCCAGCAGGCATCAATTAAGTTGCCACCTACCAGACACCCACCTGAGTGCTCTCTACCATCGTTCCTTCTTATGGGAAGAGAGCAGTGTCTACCACTCATTCCAACCTTAGCCTAGGACCAGAGGAGGTCGTGTCTCAGCCCTTCACCAACAGGAGTAGAACTGATCTTCTTTACTGCAAAATGTCATGTCAAAGCCAAGCCTCAGTCTTAAATTTCCTGAAAGAATGAGTAGAGCTCTCAGGAAGGGGCCAGGCCAGTGAGCCCCTAATGCACTAAGCACGTTGTTTTTCTAGCCCACTCAAGCTGGGAAAAGTAGAGTGTTTCACACAACAACCTCAGCCTCCATGTCTTTTCCCCAAAGCCATAGTTTGACAGAATCATCCTGTTAACAATGGGCTGGGTGCAGGTAGCAATTATTAAATGACACTATTTGTGAAAGTACTATTGTATCTTAGATGCAGTTCTGTCAGAGGAATTAGACAAGAAAATGTCAAGGACAAAGCACAAGTATTCAAGCCCACTATGTTTTTGTGCTTCTGTTGCCCTCCAGAACATTCTTCCAAGTCACCATAATCTAAAGTCAACTAAGAGCAAAATCAGACAATAGCATCTTGAAACTCATTTTAATTGAATGCATTGGAAATCCAGTGCTATAACCATACATACTCTTAAAAGGTAAGCTAAATTTTTAAAAATCCATTTAAATTTTCTTTACATATGTAAAGCATCAAGTATTGATTTTATGTAACCAAGGATAAGAAGCAAAATTCACAGACAAGAGCAGTGGTTCTCAACTAGGAGTGATCTTGACCCCAGGGTATATTTGACAAGATATGAAGATACTTTTGGTCATCACAACTGGGAAGAAGGGGGAATGCTGCCCCTTCCTAGCTGGTAGAGGACAAGGGTGCTGCTAAACATTTTATGATGTACAAGACATCTTCCCTCACATTAATAAATAATTATCTGGCCCAAAATGTTAATGTTAAAGGTGGGAAAATCTTGGACTAGCGACACCAAAAAATGAACTTAAATTCTTTTCAGCAATCATGAACTTTAAATAAAGTGCAACACTTCTAATCTAAGTTCACACTTTGAACCCCTCTCATCCTCCTTAGGAGAAGGAAATGGCAACCCACTCCAGTGTTCTTGCCTGGAGAATCCCAGGGACAGGGGAGCCTGGTGGGCTGCCGTCTATGGGGTCACACAGAGTCAGACACGACTGAAGCGACTTAGCAGCAGCATCCTCCTTAGGCCTGTGTTCCAATCATAGTACTGATAGATGACTTATGGAATGAGAATTTCAAAAACACAAAACTCTGCTTACAGTCAAGATAAGCATCTCCATAGCACAGAACCAGACAGCAGTGTGAAATGGAGTGCCTTCTAGACTCTGGGTATAGGTGCAGTGGCAGCCGTGAGTTTGGTTCCTGTACACAATGGAGACGTGGGAAAAGAAATCAAGCTTCACTGTATGAAAGCAGGTTTTAAGACTAAATTGAGAAAAGTTGCTACACAGATCTCTCTGAAGCAATGTCTTACAGGAAGCCCAGGCAGGTAAAGGAAAAAAACAAATATTAACCGGTACCTGAGTCTAGCCACTCAGTGCCTGAATCTGTGATATCCTTAATATCACCATGAGACAGGGACTTGAGTCACCAACATAAGAACTGCTTCTGGTCTTTGAGCCAAGGGGTCCGTGATGGCGACTACAAAAGCACTAGACAGCAGAGAGGGTGAGAGAATAAATCTACATATCAAATTCCAAAATACATGAAGAAAACTAACACTAAAAAGGTTACTTTAAAAAATCAACAGAGCATACATTTACTGTTAGTTGTTCAGTTGTTTCCAACTCTTTGTGACCCCATGGACTATATAGCCCACCAGGCTCCTCTGTCCATGGAATTCTCCAGACAAGAATACTGGAGTGAGTAACCATTCCCTTCTTCAGGGGATCTTCCCAACTCAGGGATCAAACCTGGCTCTCCTGCATTGTAGGCAGATTCTTTACCACTGAGTCACCCAACCAAGAGAGATTTGGCAACAGCCGGTGACATTTTTGATCATCTTAACTGGCAGGGTTAAGTGTACTACTGGCATCTAGCAGGTAGAAGCACTGGAAAATTCATCAGAATTCAGAATAGCATGATGAAAAAATTATTTTTATATGAAATAGTAGTTAAAAGACAAAAGACAAAATTAACTACCAGTAGTTCCAGGAAGGAATGCGCTTGATACAATACTCAAAGATAAGGCAGATAAAATGGCTTAAATTATGAAGAAGTCTATGAGCACTTTTAAAAGAGCACTCTAGGTACAAGCAGGATAAACAAAGATAAGTCTGCATCTAGACATCAGAGTAAATCAACAGAATATCAATATGTAAAGGGAAATTTTTTAAAAACTGCCAGGGGAAAGGAGAGAACACCTAAAAGTAATGACAATAAACAAGTTTCTTAATGTTTTCACTATCAGTAGATTTCTCATCAGTAGCAACAGATACCAGAAAATAATGTAGTGATATCCTCCAAAACCTTAGGGAAAGAATGCTTAACCTAAAATTCTATACTCAGCCACAATATCTTTCAAGAGTAGAAGCAAAATAAAAGTAATCTCAAATATAATAAAAATACCCATAGACTCTACATAAACAAGGATCTTTTTGTGTAAATAGAGGCAAAGGTGTTTATGTGTGTAATATGCATGTAAAACTGTATATAATCACATATATTTGTATAAAACACATGTATATTGCATGTATATGTGTGTACATGTTTATACAATTTTAGTTTCCAAACCAAGAGAGGAACAAAAACAGGGAGTATGTATAAAACTATCACAACAATAAAGAGAGAGAAAAAAGAAATAGAGAGGAAGAAAGAAGGAAAGTAATGGAGAAAGAGAAGGAAGGAGGGAGGGAGAAGGGTAGGGGCAAAGGGAAAGGGTGATGACCAAAAAGCAGAGCTGAGACAGTAGAAGCAAATCCAGTGGTGCCAATACTCATAACAAATGCAAAAAGAGTAAGTGAACTGTGTGTGCGTGCTCAGTGATGTCTGACTCTGCGACTCCATGGACTGCAGCCCACCAGGCTCCTCTGACCATGGGCTTTTCCAGGCAAGAATACTAGAGTAGGTTACCACGCCATCCTCCAGGGGATCCTCCCAACCCAGGGATCGATTGAACCTACATCTCCTGCATCTCCTACATTGACAAGTGGATTCTTTACCACTGAGACCCCTGGGAAGCCCAAATAACAGAGATTATCAAGAAGGAAAAATATATAGTTTGCAAGAGACTTGTTAAAGTGCATAGAAAGTTTGGAAACAAAGGTCTAGAAAAAATATATCATGAAAATATTAGTCAAAAGAACTCTCATGTTTCAAATATGTCAATTTCCTTCTCTGTAAAATAGTACTGATGGTGCATCATAATGCTAGTCTCTCAAGATAAGATGACATAGTTGTTCAAGCGTGTCACGCAGGCCCAATTCATAATAAATACTCAATTTATGTTGGATTTAAATCTCTTATCCTGAAGCAGTGTTCTGAGAGCCCCCAGACCAGCTAAAGATTGTCCCTCCTCTTATAAACAGACAGCTTATCCTGGGAGTCAGCACCACCTTTTCCTGAGTTGGTGGCATGAGCTTCCGGACCACTTTACTTTTTCCATACTGGGAAACTGGCAGCTTAGATTCAGGAATAAAGAGTCTGTATTAGGTATTAATGCTTTCCAGGGTAAGGTATTCAGGGGATTTCACAGGTGCATTACAAAGATATAGAAACTAAAATCAGAACTCCAACCTCCTGGGATTCTGGAGGGAAAGAAGTGTGTTTTATGTTCCATTCTCAGTGCTTAATATTCTTGGTAGATGAGTACACTAGGAGAAACAACTTCTATGACTGAAAGAAGCTCTGAAAAGAGGTTTGATCGTACTGTTATTTACCAAATGGGATCAAATTTTAAAATCTTGCTGGATGAAAAAAATACAAAATGTAAAATGTTAATATAGCTTTTAGAATTTCCGAACAACAATAGCTTAAATTCAAAACAGTGTCTTATACTCTAACAAGTGCTGCTGGGAAAACTGGTCAACCACTTGTAAAAGAATGAAACTAGAACACTTTCTAACACCATACACAGAAATAAACTCAAAATGGATTAAAGATCTAAATGTAAGACCAGAAACTATAAAACTCCTAGAGGAGAACATAGGCAAAACACTCTGTCATAAATCAAAGCAGGATCCTCCATGACCCACCTCCCAGAATATTGGAAATAAAAGCAAAAATAAACAAATGGGGCCTAATGAAACTTAAAAGCTTTTGCACAACAAAGGAAACTATAAGCAAGGTGAAAAGACAGCCCTCAGATTGGGAGAAAATAATAGCAAACGAAGCAACAGACAAAGGATTAATCTCAAAAATATACAAGCAACTCCTGCAGCTCAATTCCAGAAAAATAAATGACCCAATCAAAAAATGGGCCAAAGATCTAAACAGACATTTCTCCAAAGAAGACATACAGATGGCTAACAAACACATGAAAAGATGCTCAACATCACTCATTATCAGAGAAATGCAAATCAAAACCACAATGAGGTACCATTACATGCCAGTCAGGATGGCTGCTGTCCAAAAGTCTACAAGCAAAAGTGCTGGAGAGGGTGTGGAGAAAAGGGAACCCTCTTACACTGTTGGTGGGAATGCAAACTAGTACAGCCGCTATGGAGAACAGTGTGGAGATTTCTTAAAAATCTGGAATTAGAACTGCCATATGACCCAGCAGTCCCACTTCTGGGCATACACACCGAGGAAACCAGATCTGAAAGAGACATGTGCACCCCAGTGTTCATCGCAACACTGTTTATAATAGCCAGGACATGGAAGCAACCTAGATGTCCATCAGCAGACGAATGGATAAAGAAGCTGTGGTACATATACACCACGGAATATTACTCAGTCATTAAAAAGAATTCATTTGAATCAGTTCTAATGAGATGGATGAAACTGGAGCCCATTATACAGAGTGAAGTAAGCCAGAAAGATAAAGACCAATACAGTATACTAACGCATATATATGGAATTTAGAAAGATGGTAACAATAACTCTATATGCAAAACAGAAAAAGAGACACAGATGTACAGAACAGACTTTTGGACTCTGTGGGAGAAGGTGAGGGTGGGATGTTTCGAGAGAACAGCATGGAAACATGTATATTATCTCGGGTGAAACAGATCACCAGCCCAGGCTGGATGCATGAGACAAGTACTCGGGGCTGGTGCACTGGGAAGACCCAGAGGGATCGGGTGGAGAGGGAGGTGGGAGGGGGGATCGGGATGGGGAATACATGTAACTCCATGGCTGATTCATGTCAATGTATGGCAAAAACCACTACAATATTGTAAAGTAATTAGCCTCCAACTAATAAAAATAAATGGGAAAAAAATTTAAAAAAAACAGAGCCTTATAATTTAGTCTGAGGGTTTCAGCTTATAATCTTCAGCATAGCATAACAGTCTTATGATAATAACATTTTCATTTACACTTGGAAAGGCAAAATTTGACCATAAATATAAGGTAGAGTTTGGTTTTAACTTTAAATTATACAAAAGCTACACCTGCTTAGGTATAAGGGGTGCCAAACCTTCTGATAGCTTTTTTCCCCTTTCTTTTGAACGGTTCCAAACCATGTACTTTCAATATCATATTTAGCAAGAAAATATTTTCAAGCACCTTATCCCAACCCAGTATCTGAGAAGCTGCCATTCTGAATCAACATCGCCTTAAATTTTGGAGCGAGTGTGCACCTAGATGCCAATTCTCACCAAACCTATGTGAAAATTTTAACAAGATGTCCTCTACTTTTATTTGATGTAGCAAGAGAAAAAGACAACTTCCCTGCTAGGAACTGGGAGAAGTCAAAAAAATCAAAGGAAATATTTTCAATGGAAGAAAAAGGAACACATCACATTTGTAATAAATTCTTTATTGCTAACCATAAGCTCCATAAAGACAAACATTATGGCTAAACTGGTAATATTAATACTTTTGACAGTAAATAATACCTTTGATATAAAATTAGCTATCATAGAGCCTGATCCAATAAGTACCAATTGACTAACTCAGATGGGATTCTCTTGGACCAACCCTTCCTTCTTGATTTTTGTAATTGTTCACTTTCCCACTCTGAGTACCCCCTATCCCTCTCCTTAGTCCCTCATTCTCCCTTTAAAATGCCCAGTTACCTCTTTATAAATTGAAGTTGAATTCAGTTCTGGACTCTTTTCTTTATTACAATTATATATCATTGATGAAAATCTGTCTTTACCACTTTGACTATTGCCTGACTTTATCGTTGATAGTACTTGTATATTAAAATAAAATGACTTTTAAAACTGCCAACTTTAAGAAATAGAACCATCCCAATTTTTAAGGACTGTTCAATAAAATCTATAAAGAAGGGGGAAAGTGAAAAGAAGGAGGAGATGATAAAGAAAGCCATAATGGTTATTTTGACTTTAAACTGACTGACATCACCAAGTTTATAAGGGAAATTTTGATGCTAATAAATATGAATCTTTTTGAGCTCCTCTGGAATGAAGAATACTAACATTGTGTCAGAAATAAATACAGAGAACCACTGCAAGCCTTCCTTCCTCCATTTATCCTTTCAACAAATTCTATTGAGCACCTAGTATATCAAGAACCAAGCAAGCAGGCAGAATAACCTGGCAGCCAAAAGCTATATGGAAATTAGAACTCAAGATTAATAAGAGAAAAGGAAAAAACAAAACAAAGTAATGCATAATTTTTTATTTATTATTATTATATCTTATTAACATTTGAGAAACTAGTAAGTACCATCATGGTGCCAACCACATACATAAATTTTTTAACTTTTAACTTTTTATTTTTTAACACCAAAAACATCTTATACTGGGGTATATCCGGTTAACAATGTTGTGGTAGTTTCAGGCGAACAGCAAAGGGGACTCAGCCATTCAAATACATGGATCCATTCTCCCCCAATAGAAAGACCTGCCCAACCCCAGAACATTTTATCAAATGATCTGGGGATGGGCAGATCTGACCACTCAATTCTTACAGTCTTTCACATAGCTTCATACCCTATTGTTGCTCTCTTATCGATGAGAAAAAGAACACAGATTGTTAAATTGTTCCCATTACTGTATATCAAGTTTTGTACCATTCTGATAAAACCTTAGGTTAATCTAAATTTATCTGACCTGGGAAAGTCTTCTCATACTGTCATCAGATTCAAAAAATGAATAGCATGAGCCCTGCGTCCTCCACAGTTAGTTTTCTCCTGGCTATAATCTTCATTTTTCTTGCTGGACCATGCTCCTAGGAATGACACCATTGGTGCCAGCTTTCTGGAATGACCATCAGAGGCCAGGCAGCTACACAGCCCTCCTGTGGTTTCTGATGCGAGAGGGCCACACTGGGGCACGGATCCTCCAGTCCCACAAAGGATCGCTGGCTGCCACACTGAGGACCAGCAACTCTTCAGAGTTACTTCTCTGATTGCCCCAAAAACTCTCTTCCCAATAATGTTTCTTTATATTTTTTTGAAAAACATTGATATGAGGGATAAAAGCAGAGTACTACTTGCTCAAGTTCCTAGGGTCTTCTAAGTTGACTTAAGTTTTAAACCCAAATACTAGACTCTTAAGTAAAATCCAGCAGGGAGGTCATTGATCCTTCTGTCAGATCAGTGGTAACATGACACACGCCACAAGAGAGAGCTTTGCAACATCACTCCTTACCTGTCTAATGGGGAAGAAATCCTTTGGAAACCTCTAACAACCCAATATCTGAATTAGTACCACCAAAATGAGGACCTTTAGCAATATTTAGTGGCTTGGAGAAATTTGATTTACCTGAAGAATAAAATTAAGTTTAAAAAAGAAGTTTTCAAATGAAAGATTTTAATAGTATCAGACAGCCAAGTCCTTGGAGACCAAGAGAATACATATTGAGGTTTGAGGTCCGAGAAAGAGAGGCCATTCATAGAAGAAATTCATGGGGATGTAGAAAGCTGTGACCACAGAGAAAAAATCAATCCAGCCCTCAACTTCAAAGAGGACAGCAAACAAAGGGGAAGTCTGAGAAGGAAATATATAGGGGATTGAGAAACTTCACCATAAAACTGACTGAATATGAAGATGTCAAGGGGAGGGGAAACAGAGAAACTAACTCAAAAGAAATTGAGCCTTCTACCCAGAGAAAGCACACAATTTTTTGGAGAGGTCCAAAATTTCACAAGGAAAACGTTATTATTATTGTTTGTTCTTTCCTATTGCAGCAGCCTAACTGGAAAGCAATAGAGTCAGCTAGAAAAACACAATGCAGGCTTCTGTTCTAGGGGAAATGGAAAAAAAAAAAAAGAGGTCCAAGGTTGCCTCCTTCTTACCCACTCTTGAGGCACATTTTTATACCATTGTTGGACTTTGCAGTTTTCCTCTAGTTGCCATGGCATCAGAGAGACAAATGCCCTGCTTCCATTTTAAAACTGAATTCCCTTACAAACAAAATTGTTTCCATTTGAGAATATTCTCACCCTCACACTCCATCAGAGCTGTTTTCAAAAGAATGTGTCTTTTAAAAATATGGATGAAAATTCATTGCATTCTTCTAATTAGGGAAGAAATATATAGTTCTTTTTTAAGAACTAGAAAATACAGAAAAATATTTTCTAAATGAAATTAAATGAGTTTATGAGCTCTTCACCTACAGGTGACCAATGGCTCACATTTGGGCATATTTATTTCAGGTATTTTCTCTATATAAATATATTTTTTGTTTTATATATTACAAAACTGCAGCCCCATTATGTATACAGTTGTGCATGCTTCCTTTTCAGCACTTTATATCCTATAGATGTACTCTTCTAAAGCAGGGTTATAAAATTCAGAGGTGGTATTTATACAACTTTAGCATTTTTCTCATTTGCATCGTATACATTCTTTTTTTTTTAGGCTTTCATTTTTTATTATATTTTATACATATGCAAAAATGATTTCTAATGGATTTTGGGGATATAGTATTATGAAGGTTGTATGCCAAACATTATAATATTTGAAGTAAGTGATGTTTTATAATTTATTTCATTAGTTACCTTTTTAAGGAAAACTATTGTGCTTGCTTTCTCCTTTCCCTCTTTTCTTTTTTTTTTTCATTTATTTTTATTAGTTGGAGGCTAATTACTTTACAATATTGTAGTGGTTTTTGCCATACATTGGCATGAATCAGCCATGGATTTACATGTATTCCCCATCCCGATCCCCCCTCCCGCCTCCCTCACCACCCGATCCCTCTGGGTCTTCCCAGTGCACCAGGCCCGAGCACTTGTCTCATGCATCCAACCTGGGCTGGCAATCTGTTTCACCATAGATAACATACATCGTATATATATATGCATCGTATATATTCTTATCTAAAGAAGAATTTAATAAGATGGCAGTCTGGCATTTATGTCCCCATGAATCTAAATGTTTGAGAGAAGTTAGCAGCTGAAAGAATGCGTTAACTGTGTTAGGAAATTCTTGGAAATTTTTGTTCACTTTCCATTACATTATGTCATTGAAAAGGGAGTAGGGATAGCATCAGATAAGGTTGGTTTGAACCAAAAAGATCTGAGAAAGTAACTATAAAATGTTATGGTTTTGTTTCAATAATACATGTTCTCCACAAGTAGGAGAGAAAGTTACAATTAGCAGTTCTTTAACCCATTCATTCTTGCAAAGCAGATTGAGATTACCAGGCTAGTCCCGTAAACAGGGAAACTGGACTCTGAAGGATATAAAAACCCCAACAAAGAAGGTGCAGTAGTGGAAATACATCAGTTTTGCCTTGAACAAACGTGGTTCAAATCTAAACCCTGCAATTCAGTAGACGTGTGACCTAAAACATGTTATTTTAATTCCCTTTCTCAAGGGAATCTCAATTTCCTTATCTCTAATAATTTGGGTTGAAAAACTACCCAGTCACAGCACTGCAATAAGAATTAAATGAGATGAAACGAGGGAAATGCTTTAACATCATGCCTGACAGAGGGTAGGTATCTGGTTCAAATTCATACCCTTCTTTCAATGGCAACCTGAAATGAACTTAAAACTCTACTTCAGAATTACACCATTTCCGTAAACAATGGTGTTTATATTGTTTGTTATACGAGTGATTAGTGATTCTACATTGTTTTTCTTACGTTAACAGCATTCTTGTTAACACTGCCTCCATTCTTCTTTCAGTAAAAGTTATGTAATGCAAAAAATTTTCTGCTGAAACTTTAGAGTCAGGAAGAAAAGGAATGTTCATATTTCCAACAAGTTTCTTTTTCTGAATTCCCAGCTCAGTAGAGGAAACAAGTTAATTTGTGTACTGTCAAAATCAAAAGAGAAAAAAAGACTTCCCCTGTTCACTGTTAAGAAATCTCCTTAACTACTCTACCAGGACTTCCAGAATCAAGACTAAAAAGAGAGGGAAAAAAAATTATGTTTCCACAGGTTTCATATCAATAGGAGGATGTTGAAATTGTGCTGGTAAACAGAGTAAGGAAGCAAAAGCCTCATTAGGACCTAATTATTTTATAATTAACCTACTGAAAGCAGATGCAATCCAAGAGTTTGCTCAAGAGATTTTTGAAGATTAAGAGATTAAATTAAACCAATTATTTACTAAACCTGAAAATATATGGCAGACACCAAAAAAAAAAATTCTCATCTTTCAATATTCCTAGGGTTAGTCTAAGTCCTAATAAAAAGTAAAAGTGTCATTATTTTTCTTTTGGATATTATCTTTATTTATTTAGCATGTTAAAAAATCACTTGTATAAGTAAATCAATGTAACATTGGAAACGAATAACTTATATCCCATATTTATAGTCACCCTAAGTACAAACTACTAATGCTAGTACTAGAAGACTGATGATTAGATAGATAGCAAAATACTACTTCTGAACCATTTTTTAAATTAGTACTTAGATTTAAATCTGGCCTAGTCTGCTGAGATAGTCTATAAATTTCTATATAAGTCAATGTCATTTTACAAATGAAAACAATACATAGAAAAGTTTTGTGATTTGGCTAATGATCTAAAGGCTTGAAAAAACACAAAAATTAAAAAAGCTATAAAGACTTGAAAAATAAAATAGACATGTTTGGATTTTTTCCTGGGACAGTGTTAAGTTATTGAAAGTTTTTGACCATGAGAGTTATATCATCTCTAAGAAGTCTTAGGAAGATCATTCAGAAAATAGTTTGCAGAATAAATTTAAGGAGAGAGAAATTAGTGACAGGAAGTTTAAACAAAATTATTCAGCAAAAGGGTAATTTTAAAAAGAGATAAGTTTGCTTCAACTGAAAGTGGTTTGTTTGTTTGCATTTGGGGTTTTCGTCTCCCCTACCCCATTAGAAATTCCTTTCCTATTGTCTCCTATTCTTTAGAGGAAATCTGGTCACTGTCCCACCCCCTTCCTTCCCCAGTGCATTCTTGGAAACTCCTGCCTTGTTACATCTTATTCTAGCTTTAGATTCCAGCCTCTGGTTCTAAAACTTCTCTGCTGCTGCTGCTGCTAAGTCGCTTCAGTCGTGTCCAACTCTGTGCGGCCCCACAGATGGCAGCCCACCAGGCTCCTCTGTCCACGGGATTCTCTAGCCAAGAATACTGGAGTGGGTTGCCATTTCCTTCTCCCAAAACTTCTCTATTTGTAGCTAAAGAAGCAGATTTCATGATTGGACATCATGTTTCATGTTCACCGCCCCCCCCCCCACCCCAGCCTTTCCACTTGCAGTACATATGTTTGAGCCCTTCATGCACAGTCATAGACGATAAATCCTTTGTGAGAGTACGTCTCATCAAAAGAGTCACAGAACGTCTGTCATGCAGCATTTCCAAATAAGTCTTGACTTTGACCCCCACAAGATGCTTCAAACTGAGATGGATTTCTTTGCAGTGAGAAATCACAAATCCACCAAAAAAAAAAAAAGTGTTTCTTTTTAAAATACCCATTCCTGAGGGTTTTGAGAACCAAGGTAGGCTGGCAAGGGTTGGCAAGAGCAGAGTCTGTGATTTAGGTGTTGCTCTCAAGGCCCAGCCTTATGAAAGGAACGTGATTTCTCATTCTCAGGCGGTGTGCTGCCTACCTACGGGAATATATGGTGTCTTTTTGTTTTTCTTTTTCGCTATGAGAATATCTTTCTTCTTTGGGATACATGTTTTTACTTGCAATAAACTGAAAAAATAGGAATTTTGATGAAAAAAGGAAAATATAATTACGTTTATTTTTATGTGATCAATAAGTAAATCTTCACTGAACTAGTTAACACCCAAGAAAATGCCACATATTTGACAAAGTTCATTGACTTTTAAATTAAAAGAAATATTTAAGAATATATCCACTAACTCTTCATTTTAAATATGAAAAAAGGGAAACATTTCTCCACTTGGTAAAGACATAATTCTTTGGTGAACAGAGTATAGTAAAGAATATCCTGAAATTTATATAATAAAAAATCTTTTAAAATACCTGGCAAGTCATTCAATTTAGGGATTATCTCACATGAAAAATATTCAATAGGGATATTACTTTTGGACTAATAGGTTTTCTATGTTCCAGCATCTAGTTAGCATGCCGTACTTATTAACTTCAATATAGGAGTTAAAAATACTTTTTCAACCTCTGGCACTTTCTCAGAGTGCTTATCAAATTACATTTGAACTTGCCTATTGTCTTTATCCACCACTAAGCTGTCAGCCTGGAGAAGACAGGGACAACATCTGACTTGTTCGTCATTATTATCTCACTGACTAGAGATTATAGGTTTCAGTAGCTCCTTGTTGAATAAAGTTAATGTTTTTAACATCAGAGTTGCTTTTTAAATAAACAGCTCATTTTTTAAATAATTTTGGATTCACAGAAAAGTTGCAAAGACAGTACAAAGAATTCTGATAGGCCCTTATCCAGTTTAAGTTTACCCCAATGTTATCATCTGACTGAGAATATGTCTCAAAACTAAAGAAGCCAGCATCAGTGAATTACTCTGAAGTAAACTCCAGACTTTTTTCAGATCTCAGTAAATTTTCCCATTAACATTCTTTTTTCTATTCCAGAACCTGATACAGGATACTACATTGTATATAGTTCCCATCTCACCTTAGTGTGACAGTTTCTCAGTCTTTCCTTATTTTTCATGACTTTGAGAGTTTCAAGGAGTACTAGTTATACATTTTGTAGAGTATCTATAGAATTGGTTTTTTCTGATGTTTTTTTCATAATTAGTCAAAGGTTATGGTTTTTGAAAAGAAAGCTGCAGAAATGAAGCACCTTTCTCCTTATTTCATATAAAGGACATGTGATATGCATGTGACAACATTGGTGATGTTAACCTCGGCCATGTGGTAAAGATAGTGTTTGCCAGGTTTCTCCTCAGTAAAGTTACTATTCTCATTCCTTACCCTACCCTTTGGAAGTGAGTCAGTAAGTCCCAACCACATTCAAAAAGTGGAGTATGGAAGTCCCCACACAAATTATTAGGAATTCTTCTGTTAGGAGATTTTTCTCCTCTTCCCCATTTACTTTTTAATTCAACCATTTATGTATGTCACTATGAATGGATTCATATTTTATATTATAATCCTATATTATGATTTGTCTTGCTGTTCAAACTATTGTCATGCTTCTTTGACAAGCTCCATCCTTTAATTTTTGGAATATTTCCTTACACTTTAGTACTAGAAGATGCTCCAGGCACATCTTGTATTTTCCCTAACCAGCCCTAGAGTCAACCATTTTCTAAGGACCTCTAGTTGCATTTATAGCAAAATGTTATTGAGAAATCAAGGTCTGTGCACTGAGAGTATATGTTTCTCCCGAGATGTTATTGCTTCTAGACTCTCTGTGGACTCTTGTCTCAGTGGACAGAGCTAGGTGACATATATACATATACATATGTGAACCTAACTACACATTTAATTTTTTCTGTATTAATTCATCTCTCTGTATATTAAACCACATGTGAGTTCACACTAACGTCTTTGACTCTAATCCAGTACCAGAGGGCTCATTCTAGCATTCCCCCCTTGCTTGCCTGTAACCTTCCACTCCAACAGTTAGAAACATAGCTTCCATTTACTTATTTGTTCAGCCCCAGTGTATACGTAAAGCAGGTTCATAATTGTTAACTCATACCTCCATACGAAACAAACTTACCAACTAAAATACAGTGCTCACATGTAGTTCTTCTTTGTCTTCGACCTTACAATTTCAGTCAAAACTCTGTTTTTCAACTCAGCTAGCTATTTTTCCCCCTCCTACACTCTTTAGTGCAGTCATGTTGTACATTTATATTATAGTTAGAATCATTGGCCAAAGTCTGCATTTTATCTTGGGATCTCTAATATCTGCATTAGATACACTGAAGTTTCCTGTATGTGATATACACTCTATACATTGTGACAAATGCATAGTTATGCATCCACCATCCCAGTGCCATACAGAATAATTCTATTACCCTAAACTTTCCTGTGCATCCCTTTTGTAGTCGGCTACTTCTAGACCAACTCCTGGCAACCCCTGATACATTTTGTCTCTGTAGTTTTATTCTTCCAGAATGTCATATGAAGGAATGATACAATATGTAGCCTTTGTGATCTAGCTTCACTTAGTGGAAAGCACTTAAGATTCATCATGTTGTTGGGTAAATCAATTACATATTCTTTTCTATTGCTGAAAAGTGTACCACTGAATGGATATACCACAATTTATTCATTTTTCTGATGAAAGACATTTTTGTTAAATCTAATTTTTTGTGAACATAAAGCTTCTATAAACATTTATATACAGTTTGTGTTTGACTAGAGGTTTCAATTCAGTTGGGAAATACCTAGGAAAATGATTACAGAGTCAGAGAGTAAATCTATTTAACTTTATGAGAAATTCCCAAACTGTCTTACAGGGGCCTTTTAAAATGTTATGATATAGATGGCAGAATTCAAATCATTTTTAAACCAGTTCAGCTATAAAATTAAATTGCAGCATTAATAGTTTATTATTGGGAGAGGAGCCAAGATGGTGAAATGGGAAAACCCTGAGCTCACCTCCTCCCATGGGAGCATTTACAGAGCAACTATTGACAAGAACAACCTGAAGATAGACTATTTCCAGAGCAACTATCAAAATTACAGCTATTTACAGAGCAACTATCAACAAGAACAACCTGAAGATTAGTAGAACAGATATAAAGAAGAAACTAAAATAAGATGGATAGTAGCGGCAGAGACATGGTATAATCATAGGTAGGCAACCCACAAAGGGAAGGAATATGACAATCACAGAGGTCCTCCCCGTGGAACAAGGGGTCCAAATTCCACAATGGGCTCCTCAGCCCAGGAATCCTGAACTGGAAGTTAAGCCCTAGAACATCTGGCTTTGAAGGCCAGCTGGGCTTGCTTTCAGGAGACCCAGAGGGTTGTAGGAAACAGACTCCAATGTTAAAGAGTGCACACAAAATCCCACACACTCCAAGGCCCAGGATTGAAAGAGTCATCTGAAAGGAGCCTGACTTAGACCCACTTGCTAATCTCCAGGAGCCTACCAGAGAGGCAAGAAGCAACCAGGATTGCTCCCGGGGATACAGAAGATGATGCAGCTATCTGGGGGAGCTCATTCTACCACAAAGACATCAGGCAAGCGCCACTGCAGAGTCCTTCCTCTGACATTAGCACTGGGGCCTGGCCCCACCCACGAGTCAGTCAGCACTTTCCTTGTCAGTCAGCACAGCCCTTCCCGAAGCCGAGCAGTCAGCCCTGTGGGGACAGAGGCCCACCATGAGCAGCAGCTGTAGGCCCCCATTCAATCCCAGCCACCCCAGGACTCCCCTGGTGGCTCAGTTGGTAAAGAATTGACCTGCAATGCAGGACACACAGGTTCGATCCCTGGGTTGGCAAGATCCCCTGGAGAAGGGAATGGCAACCTACTGCAGTATTCTTACCTGAGAAATCCCATGGACAGAAGAGCCTGGAAGGCTACAGTCCATGGAGTCACAAAGAGTCGGACACAACTGAGTGACTAAACCACCACCACCACCACTACCCTAGGACTAAGTCCCACCTACCAGTAGATTAGCCCTATCCCAGCAGGAGGAAGCAAGCTTAGGATCCCCCTGGCTCCAGCTTCACATGTCAGAGAGATATGGTGTATGTATACCATGGAATACTACTCCACCATCAAAAACAATGTTATTTTGCCATTGGCAACAATATGTAGAGCTAGAGGGTATTATGCTAAATGAAATAAGTCAGACTGAGAAAGAAATACCATATCATTTCACTAATATGGGAAATCTTAAAAACAAGACCAGTGAAAAGACATAGCAAAACAGAAACAGTCACAGATGAAAAATCAAACAGGTGATTTCCAGAGAGGAGGAGGCTGGAGGGAAGAAAGAAATAGGTAAAGGAGATTAAGAGGTAAAAACATACAGTTAGAAAACAAATGAGTTATAGACATGAAATGGGCAGTGTGGAGAATATAGTCAATATGATGTTATATCTTTGTATGGTGACAAGCGGTAACTAGACTTACTGTGGTGATTATTTTGAATTGCATAGAACTACTGATTCACTAAGATGTGCACCAGAAACTAATATAGTGTTACGGGTCAATTATACTTCAAAAAAAACATACAGGGGAGAAGGATTTGGATGAAGGTGGTCAGTGGGTACAAACATCCAATTATAAGATAAATAAATACTGAGGGTGTAACATTCAACGTATTAAATATAATTACCACTGTTAGATATTATGTATGAAAGTTGAGTTAAGAGAGTAAATCCTATGAGTTCTCATTGCAAGGAAAAAATATTTTTTATATTTAATTTGGTATCTATATGAGATGATGGATGTTCACTAAAGTTAATGTGATAATCATTAACTTTAAAACTTAAACTTTAGAAACCATAGTTAAAAGCTCATCTAAGAAGATCTATAACCACTGGTGACTGGAGGATCTCAGGCCAATTATATGCAGTTAATGTCATCTGTAAACAGTGTTATATTACTTATACACAGAATCACCGGGTTAAATGGTCTTTGTCTTGAGGATGTTTGTAGCCAAGTTGGTAATTCATAAAGACAACCTAATTTCAGATGAATAATGTGGTAATTCTCTAGAAAGCATATTAAAATTCTATAAATATTAATAAGCAGCCTGTTTGTCCTACTTTAAAGCATCATGCTTCTCAAAAATAAGGGCACTAGATCATTAATTTTTTAAAAAACTAAATAATGGTTTCTCATAATTATCAATGAAGACTTCTTCTGTAGCTCGTATATCTTACATAGCACTTTTCAACTGACCTCCTGATTAAATTATTCCTAAAATATCTGCAAGTTATTCTCATATCATCTTGAATCTTAAGTCCAACCACACACTTTAAGTGTTTTTCTAAATCTATTTGTTGAAATATAAACTAAATTGTCATTTCTTTGAAAGGCAAGACCATTTCTTCCATTTATTTACTTTACAATGTCAGAAAGTCCAATGACAAGCAGATATTTTGAAATACTCAGCTGTGTAATTTACATGCTGCCTATCTTTTGTCGTATCCCTCAAAGAGAGAAGATGAAAAAAATCGTAGATTATCAATAGAAATAAAAGGTATTGTCCTCCTTTGAATTCACATGCAATTTCTGAACATGTGGACTTTAATTCTGGACATAATTCTGAACAATTATGGATTTTAATTCTAAATGTATTTATTAAAATATATTTCTTCCACTTTCATCTCCCCCCACCAAGAAAATACAAAACTGTAGACTTAACCATTCTAGAACTTGTCTGGGCCTATACATTTTACACAGACTAAAATTTTTAACTGTATAATGTGAACTATGCTCTTCACTCCACAACTTTATTAATGGGAATAATCTTTTAATCATTATATCAAGCTATCTTCAATGTGGATCAATCAAAACAGCTGAGAGGTAATTTCTTCTCTGAAATCAGGATCCAGGACACATTTCAGAGATGTGTAACCTCATGCAGTCACAAAGTCTCCAGAGTTACAGAGGTCCCATGTTTGGTTTAACCTTCTGCTTTCTCTCTTGAAATTCTTAATAATTTTTTAATTATTCAGAGGGCCTTTGTTTTCATTTTGCACTGAACCCTAAAAATTATGTAACCAGTCCTGTTAAAATCATATTTTAATCAATAATCAAGACACTGCAAAGGCATTCTGTAGAACCATCCATACTTCTTCCTTCTACCAGATTCTATTTTTAGGGTCATAGCCTCATGAATCAGCCAACTAGGTTCTGCAAAGACTACAGTTCTATAAATTTCTCTCTCCTTATTTGTCAGAGATGAGGGGACAGGAGGGAAAAAATAGGGGCGGGGCGTTATAGCCAAAACACTCCTTTGCAGTGTTTATATTTAGACTAGAACTTTCTAATGGCCCAGATTAATGAAGAGGCTACTGAGTTAAGGGGCTATATCTGGCAATCTGTTCCTGGACTTGAAATCAGAGGGAACAAGGTGTGATGAATGAGATTTGGCATTAGTAGATTTGGGTGTGAATCTTATATTCGTCATTCACTGTAAGTTATTTAAACACTAAAGCTCAGGGTTTTGGTTTTTTAATTTTATTTTAATAGTATAGATGATAACTCCCTGCAAATTTTTGTAAAATTACAAAAAAAGCATGGCTTATACTCCATATTATTTTGGACCTATTCTGTCTATAAAAATATACACACTTGAGTGATTAAGACTTTATTCCTTAAGCCCTCTCTTTCTGGACCATTCTCACTTCAGGGTTCCTATTCTACTTTACCATATTACCATCAAAATTCATCACATGTATGTATATCCTAGCTGAAAAACACAAAAGAATTGAGAATAGGTTCCAGTACATAGGTTCTTTACACTTGGAAGACCTTTATTAAACTGCTTAGAGAAATTCCCCTGGTGGTACAGTGGATAAGAATCCATCTGCCAGTGCAGGGGACATGGGTTCTATCCCTGGTCTGGGAAGATTCCACCTGCCTCGGACAACTAAAGCCATGTGTCACAACCTCTGAGCCCCAGTGCTCCAAGTACTGAAACCTGTGTGCCTAGAGTCCGTGTTGTGCAATAAGAGAAGCCACCACAATGAGAATTGTGCATTACATACAATATTACATACAATTACATACAATACACAATGTGCATTACAGCAAAGAATAGCCCTCGTTCACCGCAACCAGAGAGAGCTCATGCATAGCAACCAAGACCCAGCATAACCAGAAATCAATACATAAATAATTTAAATAAATACTCAAATTGCTTGGAAATGAATAAAAACAGATAAGGGAAGTGCACCAAAAACATGATTTTTCAAGAACTGACCTAATTACCCCACCAAAACCCGATAAATCTACATCTCTCTCTCTTGGACTGATTCTTCTGGCTTTCTCCTTCTGCTCACTACTTAAGATGGTAGAAATAAAAAGAGGCTTTTTAAATCTAACTTTGCTTGTGTACCTTTACTTCTCCTTGGTAAAAAAAAAAAAAATTTGCTATATTTGAATTCATCATCATTCACGGGAATATTAAATTACATGGTTTACTCCACTTGAGAGCATGTGTGAGTGCTCAGTTGTGTCCAATTGTTTGCAACCCTATGGACAGTACCCTGCCAGGCTTCTCTGTCCATGGGATTCTCCAAGGCAAGAATACTAGAGCGGGTTGACATTTCTTCCTCCAGGGGATCTTACCAACCAGGGAACAAACTTGCATCTCTTGTGTCTTCTGCATTGGCAGGCAGATTGTTTATCACTGAGGCACCTGGGAAGCCCCTTACTCCGTTTAAAAATTTGAGTTTTCAATGTCTGTACACTGAAGAAATCATGTTAAAAAATGTTTCATGCTGTTATCATCACCAAATGATGTAAGTAAATTCCAAAAGGATGCCATCACAGGGTACATTCAATGTCAAATGTGTCCAGAGCTATTTATAATTAAGTTTCAGTTGATGCAGGTTTTAAGTAAACAATCGAGATGCTTTATCAAATTCCACCATCAAAACTTACCCTGCCACAGTCACTTAAGCATTGAAACTTTGACTCAATGACTTTCATTGTGTGCCTGATTGTTGACATTGGCCCTTGAGAGGAAATGACATTAAACAAGACTAGTGTGCCAAGGTGCACAGCCTAAGAGCCAGCCCTCTCGCCCTACCTCACTTAAAACCAGTTAGAAGACTAGTTTGTCCTATAAGACTCAGATCAAGGTTCTGAAACTTCAGTAGGTTATTCCAATCTACTTTGAAAATTTGTTCCTTTCTAATATGACTCTGTATAACATCCCAGAATAATGACATCAATCCTGTTACTTGATGAACTGGTTTTCCATTAAAATCATCATTGGATTTTAGGCTTAGTACCTTTGGAATTATCTCATGCATCCCTTTTATTTTACAGTCCAGAAAACTAATACCAGATTATCTAAGTGACTTGCTCAAATGTTACAACATGTTATTTGCAGATTTGGAGCTGGAACTTAGTGTTCTTTTCATTAGACAGTGTTCTTTTCATTAAACAGTGAAGCTTCTCTAAAATTTATCATACCTGTCTGTGTCCTTTGCTAAAATCTGCCCCTTACTCACTTGCATCAGAATATACTATGTTAGAGAAGCAAGATGCTCAAATATAGACAACAATCTCAGATACGAAAAGAATATTCTTCTCCGTACTTGGGTAAAGACTAGGAAAATAATATTTATTTAAAGTATGAAAATCTCCCCCAGGGATTTGCAGTACTTTGAGGACACCACATGTCTAAACACCAACAGATTGCAAGGCCGGGGGTGGGGGTGGGTGGGGTGGGCGCTCATATTAGCTGCCACAAACATGAAATACTGCACAGCAAAGTAATTTCCAGATGGCTACAACAAGATGGCAAGATGTGAATTTCTTTTCCTCATGTCTTCACCATTTCATTAAGAGTCTAGATATGCATTCATTCAAGTACATCTTATTTTTTGCCAAAACCTAAATACACATGGAATGATCTTCAGCTACTCTTAGAAACCCTTATAGGTAATCCTAGCTATAGCAGGGTGTGTGACACCAGGGCCAAGGGAGCCTACCAAAAGTTTAAAACACATGCTCTTTCCCTCAAATCTCATTACCATAGTACCATGCTTAGTCCATCCTGGTTCAATCTCTATCCCCCATCCCTAGTTCATAAAGACCTTTGGAGTCTAGCATCCCATGAGAACTTGTTAGAAGTACATTCCTAGGCTTCACCTAGATCTCTTGGATCAGAAATATTGAAAGAGGGGGCCCTAACAATCTGTCTTAATAAGGCCTCCCGCAAAATCTCAACCACACTAAGGTTTGAAAACCACCAGCCTAGCCTATATCCCTTCACCTTATTTTTCACTGGTAATAGGAGAGAGAAGTATGAGGCAATAATAGTGTTTGAAATATAAGGGTTTAGAAAAAGTCTAAGACAGCTGCTGTAATAAATTTACTGAGAACTAAAGGAGTTGAACAAGTGAAAAAAAAAAAGTCCTGTAATAATATTCAACTATCCAATGTGCAAAAACTGTGCATCACATTTCAAATTTCCTGCAGTTAAAAAGAAATAAAGAATGTATGAGTGCATGCATGCATTCTCAATTGTGTCTGACACTTTGTGTCCCCATGTACTGTAACCTGCGAGGTTCCTCCCTCTATGGAATTTTCCAGGGAAGCATACCAGAGCAGGTTGCCATATCCTGCTCCAGGGGATCTTCCTGACCCATGGATCGAACCCTTGTCTTCTACATCTCCTGCATTGGCTGGTGGATTCTTTACCACTGGACCACCTGGGAAGCCCCAAAGAATGTATAGGGTGGGGAAAAGGTCAAGATAGAGTGTATGGTCAAGTGTATCAGGTTCGTATTTTGTCACTTTAAGTAAATTTCCAGGAATTCCCTTCCCTAGGACAGGTGAGTTTAGAGCACAAAAGATAGTGCATGACATTTGAAAAGAGAAAGAGATGCCATCTTCCTTTTGTGCTGCAAAGGTCAGGCCAAACTCAAGGCTTTGCGTGGCACCTGGGCATGTCCTTCTTGTTGCTCCACTGATTGGCACAGGGCAGCGGCCAAGCACACTTCTCCTGCTTCAGCTTCTCCAAATCCCGGGACAGGTGCAGGTTTAGCTCTGTGACAAAAGTTGCCAGCTTCTCTTGCAGGATACACCCATCACCCAAGTTAAAAGCTTAGTGTCAGGAAGTCAGTGCAGATCTGTCTTTAGGACCATTTCGTATTTTCATCCCTTTCCAACTGCCCAACATGTGAATTTTCAAATCCTCTACCAGACAAAGAAACAAAAACCTCCTATAAATTGTGCAATCAGCTCCCAAAATTGCATATGGTCAAATGCTTGAAGTAAATCCCTTTATTTTTTTTTTTCATTTATTTTTATTAGTTGGAGGCTAATTACTTTACAATATCGTAGTGGTTTTTGCCATACCCTTTATAATGTGTGCTTATTTTTCTAAGAGATATAGAAATAGATACAGATTATACTGATGATAGAAAAGAGAATAGTTCTTTGACCAAACCATAACTGATACAGATTTAAGTACCTGGAAATGGAATGCTACTTCAACAAAAATGTAAAACATGGGAGAGTGGCTTGGGATGGGGTGACAGGCAGAAACTGGAAGGATCTTGAGAAGAATGCTAGTGAGAGCCCAGGGGACCTAGAAGTGACGGGTAATGAACTCCTGAGGGAGGATTTCAATGAGGGTTTAAAAGAAATTGAGCAAGTGGATAAACTGTGGAACAGCCAGACAATAAAAATTAAAAGTAGACATTTTCCCACAGTTTAAAAAAATGAACTATCAAGCCATAGAAAGGCATGGAGGGGCCTTAAAGGCATATTACCAAGTGAGAGAAGCCAATTCGAAAAAGCTATGTATGATGTGATTCCAGGTGTATGATATTCTGGAAAAGGCAAAACTATGGAGACAGTAAACAGATTAGTAGTTGCCAGAGGTTAGCGGGGAAGGAGGGATGAACAGATAGAGCACAGAGGATTTCAGTTCAGTTGTTCAGTTGCTCAGTCGTGTCCGACTCTTTGCGACCCCATGGACAGAAGCACGCCAGGCCTCCCTGTTCATCACCAACTCCCAGAGTTTACTCAAACTAGTGTCCATTGAGTCAGTGATGCCATCCAACCATCTCATCCTCTGTCATCTATGGACAATGACATCCTCTGCCTGATAGGACAGCAGTGGTTACATGTTATCATACACTTGTCAAAAACCATAGAATATACAGCACCAAGAGTGAATCCTAATATAAACTATGATCTTAGGTGATAAAGTGCCATTGTAGGTTCTTCAGTTGCAACAAATGTATCACTGTGGTAGGGGATGCTAATGGTGGGGAATCTGGGTCTATGTGAGGACAGTGGGGTCATGGGAACTTCTAGTACTTTCCATACAATTCTTCTGTGATTCTAGCCCACTCCAGTGTTCTTGCCTGAAGAATCCCATCAACAGAGGAACCTGGTGGGCTATAGTCCATGGAGTCACAAAGAGTAGGCCGCAACTGAGCGCACACACACACACACAATTGTTTTTAAAAAATAAGGTCTAGTTTAAAAGGAAAAAGAAAAACAGAAAACGTGGGAAATGTTATTGAGAGCTGGGGGAAAGAGTGTCCTTATAATGGAGTGGCAGGTAATTTAGGCGTCTGCTGCCTACAGTGATGGGCAAAGTAGAAAGTGTACCTGATGAACTCAATAATCTAGCGAAGGAGATTTCTAGGCAGGGTGCTAAAAGTGCCACCTGGCTTCTTTGTGTCCCTCATAGTAAAATGTGACAGGAGAGATGAATGAAGAACAATATTTAACTGTAAAAAGAAGCTAAGACTTGCTGAGTTCAAAAATGAAATCTTATTCTCAGCATTTCCAAGCTTCTCAAATTAAGAGGAGACTTCAGAACAGAGATCAAATACAGTAAAAAAAATTATGAGATCCTTTCTTAAGAACGTAGAAAGATCTAAGACAGTACCTGGGAAAGTTATTCAGTCAGACAAAAGGTCCTTTAAGGTCTGAGACTAAGTCTCACAAATTCATTTCTTTAGAAAAATCCCTCTAAGACCCTTAAAGGTGATGTCTCTTAGTACGCTCACAGGAAGCTCAAAGTGAAGAGAGTGCTACCTTGAAAAGATGTGTACATGTGCCTTTTGTCTAATAGAGTGGATTATAGTTGGTTCACTAAAAACTCACAAAATTTATAAAGAATTATGTCTTCTTGAATTTAAGGGACTGAGATGGTAAATGAGAGACCTTTGGATCCCTGAACCACTATGGGCAATAAGCAGGTTGAGAAAACCACTCAAGTGCAAATACCAGCCATTTCTTATGGGAAAAGAAGGAAGGCTCAGAAGATAGAATCAAGAGCCCAGGTAGCAGAGGCAAAAGTCTTGGAGTATCCTTCCAAGGCAGTAGAGTTGAGCACTCATCAAAGAATTGTCAATGTGCCAACCTGGATGTAAAAGTGCTACTGACCACTGACTCTGTGTGTTTCGTGTTTTTGCCCTTTTTGAAGAATTTGAATTGCTATTATCCTGTGCCTCTCTCAAGACTGTTGGGTACTGGGCATTGTACAGGACAGAAAAGTTGTTCATAGGTTTTCAGATCTAGAGGAACAGTGTGAGATACTGAAGGGGTTCAGAATCAGCCTCCCCAAAATATGCCGCTTTGACAGGTAGACAATTTAGATAAGGACCTAGTCCAGAAAGAGAGCTACAGTATTACCAGTTGTTGTTGTTTAGCCACTAAGTTGAGTCCAACTCTTTTGCTGTAGCCCACCAGGCTCCTCTGTCCATGCGGTTTCCCAGGCAAGAATACTGAAGCAGGTTGGCATTTCCTTCTCCAGGGGACAGCATCACCAGAGATAACATCTTATCTGAGTGACCTATCTGGGTGGCCAGACAAATACCCAATTACCAAACGTGCTTTTCTTACTGTCCTGTCAATCACCCTCCTCCCTTTGAAGCCCCAGGCTCCTATCCCACTCCTTAGCTCAAGAGGACATACTAACCTCAATGGCCAGACCTGCCCTTAGGTGTCGATGTCTTTCTGGGTCCCTGTACATATGTAAGTAATTTATTTTCCTCCTATCAATCTGTCTTATGCCAATTTTATTTTTAGAACAGCCAAAGAACCTAGACAGGTAGAGGAAGAATTTTTCTTTCTCCCCAACGATATACATGTTAATTAACTTCTGTTTTTCTCTTGTTAATCTGTCTTTTGTTACAGGAGCCCCAGACTAGAATTTAGAAGCTGATAGATGGCACATCTCTGATATGGCTTAGAACTTAGAAGGAAAAAAAAGATTTTCTTCCTGTACAATGCCATGAGGAAACTCAAGTGGCCCTGTGGCGAGGCCCATGTGGAGATGAACTGAGATGAACTGTTGCCCAGGCAACAGTTATGTAACTAAACCATCTTAGAAGTGGATCTTCTGCCCCTGCTAAACCGTCAGATGACGGGAGCCACACTGACATCTGATTTTGCAGTGTCATGATACGCTCCTCCTAAGTTCCACAAAACAATGAGGGATAATAAGCAATTTTAATATTTCAAGGCGCCACATTTTGGCGTGATTTATTATGCAGCAATAGAGAACAAACACAGCAAAATTGGAAATGTAGGAGATCAGCAGGGGAAAGAACTTGAAGATGAGAGATAGGACACCTCTGGTGTGACTAATCACAGGGGCCAGGCTGCTTAAGAAAACAAATGATGCTTAAAGGAAGGTCATGGTTTTCACTGGGAAGTTTAAAATGAAGACAAACTATTCTAAGATATTCTGCTGTCCCTAACGAAGATATTGAAATGGCATAAATTCTTGCAGTTAGAAAAGTATGGTTGGGGCCTTCCCTGGTGGTCCAGTGGCTAAGACTCCATGACCCTGATGCAGGGGACCCAGGTTTGATCCCTGGTCCAAGAACTAGATCCCACATGTTGCCACTAAGACTTTGAGCAGCCAAGTTATTTAACTAAATAGAAAAGGAAATATGACTGCATAATAGTCATTCTTTTTCAAAAGATTTTATGATCACACATCCTTAATAATTTACATGTGTCTGGTTCTTGCACAGTTACTTTCACATACCCTATCATGCTTCATTTTAGAGTAACCCTGTCAGAGAGTGACTATTAAGTCCATTTTATAGATGAAGAAACTGAGGCTTGAAAAAGTCACCTAAGCTCACAATAGGAAATGGCAGAGGCATCGCTAGAATCCAGATCTTCTGGTTCAATGAATAGTTTTCCTCCCTCTGATCAAGTTGCCACTTGGAGAATACAAAAGAAATGTTAGTTCTGTAGTCTTGTCCTCTCACAATTTAAAGATTTGTTAAAAAGAAAAGATAAAAGGCTCCCCTGATAGCTCAGTAGTAAAAGAATCTGCCTGCCAATGCAGGAAGCAAGGGTTCAATCTTGGATCCAGGAAGATCCCACCTGCCACAGAGCAACTAAGCCACAACTACTGATTCTGTGCTCCAGAGCCCAGGAGGCACAACTACTGAAGCCTGAGTGCTCCTAGAGCCCATGCTCTCCAAAAGTGAAGCTACCAAGATGAGAAACCCTGGTAGGGCCACTAGATAGTAGTCCCCCCACACCCCACCCCTAGCCCCTCATCCAACTCCACCCCACCCTGCTCTCTGCAACTAGAGCAAAGCACGAGAAAAGACCCAGCACAGCCAAAAATAAAATAAATAAGTAAATAAAAATTTAAAAAGAAAAGATATAAATAAACAAAGTAGGTCATTAGTGATAGCTAGCACTTTATTCTCATGGAAACAAAGGACCAGTGTGGATAGTAAAGGCTGTAGAAATTTAGAGATGGAAGAGATTTGCTTGTACTAGAGAAAAACTTCACCAAGGACAGGGGGTTTTAGTGGAGGAGTTTAATATGGATTATGAGAGAGGAGGAACTGTTCCTTTGAAAGATACAGAAAAAATCATGAGCAAAGTTTCAAGTCAGGAGGCACAGCATATTTTGGAAACAGAAATGAGACTATAGGACCTAATGGTGGTTCTGACTTGACAATTTTTCAGCTTTGTAATGGTGCCAAAGTGATATGCATTCAGTAGAAACCACATTTCAAATTGTGAAATTTGCTCTTTTTCCACACTGGCGATATACAGTAGACACCCCCTCCTGTTACTAGACAGCGTCAGTGAGACAAAGCTGTCAGTCAGTCCCACAATCATGAGAATAAACAACCAGCACAGTTACCACCATTCTGCATCCATACAACCATTCTGTTTCTCACTTTCAGTACAGATTCAACAAATTTCATGAGAGAGCAACATTTTACTAAAAATCGGCTTTGTGTTAGATGATTTTATTGAAAAGTAGACTAATAAAAATATTCTGAGTACTTTTAAGGTAGGCTCGGTTAAGCTATGATGTTTGGTAGGTTAGGATATTAAATCCATTTTCAACTTACAATATTTTCTGTTGACCATGAGTTTATCATAACCCCATAATAGTGGAAGATCTGTACTTGGATTCAACAGAATGTCCTTACTGCATCCCAAAAGAACAACTAAAGGCAAAGTACTCTGGTCATTGGTGGGAGGAATTTAAGTTTGATACCATATGTAATGGAAGGTCATTGGAGATTTCTAGACAAGGCATTGACCCATAGAAATGGATATTCATAGAGGCAAATCCAGCCTCTGGCATAAATATAGTCAGACTTATTTTACCTTTCCAATTTGTTGATAGAAACTGTATCTGCCTTAGCAGGAAGTCTAGCATCTCCCTCCTAAAAACGGCATCCCATCCTAACCCTGATTTATCCAAGAATTCTAAGAGCTTTCACAGTTCAGTTCAGGGGGTCATTTGTTCTCATAAATGTTAGGAGAAGGAGAAGATGGAAAGACCCATCAATCTACTGGGCCTATAACTGGGTTCACTGTCACAGAATTCCTGAACTATCTAAAAGATGAGTATCAGGGACTTCCCTGACAGGCCAGTGGTGAAGATTCTGACCTTCCAATGGGAGGGCTTGGGTTTGATCCTTGGTCTGGGAACTAAGTTCCCACATGCTGTGTGGTGTGGCCAAGAAAATCAAAATAAATAAAATAAAAGACAAGTATCAGTGTGGTGAGCATTTTATTTATTTTATTTTATTAATTAATTAATGTGGGATCAGTGACATCCATACTGGACCAGATTTCAGTCATGGCCACAGTGTTTCCCCACACTTGCATCTCAATATTATACCTCTTTAATCCTCACATGCTTGGCCATTGTCCCAAGAACAGAACCTTGTGCCAGGGCAACTAGATCTGAAAAGGCATCCACCACCTGACATTCAGCATCAATCTGCCCTCCTTTAACACTTGATCCATCTATTAAACCCAGAGCAATAGCCATTCAGCCCTTCCCTTGAGGTCTTTCTAATAAGACTTAGCTCCCTGGGTTGTTCTGAACATTAAGCGTGTCAACATATGTAAAGAATTTACACCATCTGGTACAAAGCAAGTTCTCACTGAATGTTATTATCACGATTATTACATTCAAGACTACATCTCAAGAGGGTGGAAAACATCTTAAGAGATACAGGCTAAGCATAATATTGTTTTCAAAATGATTTCTAGCTCTTATTAGTGCCTTCGAACCAGAATTTGGTCACTGTCCCTTTTCCACAGCAGAGACTGAGCACTGCCAGTAGGCAAATATTCAGTCTAGGTAATCATTAAAAATGAGAATGGATGAGTCAGAATTTCCAATCCACACTAAGCTATATGTGTTATAAATAGGCTTTCTGTAATGGAGTGAGCAAGTCACAGCAAGGCAACTTTAGTTAAGAAAAAGAATTGCGTTAAAAAAAAAAAAAAGGTGTAGAGTGAAGGATGGAATCACTTTATAAAGAATAAAATACAATTAATATACTATATGGATTTTCTGTGCTGATACTTAAACATACAACTCCCTTTTCTTATCTCGCCTTCTAAACTTCACTCAAGTTCTGCACATTAGTGTACACCAGTGAAACTAACCTCCTCAAAGAATACACCAAGTATTTCTGCCGTTAAGAACCATGACCAGGACTCAGATGGGGCAAGTTTCCTCAAAGAAATCTTGATGGGTGAGCATTCAGGGCTACCATGCTGTGCTGTACACGCTGCCTTTGAACGGACCTTCATTATTTGTAAATTACCCTCTCACTCACAGTAGTAACCACCTAACCCAGCTGCTTCCTGAGGATTAACCATTCGGAGGAGGGGAGGATTTTAGGAACTACTAGCCCTTTTTCTCCTCCTCCTCTTCAGGAAATGCCAGGCCCTTTAACAGGTATTACCTAAGTGAATACTGCCAGTCATTTAATTTCTGTTAACCTCAGCTCCCCACTTTTATCCTTGCACTGAAACAATAGTTTAATTAAAACATTGTATTCCAAATCCTTTCCCCCACTGCCTTCCAATTTCATTCTGTATCCCAAAGACAGCAGTATTTAGTGTTAACTTTGATCTAGAGCATCACTTCTCTTTTATTAAGAATTTATTTTCCTTCATTAGGGCTCTTTAGTGACACATCACGACTATTTTCTTTATAATATTTCACTGGGTTTCAGTAATAAAGCTGCCTTGGTAACGAAGAAAGTAATACTACAATCAAGCGTGACTGTGGGTGTCTGCCAGTCATACAGAAACAAAAGAAGAAAGCTCTGGAACAGAACATGAAACTGAATGAGTCTGCTCGGTCGGTAGTTTGCCTGCATACCCCGAAGCCCTCACTGTGACAGCACGTTTCCGCCTGTGCCCTGGCTGCCAGCACCTGTCGCCCTTTCCTCTCCCCCGGTGGCTCCACAGGGCTCACTGTGGATTCATGTGTCTGAGGCTGTATGTCTTTCCACCCTCCGGGGACAGCGACTGACCAGCTACAACGCAGGGATGACTGACAAGAGATGTAAGGTCCCTGTTTCAGAAGGTGTTTTAAATTCCAAAGGAATATCTGTGAGCTGGAAAGGAAATGCTGGGGGGCCCAGCATCTGATGAGCAGCTGATCACACTCTGGATGTCGTCATCATGGTGTGTCGTCTAAGCAACGGGTTTGGAATAGCTAGACTCCCTGGAACCGGAGGGTCAGAACCAGGCAAAATTAGCTCAGCTTTTCATCGGGGTAATGACTGTAATCTTCTGCATTCCCTGGAGTACTTTATAGTCACGGATCTTAAGGGGAGTTTGCTGACAATTAATCTCAGCAGAGGCCTATGAGTTTCAGCATGGACAATGCCTCTCATTTACTTCTTTCTAATCTATGGTGTGCGCTCATGTGAATGAACTGCTTGCAAGAACCAAGCCTAGAAAATCATCATAGTAGCAGCAATATTGCACCTTCTAATAAACGATTCTATCGATCCCTCAGTCGTCCATGCTAAGTCTAAAAGTGGAGAAGCACATGCAGAGTGGCTTTAAATCAGAGCCTTTACCAGAGTGAGAAATGCACCGAACGGCCCAGTAGTCCCAGTTACGAGCTTGAAATCTGAACACCTAGAAACTAGGCCTGGGACTGACCAGTCTTCTATGAAATGTGCTATCAGCAGAATACTCTTTTAGATCCAAATAATATTCCTGAGAGAGAGAGAGAGAGATCAACAAAACAAAAAGGATAATTTCACAAACATGGTGAAAATGGCAGTTTTCTCAGGAAAGTTTATTATCAGTAGTTTTCACTGTGAACAGAAAAGAAAGGATCACAGAGTCATAGGGTTTTAGAGCAGGAACGGGTCTTGGTTAGCATCTAAACTTTTACCAAAACAAAAATGTAGACTAACTTCCCTCTCCGCCATCCCCAACTATCAGCCTGTTAAGAACACGTTTCCGGACTTCCGTGGTGGTATACAGTGGATAGAAATCCTCCTGCCAATGTAGCAAACACAGGTTTGATCCCTGGTCTGGGAAGATTCTATGTCGCAGAGCAAGTAAAGCCCAAGCTTGCAACGATTGAGCATGTGTGCCTAGAGCCTGTGTTCTGCAACAGAGCAGCCACTGCAATGAGACGCCCATGAACCAACGAAGAGCAGCCCCTGCTCATGGTAACTAGAGAAAGCCCGCTCCAGCAACGAAGACCCGGGGCAACCAAAAATGAAATATATTATTAAAAAAAAAGAAGAAGAAGAAATGATTTCCACTCAAGGGGAAAGAAGCAAGTAGGACCAGGACACAAATATTTCCTGGGGAGAGCAGAGCTTTGTGGGATTCCCTCGTGATGAAACTGGCCACAGGGATCAAGATGCTGAAAGAGAAAATAAGAACAGTGGAAGGGCAGATGAAAAGAAACCAAATCAGTATCATTTTATTTCCCAGACTCTGCTAGACGTTCCTTGACTGTACCCTGGAAAGTAACAAACAAAAATGGGGATCCCAGTTCTAAAGTGAATTCAACAAATTATAATCCAATGTCAAATAAAATTGCCACATGCATTTCTGGGGAACCTCAAAGGTACTCCGTAAGACGTGGCAATAAGTATATGCCTTTTGCCAAATATAGATTTGGCCCTATGTTCCCTCATAATAATGTTAAATAAAATGTGAATGAATAGAGAATTAATAAAACTTGGAGGCAGGGTTCTACAAGCTTTCCACAAATTTCCTTACGAATTTAGGACTGTAAAATATAAAACTAAAAATGTGTTTTATTTGACAATTAAAGTCTGCCATTTTCCAAACTCTTTGACAAGGCTACAGTCTCACACTGTTTCTAAAAATTCCTTTCACAGTTGCCTCTATAGAAGTTTATGCTCTGCACTATTCTTAGCTCTCAGCTAGGTCTCAGCAGTTGGAGAATTCCAGGGAGTCCTCAATGCCAAATTCCAGGACACAAAGCTAATACCACTGTTTTAAACTTCTCTTTTTAAAACAAATGCGTGATTTTAGGTTTTAGTTATCAAACGAATGCTGCTTTTAAATATAATGTAAGCTAAAACAAATATTTTTCTATAGCAAACTGAAAACAGCAACCATTTCAATGAAAGCTTACGGCAGAGGTGGCAAAGTAGGTGATAAATATAATATGCACATTTATGTACATCTTTTAAAAATAAGCTTCAGATTTAATATGTGATTGTTGCACCAAACTTTCAAAGAAAAATTGATATTTAACATAATAGAGCAATATGATCATTAAATTTAATAGGCTATACTAAATTTCTCAAATTCCCAGAGTAACTTATGATCAAATATTGATCAAATAATAATTGAGCATCTAAACGCTTATGAATAAAGCAGTCAAAAATCCCAGACTTCATGGAGCTTACATTCTCCCAATGAATGGGGCACAGGCTCAATCCCTAGGTGGGAAACTAAGATCCTGAGTGCAACACAATGCAGCCAAAAATAATAATTAAAAATGTTTAAAATTAAGTAATTAAATTAAAAAGTGAAATTATATAATATATAGAAGTATTTAGTATATTAGAAGGTGGCAAACACTACATAAAAATAGAACAGGTGAGACAATCAGGATGGAGATGCTTTATAATTTTAAATAGAGGGACTTAGGTGTACATAATTGAGAAAGTGATGTTTGAAAGGCTCTCAGAAGTAAAAGAGCTGGCGATGTGGGTTTCTAGAGAAAGATAATTCCAGGCAGAGGCCTGTGTAAAGGTCCTGAGGTAGAGCACATCAGCAGTGTAAGTGGGAGGGAAAAGGAGAAGATGAGGTCAGAGATTATTAGGGGCTCAACTCATGCAGGGCTGTGTAGGCTGTTGTTAGCATTTTGGCTTTTACACTGAAGGTTATATGCAGAAAAGTGGCGTGATTTGCCTTATGCTTTACAAGGATCGATCCTTGTTGAAACAAATGGTAAGAAGAAAGGATAGATACAGGAAGACCAATGCGGGGTGAGAAACAGAGGGCTTGTACCGGGGTGCCAGTGATAGAGATGATAAGAATTGATCGGATAAAGCATAAAGTTTAAACATAGGGCAAACAAGATTTTCCAACTGATTGGATATGGGGCAAGAGAGAAAAAGATCAAGGATATCCCTTTTAACTGCTCAGAATCAAGTTCTGAGCAGTTAAAACAGTGATGTTTCCATCAACTGAAAAGGAGACAAATGGAAAAGAAGTATTGCAGGAGTGAAGACCAGACATTCAATTTTGGATATATTGTTTGTGACATGGATGAGCTCTTTGAATGGAGATTTCAAGAAGGCAGCAAATAGAGGCAACTATTTCAAAGAGTTTTGCTGCAAAAGAAAGCAAAGAAATGGAGTGGTAACTAGCAAGAAGAGTGAACTGAGTAGAAAGCTTTGGTTTTCATTATTTGTTTTAAGACACAAAATATAATAAATAGTATATTTGTATATTGGTAATAATGTTCCAAGAAAGTGGAAAACTGAAGAAGCAGAGAGAGGGAAGAATTGTTGGGACTATGATCTTTGGTGTGCTACAGTCCATGGGGTCTCAAGGAGTCGGACATGAGTTGATGACTAAACAACAATGACAAAATGATCTTTTGCAGGAAAAAAGGATGGGATCCATCACACAAATGGGAAGACTAGCTTTCTGTCTAAGGAGAAACAATAGAAGCACATGTATAGGGTCAAGCTAAAGGATGCAGATGCTACTGACAGATATAAATGGGGGTTAGAGACTGGAGAACTTTCCTTCAGATGTGACTGAGGATGATGGGGGAGGTATTTGAGGTTTGAGGAGAGATATGAAAACTGGGAAAGCCAGTAGACTAGGAAAACCATTTCCAGGAATCATTCCATTTCCAGGAAATATCAAGCATCAGAGGCCCACGTGAAGTAGATAGTCAATTTACAGTGGAACAAATCAGTGCAAATTATATAGTGAAGCAAGGTTTTATTTCCCTCTTGTTCTGCTCTGATTCACTGGTGTAGGTATGTAGGAGACAAATGGATTTGAAGGCTTTTATGAGGAAGAACACTGAAGTCAAAACAGGCAGGGAAATATACACAGGTGTGATACCCTGTTTGCAAATGGAATTCAAGCTTGATCAAGAGTGAAGAGAGGTCATAGAGAGGGTGACAGCGAAAAGGTAAGTGAGATCCATGGATTGGAGATCTAGGTAAAATCAAACTGTTGGAATTGCAGTTCCAGAAGGAGGGAGATAGAAGATAGGAACTAATGGTCATAGAGGCGGAAGAGATGATGAAGACATTACAATTATGGGTAATGACAAGATTCAGAATAATAATCTTTTTATTCACCCAGAAAAAATTACTATAGAGAAGAAACATTGAATGTGACCAGAAGAAAATAAGAAAGGATTAAACACAGAACTGTTGGAAGAGTCTGCAGCTTTTCAGAAACGACTGCTAAACTGCTTCTTTGGGAATTCTAGTGTCTCAGTTATCTACCCCTGAGTAGGAATTGTAATCATTAGACTATTCTCATGCTTTCCTATCTCTGGCCTTAGATATGAGGAAGAAGAAGTTCTGGGTAGAAAAATGAAAAGATGGAGTAGAAATTTTGAGTGATATTCACACCAGCATTATTTTTAATAACCAACAGTGAAAACAACTGAAATATCAACCAGCTGATGAATAGATAAGTAAAATATGGTATGTTCAAACAATAGAATATTATTTGGCCACAAAAATGTATGAAGTCCTGATATATGCTACAACATGAATAAACTTAAAAACATTTTGCTAAATAAAAGTCAGAAACAAAAGGCCATATATTGCATGCTTCCATTAATAGGAAATGTCCAGAACAGGCAAATCTATACAGACAGAATTGTATCAGTGGTTGCCTAGGGCTACACATACAAAAAGACTGAGGGTGATGAAATGGATAAAGGGTATGGATTTCTTTTTGAAGTAATAAATATGTTCTAAAATTGATTGTGGTGATGGATAAACAACAGTGAATATACTAAAAATTCACTTTAATGGGTAAATTATATGATATGTGACTTATATCTCCATAAAATTGTTTTAGAAAAAAAGAAATTTCAAATGAGTTTTGGTGGGCCTTGCCCAGCTGGAGGACAGAATTAAAATAGATTCCAGGAAAGAAACTTTTGGAAAACATTAAAAGGAGCTTTATCATTCTTGGAATTTGACCTAGTGAAAAGTGAAGTCACTCAGTCGTGTCTTACTCTTTGTGACCCCATGGACTGTAGCCTACCAGGCTCCTCTGTCCATGGGATTTTCCAGGCAAAAAAAACTGGAGTGGGTTGCCATTTCCTTCTCCAGGATATCTTTCCAACCCAGGGATTGAACCCAGGTCTCCCGCATTGTAGGCAGACGCTTTAACGTCTGAGCCACCAGAGAAGTCTACACCATGGGTATGTGTGTGTGTGTTCAGTCATGTCCAGCTCTCTGCAACCCCCTGGACTACATGTAGCCTACCAGGCTTCTCTACCCATGGAATTTTCCAGTCAAGAATACTGGAGTAGGTTGCCATTTCATACTCCAGGGGATCTTTCCAATCCAGAGATGGAACCCGAGTCTCTTGGGTCTCCTGCATTGGCAGGCAGATTCTTTAGCACTGCACCACCTGGGAAGCGTGTCATACATCATGGAGCTCTCTTAAATCAGCCCTGTCTCCACCTTGGGGCTCCCCAGCAGAGACATGGACTGACTGATCAAATGCAGGCTATTTTGACGTGGTTACCTTGACCCAGGAACTCCCCATCAGCCTATCCAAGACTCTTTCAAAATTGCCATGAGCTCTGAAGTCTTTCTACACAATCCTTTCCTTGCCCATCTCCTTTCACAGGTGGCAGACCTGTATCACAGTCTGTTCTCCCTGCCTACTCACGTTCCCTCTCTATAAATACCTGGGAGAGAATGAGTCATAATTGAGCCATACATTTATACACCTGTGTCTCATTCAAATACTATATTTTATAAACTTTTGAAAGGGTCTCTAAAATTTTCCTGTTTTAGACCTATATTTTTATTTAATTCATTAAGGGGAAGGATCAGGACTGGGTAACCTCCAGAGCAAGCCTCTAGTAGAAGTACACTCATAGCTCTTGTCCCTAATGGATGTCTTCTGAAGCATCATAGGAGGGACCTTGAGGACAGCAGTTGACTGATACCTGCCAACAAGGTAAGGCATCATTGATCCAGAACTATGAGGAGAGGGATCTAATTCAAAAAGATCCCTGAGTTTTCAACTTAGGAATATTTAAATATTATCACCTCAGAGAGGTTCCCTTGACAGCTCGGTCTAAATTAGATAAATACCCTTCAACTCTGCCTTAAGAACCTGATTGCCAATGCAGGAGGCACAAGAGAGGGGTTCGATACCTGGGTTGGGAAGATCCCCTGGAGAAGGAACTGGCAACCCACTCCAGTATTCTTATCTGGGAAAGCCCATGGACAGAGGAACCTTGGGGGCTACAGGCCGTGGGACCACAAAGTCAGACACAACTGAACACAGCCAGCAGCACACCTACCATTGCCGCGAACCCCAACCAGTAACTTCACTGAAAGTCCCTCTTTGTTTTCTCTATAGAACCTGACACTGTCTAAAACTGTGCTTTTAGATAGCAGCCAACCGTGTTTACTTTTCTCATGTCTTGTTTTCGCCACTGAAATGTAAGGCTCAAAAGAGCACAGTGTCAGTGCTACTTAGAACACTCTTGCCAGCCACATGAACAGTGCCCGCGTCATGGCAAATACACAACAAATACTGGCTGGGCACATGAATTTAACCGTGCCATGACAGTCATCTCCCTAAGGTGTATAGCAGTGAAAAGGGTCACACTTGAACAGACTTTTAAATCTCAAAAGATTTTTAGTCATCCTTTGATTTCCATCAACATGTTTGAACCAAGATTTTATTTGTCATTCCAAGTGACTCATCTTTCCAACTCACCACAGAAGCACTGATACAACATCAGCTGACACACACAGGTGATACGCAGGCTGTAATTCGCACAAAGGTCCTACTGATGTCCAGCGAGTTTCTTAGGGGAAGGGTTACTTCCTTCTGTACATGACTTGACCACTCAGTAAAACATGAATGCTTAAGCTCACATTCCTTGTAGAGTATGGGAAGTGTTTTCATCCCTAAATATATCATTCAGATGGACCTAAACACTTTGAGGGGTGGTAAGTTCATAAACATACCTAGGCCCATTTAGTTATGTTTTACCTACAAATAACAATGCTATGGTTAGAAGGGAGGAAGGAGAAAGAGAGAGGGGCAGATGGACTTTGAGTAGTGAGGATACAGGTAATAATCAAGAGATCTGTACACATTTGGATGAGAGAGAGAAAGTAATTCCGGCCATGCTATGAGATTAATTCCATGTGCTGCTTGAATCACAATGTTGGCTATAAGCTTCAAATGAACTAGCACTTGTTTGTTGGGTGGAATGAACCAAGGGCTGTTGATAGAAGCAGGAATAAAAGCTGCAGTAAAAGTGTTGTGAGAAGCAAGGACTCTCAACTAGTATTATAATACCTTATCAAAGTGACTTGGGAAAAATCCTAGTCTCTTTTCAAAAATGTTATTTCTGTAGAGTGTTGAATTTACATTTTGATATTGGAATAACCATTGTGTGCTCAAAGACCTTCCCCAGGCCACATCTGTCCTAGAGAGCCAGGGAGACGATCAAGGATATAATATGCATTGCAATGATTTTTGACACTGGAACTTCCTGCCTGTGATGTCACTCCACTCCCAAAAGTCGAAATCCTTCTCATCCTCTTGGATCCCTGAAGTATGAAACACCAAACTGAAAAGAAAGGAAAGAAGGAAGGAAGGGAAATAGAAAGAGAAAGAAAAGAAGGGAGGGAGGGAGGGAGAGAGGAAGAAAGGAAGGAAGGAAGGAAGGAAAGGTGGTGGTTTGGGCTGCAGTGAGTATAAAAACAAAACTAACCGTGAATCAGCTAACATTTAGGACTGCTCTATAGGAGTCAAATATTTCTCCCAAATAGAGAAATCAGTGGGCTACGATGTGATAGCTATTCAATCAGCAAGAACATTTTGCTCTTTAGTATAAGGAAACTTGTAAGTAAAGCTAAGCTCTGGATTAGTTCCCAAGGGGAAGATCATGCAGTTTGCTTTGGTGGAATGTCAAGACGTAAGGGGAAAAAGTGATCATCAGTAAACAAATGCACAGAACTGAATCACCACATTCTTTTTTGTAGACAAACCCGTCTTTATTTTGAGCCCTATGTTAGGAAGTCACTGCTTCTCCTCGTTATAAATAACTTGCCATTGGGGGCTACTATTTGTAACGCCCTTAGTGCCTCTCTGTACATTTCACCCACTGTGTACCCAGGGCATACCGTTTCTCTGCATTCCATTCGTCAGCATGTGCATTTGCACTTGGGAGTTTTGTGGTAAGACAGAGAAGACCAGCAATCAGCCAAAGCTTGACACAAAATTGAAAATGTTTACATCACACAGTTGGAAGTTAGCTGACTACTAGCTCCAGTAAACATAATACTTATTTCATTAGACCATCATAAAATGCATTTCTGTCTTCTTCACACACGGAGGTTTGGTAAATTCAAACAAAGGAAAATGGCTCTGCCCCATGCCCCAGAAGGATGTGATTTTTATTTCATTCATATCCATTTCCGAAAAAGATATGGAAATAAAAGAGGTAGATAAAAATATAACTCAATAAAAAATCAAATGTCAAATGGGCAAGCCATAGTAAGTTAATAAAGCCTTGGACAAAGTTAACTAGAGATAGTCATCTGGCTTGACCTTTCTTTCCCAACTGAATTACTATTCTTCCCTTATTCAGGGGCTGCCTTTAGAGGGCTGGTTGCTATTGTGGTACCATAATGGCTTAGAGTTTCATTTCTAAGAATTCCAAAGTCTTTCAGGAACAGAGTGAACTGCTCTTTGGGATTTCACTTTGAAGGAAAATGTTTATGTAGTTTGTTTTTAAATTTCTCTTCTGAAAATATTTTTTATAGAATAATATTAAAACTAGATGATATATATTGTTGTCAACTACACTTCAATCATATAAATTTTAAAATAAAATCAGATATAAACAGAGGGATATTTTCATTGCTTAGATCTTCTTTTTTAAAAAAGTGGCTGTTGGACAACTGGTGTAGTTATAACGTGGCAGCTCTCTCTGTCACTGTTAGGACCAGACTCTTAGAACTTCAAATTTCATAGGAAATAAGGATTCTAATTAACCAGCTCTAAGGGAGGTCCTACAAATCTGTTTGTGGCAACTATATTTCTTGGAACCTAATGTTCTCTTAAATTCTCACCCCACCCACACCACTGCATGACTGCATACTGCAATTCTTTCAGTCTTTGCCCTGGGCGGGCATTAAGCAATCTAACTCCCACAGTTAGAAAGAATCTCACCAGAGAGAAGTCAAGAGTGGGAAAGAGGAGAAGGGGGATGAGAGGAGAGAATCTAATGATAACAGATCTAATCACAAAACAGTGATTCTTCATACTGTGCTAAAATAGAGTAAACCTCTTAAATGAAAAGGTTTGGGGATTTTTTGGTTTTGTTTTGTTTAGGTTCTTTTTTAAAGGCCTGTCTAAGGCATGCAGTAATCACTGGCCATTACATAACATCCATCTCTCCAAAGAGAGACCCATTAAATATTTTAGAAGTAAACTTTCAGTTGGCATCTTTCAAAACAGTTATTTCCAAAAATCTTCAGGCTAGAATTACCATTGTCTGGAATCCAATATGTCAGTAAAAACCTCAGAGCCTTCACTCTTAATAGCAAAATGGACTGATGGGTAAACGCACTGACAGCTGGCTCCTTTCTTGCTTTGCCATGCAAATCCTCTTTAACATAACTGGCTCACACCCTAGCTTTCAGAGTGATGGCTCTGCCTAGTAGCCAATCTAATTGGATAATCTTATAGCATATTTCCATTATAACAAAGAATCAGACCACGACCTCCAAGATTTCCATAGACAGTCTAGTGGAAAGACTATCGGACAGAAAGTCTACCATTTAGTGAATTGGCTCCCTGCTCAAGTTAGTCAGTCCATCTAAGCCTCAGTTTCCCCATGTTAGAAATGAACCCATCTGATAGCTTCTTGGCTCACAGAGAAGGATGAGACTCTGGTCTTTCTCCTGAACAAGTCAATCACAGTATTAGGTTATGTGTGGAGAAAGATGCCGTCATGTGAAAGCACTGAAAGAAATAATACTGTGCCTGTAAGATTTAATAAGCCTTTCTAGGAAACTGACTTGGACAATAAGAAATTAATACTAACAGTTGCCATTTGTTAAACAACTATTATGTTCCATGACCATCTTTAACTAAATATTCATTTAACCTTGATAAAAAAAATTATGAGAACTATTATTACTATCAGTTTACACCTGAAGAAATAGACTGTCTGAGACAGTGATTTTTTCCAGGTTCACTCATCTAGTAAGTAGAAAAGTTGGAAAGTAAGCCCAAGTCTCTCTGATTCCTAAACCACCTATATTTATTAACTTTCTAATTAGGATCAAGATTTTGATGTATATGAATTAGTTAAGGATCATTAATATTTATAATGAAAGTGAAAGTGTTAGTCTCGCGGTTGAGTCTGACTCTTTGTGACCCCATGGGCTGTAGCCCACCCAGGCTTCTCTGTCCATGGAATTCTCCAGGCAAGAATATTAGGGGTAGTCATTCCCTTCTTCAGGGCATCTTCCCAACTCAGGGACTGAATCCAGTTCTCCTTCATTGCAGGCAGATTCTTTACCATCTGAGCCACCAGGGAAGCCCTAATATTTATAATATGTGTGTTTATATGTAAACAAACATATTTTAATATGTGTATAAATATGCATACCCTTTGAATACCACGTACCTTACATAATAAACTGGGGTCTTATAAGCCTGTATGTGAACAATTTGGGAAGTAAGTCATTCCATCATCTGCTAAGGAATCTATATCTGGGGAGAATATTCAGTTTGTCTATGGTAATCTAGAAAATCAAGGACTATTTACTGTACAATTTCCCTTTTACCTTCCTACCCTCCAACCTGACTCATTATCTTGATTAATTAATTCCTAATTGTCCAAATCTAAAAGATTCAAACATCTGGCTCAGCTTTCATTTTCGCTAGGATGACTTGGCTGAACTCTGCCCCTTCCTCTGTCCAGTATCTGACTTTGGTGACCTAGCACTTTTCACACAGTGTTTACTTGTCTTTTGTTTACCTCCTGTCTTCTCCACTGAAAAGAGTTCATTGTCTTATTCATCTCTGACTCTAGCAAATAGCATGAAGTTAGTTACATAGTCAGTAGATATTTAAACAATGTGTGATGTATGGATAGGAAAATGAACAAATGATCAGAACTCAGGGTACTTGGGCTTCCATGTAGCAGTGACACCCCTTTACAATTTCATATCCAGTTCCATAATTGATTCCTGTGACAGCCAAACTGATCTTTGAAACTTTTAGGGATTACAGGTACTTGAGATTTAAATATGAAAACCAGGAATTCCCGTGTCTGAATTCAACAGTCCAGCAGAATGATGGAATCAGTGACTCCTTTAATGAGGAAGATAGTTCCTCAATGATCAATTTCAATTTCTCCAGTTGTAATTATGATCCCCATACAGATATAAGGCTATTCATTTTGCTATACCAACAAAACCTGAGATTCAAACTTAAAGAGAAAGTAAGAAGATAATGCAGAAATCTGGGGGCCAGATGGTAGCTTCCCTAGTGGCTCAGACTGTAAAGAATCTGCCCACAATGCAGGAGACCAGGGTTCAGTGCTTGGGTCAAGAAGATCCCCTGGAGAAGAGAATGGCTACCCACTCCTTTGAAGGGCCCCGACTCAATATTTCTTTGTGCAAATCTAGAACAAAAACTTCCAACTACACAAATGTTAAAACTTGCAATCACTCTCTAAACTAAAATCACAAATTTGAGGAAAAAATACAAAATAATTTTTCAAAACAAAAAACAAACAGAGTTCAAACTTTTCAAGTTTAAAGAATAGCTAAGTACACACAGAGGCAAACTAGACAATTTCAGTATCCAGTTCAGTATGTGTAGTATCACATATTGTGGACACCATTCAAAATACTTACGACTTCAAGAACATTCTTGATCCAAATGTTTTAAATATTGTCTTGAATTGACTGACTGAAAATGAAAGCCTCAAGTGAAGGTATCACAGTGGAACAGCACTTTTGAAAACACCCAAACCCGAAAACAAAGCCAAGGGAAGGGCAGCTTCCTTACACTGCTAACAAAGGCAGGAAAATGAATAAGGTAAACGTCCTCACCAAAAGCTCTGACTCAAAACAATACACTTGGAGTTCAACTCAGATGGTCCTTCTATCCTCCCTATGGTGCACACTGTACACAGTTATGAAAGCCACTAGGTCTGGATGTTTGAGTTGTGAATTGAATTTATTTTGTTGAGACACCTATAGCCCTTGATCGTGATGGAACAGTAATTGTAGGCTCTTTAGACTCTTGCTTTTCTATGGTTTAAATCATTGCTAACGCTTTTTTACAATGCTGAGTATATTCATGTCCATTTGTAAACTGAGTCAAAGGAAACTAGAATATAAGATTCTAAACATGTTAAATATTAACTTTTCATTTTATGTGCACATGAGAAAAGAAATAAATTATGGAACACTGGAATTTTGTTTGATGGGTGCTTGGGGAATTATTTTGCTATGTATGTTTCATTTATTAATAGGTTTGTTTGTTTTTATCCTGTGGCTATTTTGGACAGGCTATTAGATAACTGAAGCTGAGTTCAGAAAATGGCTGTTTTCTTCATCTCCAAAAAGTCCAACAATTATTCTAAATCTTCTTTCTCACTAAATTAAGTTGTTGTTTTAATTCTAGGAAACTCAGCATGAAAGAACTTTAAGTTGTTCAAAGAGAAAACAGAATGCTTAACCACACACACTCTTCGAATATCCCCTAGTAGAATTTTGGTACTGATATACCTCTATACCTCTGAATACTTCACTTTCAGAAAAGTTGTAATCTTTAAACAAATTCCTAAGGAAAAATAGTTATAGACTGTGTACAGTCTTAAAAACTCAGTTCCACAAATTACCAAAATGATGGAGTTGGCTTGTCATGCATAATATGCTATTCTAGGCATGTATTAATATATGTAGTTAAACCTGGTGTTACAGTGTCTCATTATAAATGAGGGAAAATAGAGGTAGGATGATGTAATGGACTGGGTGGAATGTGGGTCTAGACAAGCCCAGATTTAAATCCTGGTCTCACTGCACACTGAACATGTGACTCCCTGATAGGTTACTGAATCTTTTCAAGTGTTGATCCCAAATACAGACAAAACCCTTCACTATGTGGGAGTTGCACCTCTTGTGAAAGAAGACAGTAAGTAATCCAATCAACCAACAAGCCGAAAGAGTGCATTATATAGTATTGTAAAATTGATAAGGGCTATGGCAAAAAAAATCCTAGAGAAGGAAATGGCAATCCATTCCAGTATTCTTGCCCAGAGAATCCCATGGACAAAGGGGCCTGGAGGGCAACAGTCCATGGGGTTGCAAAGAGTTAAACACGACTGAGCAACAAATACGTGGCAAAAAATAGAGCAAGGTGAGGGGGATTGCTAGAATCAAACAGAGAGAGGTTTGTGGTTTTCTATAGTGTGGTCAGGGGAGACCTCATTGAGAAGGTGATATCTTGGCAAAGACCTAAAAGAGGGTGAGAGAATGAACCATATGGGTATTTCGAGTAAGTGAGTTCCTAAGACTCTAGGGCAGAAAGGGAGAGTCTAAGCTGTAGATACAAATAAATGCATGTATGCCTGCTCAGCCCCTTTAGTCATATCTGACTCTTGGTGACCCTATGGACTATAGCCCACCAGGCTCCTCTAGGAGTCCATGGGATTCTGTAGGCCGGAACACTGGAGTGGATGGCCATGCCCTCCTCCAGGGGATTTTTCCAACCCAGGGATCGAACTTGCATCTCCTGTGTCTCCTGCATTGGCAAGCAGATTCTTTACCCACTGAGCCACCTGGGAAGCCCCATAAATAAATGCAGTCTTGGCATTTAAATGGCATTAGAATGAGATAAAATGAGATCCCTAGGGAGTGAGTAGAGAAGAATAGAAAAGGAAGGAGCACTGACAACAGAACCCTGGTGTCCAGGCTGGGGAAAAGAGAAGGAATCAGCAAAGAAGGCTAAGAAGGAGAGACTAGTGAGGTAGGAGTAAAATCAAGAGAGCATGTATCCTGGAGGCCAAGTGAAGAAAGACAGAAAGAGGAATCAGCTCTGCCCAATGCCGTGAATAGTTCAGGTAAGATGAACACCTAGCCTTTAGATGGTCTTAAAGCCTATTGTATTTCCCTCACTCAGCCTCTAAATCATAAAGCTCCAATTACCTAACCAAAAAAATGGGCATATTGTCAACTCAACTATATAGAAAATCCTAGCATGACTGTAAAGCAGTATCCAGAATCTCTTGGAATTTATGTAATCACCCCATTTATTAATACATGTGTGTGTGCTAAGTCACTTTTGTGGTGTCTGACTCTTTGTGGTCCCATGGACTGTAGCCCACTAGGCTCCTCTGAACATGGGATTCTCCAGGCAAGAATACTGGAGTAGGTTGCCATGCCCTCCTCCAGGAGATCTTCCTGACCCAGGGATCAAATGACATCTCTTACATCTGCATTGGCAGGCAGGTTCTTTACCACTATCACCACTTGGGAAGCCCTTATTAATGCATATCTGTTTCTTACTTGTGTATAGCAATTAAATCCCACCCCATACTAGAGACAGAAAGGATGTGAAAAGACTCACATGGCCCGGAGATGTGGGAGAGTAAAAGTCAACAGCAATAAGAATAGAAATGGACTGGTCCATAGGGTAACAAAGAGTCAGGCACAACTGAGCGACTGAACTGAACTGAACTGAACTGAACTGAACTGATCACATAATAAATCTGAGTGCCAAGATGCTTTTAATGATTCTATCAGAGATAAAGAATTTTCAAAGAGCAGTTTGGAGGTCAGTCCAGTTCAGTTGCTCAGCCGTGTCTGACTCTTTGCAACCCCATGGACTGCAGCACACCAGGCTTCCCTGTCCATCACCAAGTCCCGGAGTTTACTCAAACTCACTACCATCAAGTCGGTGATGCCACCCAACCATCTCATCCTCTGTCATCCCCTTCTCCTCCTGCCTTCAATCTTTCCCAGCATCAGGGTCTTTTCCAATGAGTCAGTTCTTCACATCAGGTGGGCAAAGTATTGGAGTTTCAGCTTCAGCATCAGTCCTTCCTTCAGGACTGATTTTCCATAGGATGGACTGGTTGGATCTCCTTGCAGTCCAAGGGACTCTCAAGAGTCTTCTCCAACACAGTTCAAAAGCATCAATTCTTCGGTGCTCAGCTTTCTTTATAGTCCAACTCTCACATCCATACATGCCCACTGGAAAAACCAGAGCTTTGACTAGACAGACCTTTGTTGGCAAAGTAATATCTCTGCTTTTTAATATGCTGTCTAGGTTGGTCTTAGCTTTTCTTCCAAGGAGAAAGTGTCTTTTAATTTCATGTCTGCAGTCACCATCTGCAGTGGTTTTGGAGCCCCCCAAAATAAAGTCTCTCACTCTTTCCATTGTTTCCCATCTATTTGCCATGAAGTGATGGGACCGGATGCCATGATCTTAGCTTTCTGAATGCTGAGTTTTATCTCAACTTTTTCGCTCTCCTCTTTCACTTTCATCAAAAGCCTCTTTACTTCTTCTTCGCTTTCTTCCATAAGGATGGTGTCATCTGCATATCTGAGGTTATTGATATTTCTCCCTGCAATTTTGATTCCAGCTTGTCCTTCATCCAGCCCCATATTTCTCATGATGTGCTCTGCATATAAGTTAAATAAGCAGGGTGACAATATACAGCCTTGATGTACTCCTTTTCCTATTTGGAACCAGTCTGTTGTTCCATGTCCAGTTCTAACTGTCTCTTCTTGATATGCATACAGATTTCTCAGGAGACAGGTCAGGTGTTCTGGTATTGCCATCTCTAAGAATTTTCCATAGTTTGTTGTGATCCACACAGTCAACGGCTTTGGTGCCAGCCATTAGAGATCTTTATTCTCCTTCTTTGCTCTATTTGCTTTCCACAGCATTTATCACAGTGGCTGTCATGAGAATGTGCCTCTCAGACATCCATCTATTGGAAAATAATTGACCACGGGGTCCCAGCTGTTGTATTCTGAAATCCATCCCTGTATTTGCTCTAAGACCATGCCTCTTAAGAATTACACCCAGCCGTTGATTGAATCTGGCAAGAATGCTAAAGTAGGCTTATTCCTGGGAGACACAAGGCTTCTTGGTGGCTGACGCTGTCTCCAACGCTCTCTGATAGACTTGCCAATCTTCCTTGAACTGCACAATAGATCGGGCTGTTTCCTCCACTCTTAGCTTCACTCTGGTCAGATGTGCACCATGTTCTGACCGCCCTCCCAGACCTCCCCGTCTCCGGCCTTTGCTGCCTACCTCCCCCATTCTCTCTCACACTGTCATTCTCCTAATAAAATCAAACATATTTAGTCCACCTTGGCATTTGGACTCAGACCAACATAATCATCTTCTCACGTCCTACATTTTGCTTGTTTATTATATTTTATGTTTTACTGCCCACTAGAATGTAAGTTCCAGCAGAGCAGGAATTTTGTTAATCCATGTATGTCAAACATCTAGTAGAATGCCTGGTACATTGTAGGTGCTCAACAAATATGTGCAGAATAAATGGACAGCAAAGGCTTACAATTAGCAAGTTAGCAAATTCATATTATCAACGAAATAACTGAATAAACACATGACAATCCCAATCAGTTATCACAACTTTGCTCCCTCCTCAGTTCCCTGATCCTCTTGTTTAATCTAGTCCTTCCCTTACACTAGAAAACACTTGGGTTTTCCCATTACAGAAATGAGATTTGAGAGGTAAATTGTTTTTAGGAAAAGATCCAGGTTAATAATTGGATGACTGCCATCTGTTCTGGGCAGCCAATATGCAATTTTGACTGAGATATTTATCACTATCATTCTCTTGTCTTTAATTTCAGCCAGGATCTGCAAATAAGCAAAATTGAAATTTTTGAAGGCTAAATATTCATCCAATAGCAATCAAACTTGGTCCACACCTGATCAATTCTCCCATTCTCTAGTCTCCCTAAATGTCTCTTGAGGATGGATGACTAAGGACAAACTATTCTCAAGTACGACTCCAGATTCTGGAAATAGGATTCTATGGTGGGATGGCTTTAAATGACAATATGGGGAAGTCTTTTCTCACTGGAGCCACCGAGTTTACTTAAGGAGATCCCCACAGGGTTCCAACTAAGGGGTTTAAGCCCAGCTCTAATTGTTCTGGGAGCTAGATGGAGGAGGAAGCTGGGGGCCCCACTCTTTCTCACAAAGGTGGATGTAATCTTTAGCCTATTTCTTGGGCAGACCTGAAGAATCACTGTTAGAAAATCCAGGTTCCAGTCCTGGCTTTGCTGTTTATTACCTGTATGGAAAATGACCTCTCTGATCCTCAGCTCCCTCATTTTTAAAATAGGGCTAATATCTTTCAGCCTCTTGTAAGATAAATCTGATGTAAAGCATTTGCCTATAGAGGGTACTCAACAAATATTAGCCATTATTAATTCTGATATTGATAATGCAAAGGAAAGTAAACCATTTGTTCAATGTTTGGGTTGTCCTTTTAACTTCTTTAGCTGAATGTTGATATGAAAGTGCTTGACAGCATCTACACATATAACAATGAGGTAGATGGTAATTAGGATTTATTGCATCAAAATTTAATTAAAGAAAGGGCAGGGGAAAGAAAACAGACAAAGTCAATCATAAAGCTTCCAAAACTCTGCTTTGAGCTAAGAGTCTCACTGGGTTTGATTTCTTTTTTCCAAAGGGCCAGGGAATCCTCACATGGTGTCAGACTACATGAGTTACAGAATGTCTCATCAGACTTTCAAAGTCTCCACACTCCTTTCTCCTGTTTAACTGGTGAGGTCAAAATGGCCACCTTCCTGAGTGTCATTGATGAACAAGGTGCAAGAAAGAAATGCATGCCAAAGAAGTCCAAGACAGAAATAACAGAGAGTGGTACTTGACATTTAAACCACACTGAACACGGCTGATGGGCCAAGCTCTTAACAGTGTCACATCACTGTCTTTAATTTCTCCATGACCTAAAGATTCCAAACTTTGAAACAAACTGCTGGAGTAGGAAGAGAAGGAAGAGGTGAGGACAGCCTGATGTAAATTTACCACTAGATTAAATTCTAAAGTTGCCCCAGAATTTTGTATTATTATCTGAAAGCAATCAAAGAAAGAAAAGCAAGCAAGTGACTTGGCCCAGTCAAGGTAAGGCTCTGTCTTTGCAACTCTGGTAGAGAGAGAGTAGGGGTCAACAACTTTGTACAAATACACACAGACCCACACATGCAGAGATCTGGTTGTGTGTGGCTAGAGCAGAGGCTGATGAAACCCAGAGGGTGGGCTCCTGGTGCTACTCCTAGAGAAGAATGAATCGGGTAAGGAACAGTTAATAAGAAAATGTGCCTCGCTCACTGTGCACATTGCAACAAAGAGCTGGCAGCTCCTGAAGGAAAAGGGCTTGTGCCGCTGCCGTTCAAACTTGTCAGTCAGCCTGTGCCAGCAGCCTCAGCGTCTGCCTCCCCGGCACACCCTCATTACATGTGTCTGTCTGGGCTGATCTGTACATCTGCTCGGAGACGCTCCTGCCGAGTCGGGGATTTCTGCTTCTCTCCACCGGTGCAGGAGTGGGTCTCTCCCGGCTTCTCTTCTGTCACCTCCACCCCTCTCCCCAAGGAGGCTCCTGCTTTATGGTAGCTTTGGACTTCCCTCACTGGCTGCCTGTCCCCGACTTCTAGAATGGAAGAAGCTGAGCTGGTGAAGGAGAGACTCCAGGCCATCACAGTAAGTCTGCCTAGTTGTAACTCACGGAGGTGCTTGCTTACAGGGACGACAGACACGCTGCTTGCTGCCCCTGCTGCCGAGGCCCGTTAGTGAAAAAACAGAACTGTCACCTTTCACGGGCAAGTCTCTGCCGCTCTCTTAACCCTGGTGACCCTCTGTAACTCTTGGGCTTCCGAATCTAAGTAGAGAGCAAATGTTCTTGATTTTCACAAAAACTGTACCTATGTTTTAAATAGAGGTCAGAAGCTTTTAAGGCAGTTTGGTTACACTATCATGTACCTGAAAAGCATAGATTTTCCTTACATTTATATCTGACAAACACTAGATCAAGGAACTGATCTTCAACTTGGAAAGTTTTTAAAACAATTAACTCACCAAAAAGTGAAAATCTTTTAAAAGGAGGAGAAAAAAGAAATTAAGAAAACTACTTGAAGCTTTTTATTTGTAGTTGTGATAGTGTGTTCCGCAAAGCCTTACAGAATTAAAATGACTATCGTTGTACTTTAGCTAAGGATTAAAACAAGAGAAAAGTAGGTAAAAGCATGTATCAGATTAATTCTAAGATATCAGTTTCCAGCAGAGTCACAAACTGAATAAGATCCTGATAAAGGAATGTAATGCATGCAATGCAATGGATTGGGAAAATATTTTGTTAATACCAGGAAGGAGAATAGTGCATTTTTTATGTTTGTTCTGGGAAAGAGTCAAAGTATGAAATGAATTACTTTCCCTAAGTGATCCAGCTTTTTTTCAATTTTACAAAGCCCTCTATTTGGCAGTCACCTGGAAATCTCTGGCACAATCATTTATCATTGGCTACAACTTATCATATAATTTTTTTAAAGGAAAAACACTTTAGAAATCAACATTCCATTTTTTCAGCATTTTCTGACACTGAAATTAGCTGTCAAGAGTACTGTTTAAAAACTGATGCATAATATCACAGATGTGGGTTTATTAATTTAAATGTATTTGGACGTTACTATCTATAAAAATTACTCTTTACTCTCTTGTGAAAAGAAAAC